>NW_027204492.1:68073955-68568955 GCF_024711535.1 Dipodomys merriami
AACTGAGTAATAATTACAGATTTACTTTGTTGTTGGTATTTTTTAATGTACTAAGTGAAGTTATTTCTTTTTTCTTTTTAATTTTTTTCTTCCTATGGTTTATCCCTTGTTGTCACTGTATTTGATTTTGGTACCTTGTGCATTGTATAGATGTTTGTCTGAACTAGGGAAGGTAAGGGAACAACAAAATGGTGAGACAAAAGACAAAAGGCAAACCAATACAACAGTGACATTCACAAGACAATGTGTTAGAAATGAACTTTACAATTTGGTGGGGGTGGGATAGGTGGAAGGGAAAGTATGGAAAAAAATCAAGGGAGGGGGTATCAATGTTCAACAAGAAATGTACTCATTACCTTATGTATGTAATTGTAACTCCTCTGCACATAACCTTGACAAAAAATTAAATAAACAATGAAATGTAGGCACCAAGCTTAACAAATATTGGACATTGGGAAAGCTGCTATGGTATGGCTTCTGGAGTAGAAACTGGAAATGAAAAAAACATATTTTTCATATCAGAACACTCTATTTTCCACTGTACAGTCATTGTCTTCTATTCCTCCTCCTCCTCCTCCTTCTTCCTCTTCCTCCATTTCTTCCTCCTCCTCCTTGCTGCCTCCTCCTCCTCCTCTTCCTTGCTGCCTCCTCCTCCTCTTCCTCCTCCTCCTCCTCCTCCTTCTATTTAGATTTTAACACAGGGTCTACATTTGCTAGACTTTCTCTCAATTACTTGAGGCACACCTACAGCTCTGCTGATTTCGCTAATTCATGTGGAAATGTAACCTAGAGAACTTTTCTGCGCAGACTGGCCTTGATCTATTAAAGATCAGATCCCAAATTTATGAGTAGCGAGGCTTACAATTTCTTCATAATGGGAAAACTTGAAAATTCTTCTCTTCACATAGCATAAACTTCAAGATTATTCTCATTTTGGATCTATTAACTTTAATTTTTTAATTTTTTAATTTTTATTTATTTTTTATTGTGAAAATACTGTACAGAGGGGTTACAATTACATGGGCAAGATAATGAGTACTCTATTAACTTTTATTAGTGTATATTAACTGTAGAAATGAAAGGTTTCATTTAGCTATTTCCATGCATGCAAAAAATGTTCATATTTAACCCTCTAGCGCTATTTCTTGTCTTTTCCATGGAAAAGTCACTTTTCTTTTAAATTTTTAAAGTTTCTCTTTATTCTGAACATTTTATATGGTAATTCATCATACTTCTATCATATTCTTCCCCACTCAACCTCTCTTCTTCCCTTCCAACTCTCTCACAGTGGTGCTTCCAAAATATTGCCTGTCTTAAGTTCATATATAATTTTTAGATGTAGATTCTGCATATTAGAGAAAACATGAGCTACTTGTCTTTCTGAGTCTAACTCGTTTCACATAACAGCTTCATCCAATTTCCTGAAGACGACATGATTTCATTCTCTTTTATGGTGTAATAACACTCCATTTGTGTATATATAACATTTTATATACTTATCTTGTAATGGATACCAAGTCTGATTTCCATTACTTTCATATTATGAATAATGTTGTAATAAATATGGGTGTGTTAGTGTCTCTATTGTATGCTAACATACATTCTTTCAGATATATGCCAATGAGTAGTATAATAGAAATATGTGGTAGTTCTATTTTGAATCTTTGAGGAACCTCCATACTGACTTTCATAGTGCCTATTTGCTACTTCACATTCCCCTCAATTGTGTGTGAGGAATGTCTTTCTGCCTTACTCTTCACCATTATTTATTATTGCTTGGCTTCTTGACTGCTTTTTAGTGTGTGTGTGTGTGTGTGTGTGTGTGTGTGTGTGTGTGTGTGTGTGTGTGTGTGTGTGTGTGTGTGTGTGTGTGTGTGTGTGTGTGTGTGTGCCAGATTTAGGGACTGAACTTAGGGCCTGGTCACTGTCCCTGAGCTTCTTTTGCCCAAGGCTAGATCTCTACCATTTGAGCCACAGCTCTACTTCTGGCTTTTTTGGGGGGAGTTTATTGGAGATAAAAGAGTCTTACGGACTTTCCTGCCCAGGATGCCTTCAAGTCATGATCCTCAAATAAAAGCCTCTTGAGTAGGTAGGATTATAAGCATGAGACACCAGCACCAGGCGGTTGATTTCCTTCTTTCTCTTTTTCTTTTTCTTTCCTTCCTTCCTTCTTTCCTTCCTTCCTTCCTTCCTTCCTTCCTTCCTTCTTTCCTTCCTTCCTTCCTTCCTTCGTCCTTCCTTCCTTCCTTCCTTCCTTCCTTCCTTCCTTCCTTCCTTCCTTCCTTCCTTCCTTCCTTCCTTCCTTCCTTCCTTTCATTGTTATTGTATAGGTTATGTACATAGGGTTACAGTTACATAAGTCAGATAATGAGTACATTTCTCTCTTTTTGAACAGTGTCACTTCCTTCCTCATTTCCTCCCAGTTTTTTCCTCCTGAACCCCCTCCCCTACAAGTTGTATGGTTCATTTTCAGCGTAGTGTCCAATGCGTATCTTTGTTGCATTTGTTTCACCTTTTGTCCCACCATTTCTGTGCTCCCCCTTACCCTCCACAAAACAGATAAACTGGCATACAAACAAAGTTACAGAAATCAAAAGCAGTGACAGAGGAGAAAAAAACCCAAGAACCAAAATAACATAAAATCTGTTGTTTGCATTTCTTGGATTTTATTTCAATAAGCATCATTTTATATAATCATTCGCCTATAGCCATTGAACTTTTGTGATCTCTTCCTAAAAATATCCTCCTTTGGTCTCATTGTGTGAATGTCTATAGAGTCCTATATAAGTTATCAAGTCCAAGTGTATTTTCTTTTACCATCCGGTGTGTTTGATTTCTCAATGGTGGTCATTCTTACCTGAATGAGATCAAATTTCAATAGTTTTGATTTATATTTATTTATGGGAGTTAATAATTTTATCCATTATTTGCTAGCTGACTACTCCCAAAAGGCCTTTTATTGGCAGAACTGTATATATTCTGTTCTTAGTGGCTGGACTGAATAATTGCTTAACTCTCTCTTCAGAGAGAGTTCTTTTGGGTTACATGTGTCTTCAAAATCACTGTCAAGATGACTACTCTTTCTATGCACTAGATGACTGCTGTATTAGGTAGACGTTCTTTTCATATTTCATTACTCTACATTAATAAAATACAGGAGTTGGATAATGGTGATGCTTGGGTCATAGACTTTAGACTTTTATTATAAAGTGAGCAAGGCTTTATAGTGAGCCTTTGCCATTATATAAATAAGAGAGTTCAGATAATAAATTAGATATCTAGTTTTCCTTTACAGATCATAAGCTCTGGAAAACTCACATCCTTCTATGGGAAGAACCCATTTATATTAACTAGTTATTGCCTTCTTGGACTAAGGCATGATTTTCTAAATTTCTACATCCTGTTTTATTCCTATGGTTTAATATCCAATGTACTTTACTCACCCTGATGTCTAGACTCTCTACGATTTGAATGTATTACTTCCTCATCAAGACTTACAGTGAATTTCATTCCTTCCACTGTTAGTGTGTTCCAAATGAAAAACCAGTGTCCCTTGATAGGTTGTCATTCCATAGTCAAATAAATTTGAGAAATGTCTTCGTTCAATGATGCATTTTAGATATTTACAATGTATGCATATTATCAAAGCTCAGAAATCCTACATCATTTGGCTTTGATGAATGTAGATGTTTTTCCAAATTTACTTGACCATAGAATCATGTTTATGACTAATCCATTAACAAATTCCTAAACATTAATATTCCACAGAATATGGATTACAAAATTTCAACCAACATGCTTTCAAAATTTTATTCTTGGGGCTGGGAAGGTGGCTCAGTGGTAGAGCACTTGCCTTGCATGCCTGAGGCCCTGGGTTTGATTCCTCAGCACCACATAAGCAAAAAAAGAAAAAAGCCAGAAGTGGAGCTGTGGCTCAAGTGGTAGAGTGCTAGCCTTGAGCTGAAGAGCTGAGGGACAGCGCCCAGGCCCAGAGTTCAGGCCCTATGACTGGACCCCCGCCCCAAAAATTTATTCTTTTTTTATTTCAAAATATATTTTATTTTTTTAAAATTTTTTATTGTGAACATACTGTACAGAGGGGTTACAATTACATGGGCAAGATAGTGAGTACATTTCTTATCAAGCATTGCAGCCTCATCCTTTGTTTACCCTTCACATCCCTTCCCAGCCTCCCCCTGCCACCCCACCCAATCCTCCCCCCCTACCAAAGTTGTAAAGTTCGTTTTCAACATGACAACTTGTACTTCTCATTGTTGCAATGGGTCCACCTGTATCCTTATTTAAACGACTTTTTTTTCCCCTTCCCCTCCACAAATTATACCGACATCAAATATAGTGAAAGCAGGGGTTATACTGTGGGGGAGGGACATACAAAGCAACAAAGAAATAATCTTATAAATGCGTTAGAAACAAATGCATGAAAGAAAAAAAACATTTAAATACATATCTAAGGGTTCATTTTCCTAACATCACATTATCTGACCTTTTCTGCTTGACTCATTCATATACTAGATATTGCAAATAAGGGAAACCATGGGACCTATGTTTCTTTGGGCAAAAATTTATTCTTATGTTAGTAATTCTTCTCTTTATATTGAAAGCTATCAGAAATTCCTTTCTGAAAATCATCAAGGTTTAAATGAGAGTATCACAAACATCCAATTACCATTTACTCATTTGACTCAACAAAAGCATTGTTCCTATGATTAAAGGGGGGAGATCAGAAAGAAACAAGATGATTTTTGTACCGATAAATCCAGCACAGTTTCCAAAGATCAAACTTTCTTGGATGGCTCTTATTTTTTCTGTTCTATAAGAACAGTATCAAGCCAATAGTTGATAAGTGCCCATGTAAATTTTGAGTCACCTAAAACGCTATGGTTATCAGTTGGAGTTTTGTCTAGAAATAAATTTCCCCTCACCTCAGGTGAAGAAATTAGACTGAAAAAGGACTCTAGGGGTATGGGTAGAATTAAAGTGAACCAGTAGCTAATGGTGAGGTACACAGCCAAGCAACATTGGGAGCCAATATTCTAGGGATAATGGGATAGGTAGTGGAAATAACATTACAGTAGCTTAGTGTGACCTGGACTGAGGAGATGTAGTCATATGACAGAAGCCATATTCATGGAAGAATAGAGCTCAGGTTATAAATGTCACACCAAGTCAGAAAAGGATAAATAAAGAAATCTTTTCATTCCTTTTCCCTTTTCCCTTTTTGCTTCCTGGCTCCCACCAAACACAGTAAGTATCAAGGAAGCAAGATAATTTCAACAACAATACAGAAGATCACATCCTAGGGCACAGAAAAGGACAACAAAGGAGAAAGCATTTATAGGGTTGTAGAAAATGAGAGACAAGTAGTAGGCCTTGTTATTCGTAGGAAATTAGCATGATGTCTTCTTCTATTTTGCAAAACGAGAGCATGTATGCTTTGGGCTGCATTGCCCAAGCAATGAGCTAATACAGAGATGTTCTGAACTAGGATGGACTTTATGCCAGTCCACATAGTTCACACCCCATCAGCAAGAAGGCAAAGGAAAAGAGTAAGAGGAGTTTTGAGTAATCCTCTAAGTGAGGACACATGCCACAGTGTTGACATTAAGGTAGCATTGCCAGTGGCAATATATACTTTTAGCTTTATAAATCCTACTAAGTAGCTTTTCCAAGTGATTTTAAAATATAAAGTCAGATATATGCTACACATTGTCCAGAGAATATCATTTTAGATTCATTATTAACAGAACATACCTCCTCAGAAAATTCCTGCTAAAGGTTTCTTGGATTCTTTTGAAAAACTTAGAAACTGAAAAGTAAAATAGGTTTGCGATGTTTACTGGAAAATCTTCTATTTCTTGCTACTCCCTTCCACACATGCCCATTTAATGCTCACATTTTGCACACACTCTTGCTCAGAACTGGAGATGATACAGGTTGACCCATTGCAACAATGAGATGTACAAGACACTATGTCAAAAATGAACTTTACAATTTAGGCAGGGGAGGGGGAGGGGGAGTGTAGCTGTAGAGATGGGAGGGAAGGGATGGTAGGGGAAAAACAAAGGAGGAGACAATGCTTGATAAGAAATGTACTCATTACCTTGCTCATATAACTATAACCCTTCCTCTGTACAGTATTCTCACAATAAAAAACATTTAAAAAAGAAATGAAGAAAACATCCTTCTCATTCTCAAGATGCTTCCAAATGAGTGAGGCCCATGGACATGGACATCTATCTCTGAATTCTAGACCCATGAATTACAAATTCCTACCCAATTCATCTTTTTTCTTCTCAAATTTGTCACTTCTTCCTTGTTGCCCTTATTTAGTCACTCTAATGCCCAGTCACCCAAATCACTAACTAGGTAACTATTCTAGATCCATTTATTTTCTTCTTCTTCTTCCACATCTGATCCTCATCTTCAGCCTATGTCTCTCTCCTAAGCTCTAAATTCATGTATGTATACAACAAACAGCAAATATACAAAAAGAAGCTGGTTTATAGTCCCAATTGGAGCTCATCATTTCTGCTGTTTTCAGATCATTTCCTCATTTCAATTTCATTTGTGACTCACCATGTGCCCAGGCACTCAACCTCACAAACATTTCATTCCTCTTACTTTCACTTTAACTTTCTGAAAAGCTATTTTATTACTTCAATGTCTTTCATATCTACTCTATATTTTTGTTCCTATTGTTAGATTCTTGAGTCAAGCCCTCATAGGTTTGTAAGGCACATCTTCCTTGAGTATTGCTAATTTATCAGTCATGATGATGATAATATAATGCTTATGGCTAGGCATAATAATCCTAGTTACTCCAGAGGTTAACATCTGAGGACTGTGGGTTTGAAGTCAGTCCTGGAAAGAAAGTCCAGGAGACTAATTTCTAACAAACTAGAAAAAAGCTAGAAATGATGTAGCTCACATGGTAGAACACCTGCCTTGAACAAAAAGTTAAGCAAGAGTACAAGGCTCTGAGAGTTCATGCCTCAGTACTAGTGTACCATACTCATACAGAGAGATCAAGAGACAGAGACAGACAGATAGAGACACAGAGAGACAGAAAGACACAGAAAGAGACATACACAGAGGGAGACTAATGTTAAACTGGTTTATCAGTCTGCATCTCGCATTACTGCAAAGGAATGGAAAATGAAAAGTTTTTAGAAAACAAATAAGTGACAGAAAAGGGATGTGTTGAGATAACAGGTGGCCTGTTTCATGGCATGAGAAAAGAAACACAATTCTGCCCTGGTTTGATGTAGAACATTTTCACACATACTAGGGATGTAAGATACTGGATGTTTTAAAGCACTTGGGAGAGGTAAGTATGAAGAACAGATCATTTTGTTTTGATTATTTATTTATTTTTCAAAGGTCAGAGATCATTTTGTTTTCAATTTTCAAGTTAGGGCTTCAAGAGTAATACTATCAGCTTTCAGAGTGTTCTGTAAAAACCTGGAATTAGCTTGAGTTATTTTTTTAAGTTTCTGATGATTGGTCAAGGCATTAAGCACCCCAATTAATACTATTAAACATATTCCTTAATCATTTGTCCAAAGATTATCGTGGTAGTTTGCACTAGGTTATCAACTGAATAAGTGTGAAAGTGTACCTGGTTGGATGAGCCTTTAGAATAACTCTTCACTTGGGCTTGGACATAGCAGTGATAGATCCTTGTGACCCACAAAATATGGTAACATTTCAACCATTTTGAAATTCCTGTTTTATTGCACATATCAATGTTCCTTATCTATTAAAATGAGTTAAACTATGCCCTTTTCAGAGGGATTTCAATAAAAAACCCAAACAGTAGTCCCATACCTGTGAGCCACAGGTTCCCCAAATATTCCTGTGTTAAATCTTTTTGCTTTAAAAGCATACAAAATGATTTACTAAAAATTTTCGCATACAGATCTGGTTGGGAAAGATGTGGGAGAACAAAGAAAGAGATGGTGTTGATCAAAATGCATTTTACTTATAAACTGATTTTTTGGGAATTCTTTGCACAAGTATTAAATATAAATAAACAAACATTCTTAAAGTAAAACACTTCAAATCAACAATGTCTCAACATCACATTTAAACTTCTAGTTTAATTGTTACCTTGATTAAAGAAAATGTGTATTAAAATACCAGCCTTCTGAATGAAAATAAGGAAGGCTACTGATTTTACAAGGTATAGTGGGAGGTTACTAGGACATTAGGCACATATGGTTGAAGGGGATAGTGTAATCATATCTTATTTCTTTTCTTTTCACTTATTAATCATGAGGTGAGTGTCTTTGCTCTGGTTCATGCTCCCACCATGCATAGAGCTTTACATGCAGTGGGGCCAACCAATCATAGAGTGAAACTTCTAAAATGGTGCATCAAAATAACTCTCTTTCTCTAAGTTGATTGACTCAGGTATTCATTGTAGTAATGGAAAACTGACTAATACACTGTGAGACAGCTTTTGATTATTAGGTGTGTTCTGCTTTAATACTGTTGCTATATTTCTCTTTCTGGTGGTGATAAACAACCCATTTATAAATATATTCATCTTGGATCCTGTGTATCTTCTTTAGCAACAGAACCCTGTATAACTGCTCCTATTAGTACACATGACAAGGGAATGAGAGGGACAAAGTAGTAGAGAGTAGGTTCTTTCCTCTGAGGGAGTAGATTGGACTCTCAGGGAACCATTTATGTATGAGTCATTCTACTAGGTGTTCTGTACCCATTACATTTCATTCTCCTGCAGGTGTTTAATTTTTAAATGTGAAAAATGAAATCAGAATAGATAATGTAAGTGATAGCTAGAAATGAACAAAGTCAGGATCTGAATTCAGGGTTGTTTGGCTTCAATGATGAGGCTCTTCCTTATTTATTTTAGTATCTTGTCAGAGTCATGGTAGCTCAAAGTCATGGATTTCAGAAGTAATACAGTGGAAAAATAAAAGTTGAAAAATTAGGCTAAGTATGGGCCTGGATAATCCAGAAGAGTCTGGAAAGTGTTTAGCACTTCTTTAGAGTATTATAGTTAGTGACTCAATGGATGGATGTGCAGACCCCACTCCTTATTTTCCTCACTCAAAATATATCATATTTCACACCTGTTGGTATATATTCTCCTAATTACCTATAGTATAAAGCTCAAACTATTTGCTGAGGCATTATAACCCTTCAGAAACTAGACCAGACAATGTTTGAGTTTAGCTATTACTCTTTGCTACAGACACTAGACTTCCCTAAATTCTCCTTATTTTTTGCAATAATACTTCCTGCTTATACTTATCAGTTTGAATACAAATTTTCCACTCTTATGGAGTTTACAATCTGCTAACATACAATTTATTACGTAATGTGAATTTTTATGAGAAAACAATATGAGCTGGAGGATACAGTTGGATATTGTGCTGTCTGAAAAGGCTTTTCTTTTGAGGCAACATTAGGCACAAGAGAATGTGAAGGAGGGGTATTCCAGGGAAGAATAGAAGTGAAATCAGTAATATTACTACAATAATAGCCCTTTTACTGAATGTGTGTGTGTGTTTATATTCCTAGGGTAGTAGTACTAATAATGAAGATCAGGGGAAACTATATTTGGAACTAGTTTTGAAAGTAGAGATGAAAGAATTTGTTTATTTGGTAATGAATTTGATGCAGAGACTAACAAAACAAAAATCAAATATGACTCTAAGGTTTCTGGTCTAAGTCATTAGAAGGCTAGATTTAGCAGTTGATCCTTCCTGCACAGTGGGGATTAGAGGAAGTTTAGGTCCTTGATATTCAAAAGGTAAATGGAAAATGCTGAGCGTGTAGTTGCTTATGATTATGGATTTCTAGAAAATATTACAGGCTAAAGAGAAACTGTAGAAGTTGTGGAAGTAGTTAAAATCATATGATTGGTTTACTGTTTTTATCCTATCTATCCTATCATCTGGCTATGTACTACTATATAAGGTGGGGAATACTGTGATATCCTGATGAGAATGATCCAGTAAAGAATTAAAGGCTAACAATATGTGAAAGACAGGTGAGAATGGCTGACTCAATGTCCATGACTAGCTACGACAATGGGATTCAGCAATTTTTGTCTTGGAGAGGGAGATGGGCAATGGGAGTTCAAGATATCAGAAATCTTCTAAACAAAGAGCAGCACTCCAATTGCTCTCCTGTTTTGTTTTGGGGAAGCTTTACCCAGCATGTGTAGAGATAGTTTTGGATAAGATACCAATAAAAGAATGTCTGATTAAAAAACTCAGTGTGCTGGTACACAACTATAATCCCAGCACTTGGGAGACTGAGTCAAGAATACTGAGTTTCATAGGTCCCATGGTTTCCCTTATTTGTAATAACTAGTATATGTCTAGGACAAGCAGAAAAGGTCAAAAGCTATGTACATATGACCAGATAAGATGATGTTAAGTGAAATGAACCCAAGATAGGGACACAAGTGGTTTTTTTCTTTCTGGCTCTTGTTCTTAACGTACTTATTATGTACTATGTGATATTTTTGTTTCTATGGTATGTTCCTCCCCCAAGGTATAACCCCTGTTTTCACTGTATTGATTCCAGTGCCTTGCATCTTGTATATACAGTTTTCTAATTTGGGGAGGGGAAGGGGAAAAACAAAATGCGTAAATAGGATACAGGTTGACCTCTCGTAACAATGAGATGTACAAGACACTATGTTGAAAAGAAACTTTACAATTTCCGGGGGGGGATAGTTGCGGAGGTGGAAAGGAAGGGACGGTAGGGGAAAAACAAAGGAGGAGGCAAAAATACTTGATAGAAAATGTACTCATTACCTTACTCATGTAACTGTAACCCCTCTGTACAGTATTTTTACAATAAAAAAGTATTGAAAAAATAAAAGTATACTGAGTTTGAGGGTACCCGGGCTATATACTATCTATCTTTTTAAAAGCCTGATTTGTGTATTAGAAGAAAAGGCATATATTGACACTAGTAGATTTCTAAAACTGAAGAGTTTAGTGGACCATGGACTGAATCTAGTTTCTGTTATTCACTCATGGCCTTGGAATTCTTTCTATAAATCTCAGTACTCCTTTTTGTGTAGTGGGGATATTTGGCCATAGTTTCTAAAGACATTTTATAGTATATAATATTTAGTATATACTATTCGTAGAAAACAATGTGTTTTCTTGTGCAGTTTCATACATGCATATATTTGGTTATGTTAATTCCATTATACAATCTTACTCTTCCTTCTCTGGAACCCATTCATCTTCCCAAATAATCCCTAACTCTTGTTATAGTTGCATAATTCTCTCTCTCTCTCTCTCTCTCTCTCTCTCTCTCTCTCTCTCTCTCTCTCTCTCTCTCTCTCTCTCTCTCTCTCTCTCTCTCTCTCTCTCTCTGTTACCTGTTATCTATCTATGGAGATGGTGTTCTTCAAATTGAATGCTTAATTTGAAATCTAGGTTTTAGCACTTTCTCTTTTTCAATTGTTTTTAAAATTTTTATTGTAATCATTTAAATAGGGATACTGGTGGACCCATTGCAACAATGAGATATACAAGTCATTATGTCGAAAAATGAACTTTACAACTTTGGTGGGTGGATGGGAGGATTGGGTGGGGGGTAATGGGAAGGGATGGGAAGGGGAAACAAAGGAGGAGGCAACAATGCTTGATAAGAAATATACTCATTATCTTGCCCATGTAATTGTAACCCCTCTGTACAGTATTTTCACACTAAAAAATAAAATAAAAATAACAAATAACTGTTGTTTAAAAAAAAAAGAATCTCATAGACTTTCCTGCTTGGCTGCCTTTGAGCTGCGTTCCTCAGATCTCAGCCTCCTGAGTAGCTAGGATTACAGGTGTGAGCTACCGGTGCCTGGTCTTATATGAAAGATTTTATAAGAAGTGTTAACTAGTTGATAGCCTATGCCATCCTAGTGGTAATTATGGTTATTCTCTGGGTAATATGCAATAAACCTTGAATATACGTTAAAATTTCTGGACAAACTCAATTTTTTTATTGTTATAAAGGTGATGTACAGAAGACTTACAGTTACATATGTCATGAGTACATTTCTTTTTGAACAATATTCTTTTTGAATAATATCACCCCTTCTTATTCTGTTTTCTCTCCCCACAATTTCTCTTAAGTGGTTTACGCTTTTTTTTTTTTTATTGTGAGAATACCGTACAGAGAAGTTACAATTACATGGGCAAGATAACGAGTACATTTCTTATCAAGCATTGTTGCCTCCTCCTTGTTTCCCCTTCCCATCCCTTTCCATACTTTCCCCTTTGCCCCACCCGATCCTCCCCCCACCCCCCACCAAAGTTGTTAAGTTCGTTTTTCGACATAACGACTTGTACATCTTATTGTTGCAATGGGTCCACCTGTATCCCTAGTTAAATGATTTGTTTTTTCCCTTCCCTTCGACAAATTATACCACCATCAAATACAGTGAAAGTACGGATTATACTGTGGGAGACGGGCATACAAAACAACATAGAAATCATCTTATAAATATGATAGAATCAATTGCATGAAAAACAATTGAATACTTATCTTGGGGTTCATTCCACTAACATCAACTAATCTGAGCTTTTCTGCTTGACTCAGACATATACTAGTTATTGCAAATAAGGGAAACTATGGGACCTATGTTTCTTTGGGCCTGGCTTACTTCACTTAATATAATTTTTTCCAAGTCTTTCCATTTCCTAACAAATGGGGCAATGCCATTCTTTCTGACAGAGGCATAGAATTCCATTGTGTATATATACCACATTTTCTTGATCCATTCATCTACTGAGGGGCATCTGGGTTGGTTTCATAGCTATAGTAAATAATGCTGCAATAAACATAGTTGTGCTGGTAGCTTTAGTGTGGTCTTGTTTGTGATCATTTGGGTAAATGCCCAAAAGTGGGATTGCCGGTTCATAGGGAAGCTCTATGTGGAAAGTCTTTTGAGGAACCTCCATACTGCTTTCCAAAGTGGTTGAACAAGTTTACACTCCCACCAACAATGCAGTAAGGTTCCCTTCTGTCCACATCCCCTCCAGCATCTGTTGTTATTAGAGTTCTTGATTATAGCCATTCTAACTGGGGTGAGGTGGTATCTCAATTTTGTTTTGATTTGCATTTCTTTTATGGCTAGAGAGGTTGAGAATTTCTTCATGTGTCTATTGGCCATCCTTCTTTCCTCTTCAGAGAAGTTTCTCTTTAAGTCTTTAGCCCACTTATTTATTGGGCAGTTGTTTCTTTGAAGATTTGTTTTTGGGGGATTTAATTTTTTAAGTTCCAGGTATATTTTAGATATGAGACCCTTGTCTGTTGTATGGCTAGTGAAGATCTTCTCCCAATCTGTAGGCTTTCTATTGATCTCACGAGCTATGTCCTTTGCCATGCAGAAGCTCTGCAATTTCATGCAATCCCATTTGTCCAACCTTTCTTTGATTTGTTGTGTTTCTGGGTCTCTATAAGAAGATTTCGGCCTGTGCCAAGAAGATCTAGGGTTTCTCCTATTCCATCCTGCAATGTGTTCGGAGTGTCTGCTTTGACTCTGAGGTCTTTGATCCATTTGGAGTTGATTCTGGTGCAAGGTGATATATAAAGATCTAGCTTTAGTTTTCTACAAGTACTTAACCAGTTTTGCTGGCACCATTTACTGAAGAGGCTGTCTTTCTTCCATTCTGTTTTCTTAGCTCCCTTATCAAAGATTAGATGGCTATAGGTGTTTAGATTCATTTCTAGGTTTTCAAGTCTATTCTATTGGTCCTGAGGTCTGTTCTTGCGCCAGTACCAAGCTGTTTTGATTACTATGGCTTTGTAGTTTTTTTGAAATTTGGTATTGATATTCCTCCAGCACTGTTCTTTCTGTTAAGAATCGTTTTTGCTATTTGGGGTCTTTTGTTGCTCCATATGAATTTTTGGATTGCCTCTTCTATTTCCTTGAAGAATGAGGTCAGAATATTGATAAGTATCGCATTGAATTTGTAGATAGCCTTGGAAAGTACCCTCATCCCCAAACCAGGCAAGGACTCATCAAAGAAAGAGAACTATAGACCCATATCTTTGATGAACATTGATGCAAAACTTCTCAACAAAATTTTGGCCAATCGACTTTAACAATTCAACCAAAAAAAATCATACACCACGATCAAACAGGATTCATTTCAGGGATGCAAAGCTGGTTCAACGTTCGCAAATCAATTAATTTAATTCATCACATCAACAAGAGCAAGGATAAAAACCACATAGTTATCTAAAAAATGCAGAAAAAGCATTTGATAAGATCCAACACCCCTTTATGATGAAGATTCTGGAAAACTAGGAATTCATGAACCTTCCTCAATACAATAAAGGCTGTATGTGACAAACCTACAGCCAGTATTATAGTCAATGGTGAAAAACTAAAGCCATTTCCTCTAAACTCAGGAACGAGACAAGGATGCCCACTCTCTCCACTTCTCTTCAATCTAGCATTAGAATGCCTAGCTACAGCAATAAGACAAGATGCAAACATAAAGGGGACCCAAACAGGGAAAGAAGAAGTAAAACTCTCCCTCTTTGCAGATGACATGATCTTGTATTTAAAGAATCCCATGGACTCTGTTCCCAAATTACTCAAGGTGATTCAAAACTTTGGCAAAGTAGCAGGGTATAAAATTAACCCTCAAAAATCAATGGCTTTTCTGTATGACAACAATAAGAAAAGTGTGGCTGAAATCAGGAAAGCAACTCCATTTGTAATAGCCCCACAAAAAATAAAATACCTAGGAATTAACTTAGCCAAAGAAGTGAAGGACCTCTATGATGAAAACTTTAAGAACATGAAAAAGGAAACCAAAACAGAACTTAGAAAGTGGCAAAAACTCCCATGCTCCTGGAGTGACTTACGCTTTTGTTGATAGTTCTTAAAAAGTCTTTGTCTAATGCCAGTTGAAAAGAATTTACTGCTGCTTTCTTCCAGGAATTTTACGATTTTAGTTGTTACATTTATATTTATGATTCATTTTGATTTGTTTTCTCTATGAGGTACATCATCAGTTGTCTCAGCAGTACTTGTTGGAAATATATTTTTTCTCCATTGAATTGATTTGGTGTCTTTGTTGAAATCAATTGACCTTAACCATAAGGGTGTGTTTCTAGATTTCCTATTTTGTTCCACTGTGCTATATGTCTATACTTATTCGAGTCCCTCAGTTTTAATTATCTTAGTTTTGAAACTGGAAAGAGTATTCCAATTTTATTCTACTTGTTGACTTCTTTCTGTATTTCCATTTACTTAGTTCTTCTTTAAGCAACATTAAATAGATTTAAATGTACCAGTTCTGTGCTTTTGTTGATTTTATTTCCAAGCCTTTTATTTTTGATGCTGTTTTAATAATAAATTTATAACACATAATTTACATAATTCACTCATTGAAGTGTACAATTGAATAGCTTTTAGGATATTCAGAGTTGTACAACTGTCATCAGATTAATTTAAATGATTTATATCATTACAATAGATATCACTGTACTCATTAGAAGTCACTCTCCATTTCCTCCCAATGTTTGTATCCACAGGCAATCAACAATATCTTTTTACTTTCCTATGGAGTTGCCTATTCTAATATTTTTGTTTCTTTGTCTCACTTTTTGATACAAGTTGTTGGAAACTTTCCCTCTCCAACTCTTCCTCTCAAGCAATCATTTTACCAGTCTCCGAACTGGAATTGCAGGTGTGTACCTCTACCCTTGGCTTAATTATAATAGTTTTAATGGAATCATACTTCACATGGGTACTTGTGCTTGATTTCTTTTAGGAAGGGTGAGGTTTTATAGGCTTATACATATTTTTGTGTGTAGAAATAAATTATTCATTATGTTAGATTGCTTATTTGGCAATTATTTACTTACATATTATTTATATTAAATTACACAGATATGCTACCTTTTATTTATCCATTCATTTTAACCTTTTGGCTACTATGAGTAATGCTGCTGTGAACATTAGTGTCAAAATTTTGTCTGGGCATATTCTATCAATTTTGATTTATAGTAGTAACTGGAAATTGCAGGGGCACATGGTAAGTCTATGTTTATCCTCATATGGAACTGCTAGATTTTTTTCCAGTGTATTTTATATTATACAATCTTATCAGTAGAGTGTTAGTGTTCTGGTTTATCCAGATCTTTACCATTTAAAAAATCCTATCTATCCCATGATCATTAAGTGTTGCCATGTTAAATTTTGACTTGAATTTCCTAATAACTATGGATTTTCTGTTTTTCTTGGTCAGAAAGACTTTCATTCATATTTATGAGTTACTTATATTTTATTATCTAGTTGTAAGACCACTTTATGCATTCTGATCATACATCTCTTTTCAGATATATGATTTGGAAATTATCTTTCAGTGAGGTTATCTCTTCATGTTCTTGATAGTGTGGTTTGAATCACAAAGTTTTATGAAGTTCAGGTCATTCACTTCATTTTCTGATGCTTGGGTTCCCATCTAAGAAATTATATGAAAGTTCTTGAAATTTAACTTTTACATTTTCTTCTGTGAGTTTTACAGTTTTAGTCTATTTCTAGTTTGGTTGGTTTTTCAATCATGAAAGGATGTTGGGTCCTTCTTCTGTACAACTCAGGATGATCTTGGATGATCTTGTGTTTTTTCTAGCCCATTATTCTATTTGTGTCATTTATTATACTGACTAACATTTGTGTGTTGGAATCTGTTAATTCCTGGTATAAAATCCTGTTAATCATGTGCAGTGTTGGAATCTGTTAATTCCTGGTATAAAATCCTGTTAATCATGTGCAGTGTTGGAATCTGTTAATTCCTGGTATAAAATCCTGTTAATCATATGCAGTGTTGGAATCTGTTAATTCCTGGTATAAAATCCTGTTAGTCATGTGCAATCGTTTTGATAGGTCGATGAATTTATTTCTCTTATATGGTGAATGAATGAATGTATGAATATATTTCTTTCACATAGGTTATATAAATTGTTGGTTTACTATTGTTTATAGTCTTATTTTTTTAGTCAACCTAAGATTTATATAGAATTTACTCGTTTAAAATTTTTTTCATAGAAACTACATTTATTGTCATCAGTTCCACTGCTCTGCTTTTTATTTCATGTCTCTTTTCCTCATTATTTCCTTTTTGTGCTTCCTCTGAATTTACCAGTTTTTCAAATTTCATAAGATATAAGTTGAGTGACTTATTTGATAGCTTCTTTAACTGAAGTAAACTATACAACAGAAAATAAGCCATATAAACCACTTTAAATGTAAAATTCAATGTTATTGTTACACGCACTGAATTGTGCAGCTATCACTACTAAAACAAATCTCTGTACCCATTAGAAAGTAATTCTTATTCTCATTCCTTCCAGCTACTGGAAATCTCAATTTGGGTCTCCATAAATTTTCTCATAATGATATTTCATAACATAATTATACAATATGTGTCTTGATGCTCTTTGATTTTTTTAAATATGATTACATGTGCATAAAAAGACCTGAGGGTTGGATTAAAGTGGGGTGAAAATGTTGAATTGGTGACAGATCAAGATGCATTGCATACATAAACTGCTTTGTTAAATGACAAAAATTTCAATATCTAACCGAAAATGGAGAAAAGTAAGGGAAGGGATGGCTTGGGAGGAGTGGGTGAGAATGTTGAAAGGGATGACATTGATCAAGGGATGCACTGTATTCATAAACTGTCTTGGTGAATGGTAACTTCTTTGTACATCTACTTAAAACATAAAATATATTTTAAAAGGACCCATAGACATGGGTCTGGTATCCACAAGCAACCCATTTTTATTTGTCTAAAACATTTAATTTATCTTTATTGATAAAAATATATTTGTTGAATTTAAGATCTTTGATGGGCTATATTTTTTCTAGTGGTTTTGATATGTAATGCCATTGTTGCGTTTTCTGGCCTCCATTATTTCTAACCTCACTGAAAAAGTTAGCTGTTAATCTTATTGGACTTCTCTATATGTGATCAATTCTTTTACGTTTGCTGCTCTCAAGCTTTTCTCTTTTTTAATGCTTGGTTTTCTTCAGCTTTAACATCATGTATCTGTTTTTTTTTTGTTTATACCTCTTGGTACTTCTTTTGAGCTTCTAGACTGTAAATTATTTTTCATCAGTTTTTAAGATAAATATGCCATTATTAGATTGACTACTTTGTTGCCTTTTTCATCTCAATTGCCTGTATTTTGCTTTGCATTATGTACCTACTATTTTTCTGAAATTCTATGTGATTTTATTCACTCTATGTTTTTCTCTGTTCTTCAGATTTCACAGTATGCATAAATTTATCTTAAGTTCACTACTTTTTAAAATTTTTCTGGTCCTAGGGTTTGAACTCAGGGCCTAAGTGCTGTCTCTGAGCGTTCTGTGGTCAATATTAGTGCTCTACCATTGGAGCAACAGCCCCACTTCCAGCTTTTTGGTGGTTAATTGGAGTTGAGTCTTAGTCTTTCTTGTCTGGACTTGCTTCAAACTATGATTCTCAGATCTCTGCCTCCTGAGTAGCTAAAATTGTAAGTGTAAACCACTGATGCTCACTATTAATTTTGAGCAGTTTTTTTTGTTGTTGTTGGTTGTGGGTCTTGAACGCTGGGCTTGGGCACTGTCCTTGAGCTCTTCAGCTCAAGGTGGGCGCTCTACCACTTGAGCCACAGCACCACTTCCCACTACTTTTAATTTTTGCTTTACTAGGATTTGAACTCAGAACATTAAGCTTGTTTGTCTTGCTTGATCACAGCTGAGACTCTACTACTTGAGCAGTGCTTCCAGTCCCACATTTTGCTAGTTATTTTGAAAATGGAGTCTGCAGACTTTTCTGCCTGGGCTGGCTTTTAATTGTAATACTCATGATCTTGGCCTCTTGAGTAGCTAAGATTATAGGCCAACAACACATAGCACGGTTCTTTCCTTTTCTGGATGAACTATAATGCTCAGTTTTTCTAATGACTTTTTCATTACAGTAATTATACTTTTCAACTCCAGAATTTTAATTTACTTTTCAGCAATATTTCTATCACTCGATATTTTCAATTTGGTGTTATGTTGTCAGACTAGTTTCATTTTCTGCAGTGTGGTTTCCTTTAGAAGTCTAAACATATTTATAAATCTTGTCCTTTGAAATCTTTGTTTTTTATAGCCAACATCAAGTTATCTCACAAAACATTTCAGTTACCTTTTGTCCCTGTCTTTTGTGTGGGTCAAATAGTGTCATTTCTTTTCATGTCTCATTAATTTTGTTGAGAACAGGATATTCAGGTAATATATCACAGCAATTCTGCACATTATCCCACTTTTTTTCTTTCCATACTGGGAATTGAACCCAAAGCTTTGTGTTTATTAGACAAATGTACTACCACTTGATCTGTGTCCCAGTTACCCTTCTACTCTGCTCTTGCTTCTCAATTATCTGGGATTAGAAGCATGCATCACTAGCTTGGGGTTTTTTTTATTGTTATTGTCAACTTATTAGACTACTAATTTTAATTTTTTAATTTTTATTGTAAGGTGATGTACAGTGGGTTACAGTTACATAAGTCAGTACATTACTTTTTGAACAGTTTTACTCCCTCCCTCATTTTCCCCAGGTTTTTTCCTCCCTCTTCCCCTCCCTGCCCAAGTTGTGTAGTTCATTTCCAACATAATGTCTAGTGAGTATCACTGCTGAATTAGTTCACCCTTTGTCCCACTGTCTGTGTGCTGCCCCTTCCCTCCTCAAGTCAGATAAATTTACATACAAGATAAAAGGTACAGTAATTTTAAAATGATGGTGACAAATGAGAAGAAAACAGAAAAAAAGAATCTCAAAAAGCAAAAAGAAAACCCCTCTTCATTCAACTTCTAGGAGTTCATTTAGATAAGCACCATTTTATATGCTCATATGCACATAACTATTGAGACCTTGTGATCCCCTACTAGGAATATTCTCCTTTGGTATCACTGTGTGCATGTTTAGAGTACCGTTTATCATGTCCAAGTGTAATTGTTTGTCTTTTACTATCCTCTGGGTTTACTTATAGATTTATAGGCACATTCTAATTTTTTAAAATTAGGGAAATCATGCAACCTTTGTGTCTGTTTTACATAGCATTTCCCTATGATCCAGCAATCCCACTCCTGGGCATTTACTCAATTGATCACAAACCAGCCTACACTAAAGCCACCAGCACAACCATGTTATGTGTTGCAGCATCGTTTGCCATAGCTAAAGTATGGAATCAACCCAGATGCCCCTCAGTGAATGAGTGGATCAAGAAACTGTGATATATATATATATATATATATATATATATATATATATATATATTTATGTGTATGTATGTATATATACATATATATGTATATATATATATATATATAATAGAATAGAATTCTGTTTCCATCAGAAAGAATGACATTGCCTCATTCATAAGGAAATAGAAAGACTTGGAAAATTATATCAAGCGAAGTAATCCAAATCCAAAGAAACATAGGTTGCATGGTTTCCCTCATTTGTAATAATTAGAATGTGCTTATAAATCTATAAGTGAACCCAATGGATAATAAAAGGCAAAAAATTACTCTTGGACATGATAAATTATACAATGAGACCAAAGGAGGATATTCTTAGGACAGGGCCACAAGGGTTCAGATGATGTAACTGTAAACCTTATGGATAATTCAAGATAGCTGTTCACGCCATCTCCTCATTGTAGTTGTTCATATTTCTCTCTAGAAAATCACTCTCTTTTTTGTTTTATTAACATATCCTTCATACTTTTAACACTTTAAATTCTATTGTGTTAGATATGTTTACAAATGTCTTGTACAGACTGTGGGCTTTGAGGATAACAAGTGTATTTTGATGTGTTCCTCATGTTCGTGTAGTGCATGGTATAGCACAGGTGCCCTATAAGTTATAAATGAGTAAAATGATTACATAAAATATATGGGTTAATTAATTAGTGATAATTATTCCAGGGTAATTTTAGTGTTTACTTCTTCTTTTTCAATTTTTTCCAGATCTTCCAGGAGAAACTGGCAGCCAGAGATGCAGCTGGGGCTGCCCAAATCATAGTTGCTATGGTAACATTCCTTTTAACAGAGACTTTCTCTAGTCTGACAAAGGGTTGTGGATTTTAAGAGGATGGTGAATATGATTTTTTTGGTGTGTTTATGTGGATGAGTCATGCAAGTATGTACTGAGTGGTGGTATTGGAAGTGGAAGGGCTAAAGCTATTTGTCAACCCATTTAGCCATTCAAATCATCCAGGAAGGCTTTTCTCGATCATTATTTTACTTCCTTTTCTGATATATTTTTGTTCCTTGTTTGATTGTTTTTAATGGAACTTCAGAAAACTTTACATCCATTTTGTTAGTTGCAGCAGATTCCATTAACTCATTTGTTGGCTTTTTTTAAAGGTAGCTCTTAACAACAACTCCCCAAAATTCTCTTGGAAAATCAATAACAGGGCATGATTTTTCTCTGTAATTTTCCATTTTATACTCAGTGTTACAGACACATGGAAAGTAATTTTACAATCCAGCACCTGTTTGCTCATAGCTGTACGGAAGGACATTAGCTAACTTGAATCTCTCCACTGTGAGATAGCTATTGACAGTACAATCCCTGGCTTGGCAACAATGGGTTCTTGAGTTCCCATATCCAAATAATCATGAAACTTGGTAACAGTGCCTTCTGGAGTTGCTGTTCCTCAATCCTGCAGGGCCCCTGAATGAAAATGGATTTCAGACTGTCATCCAGCCAAGGAGTTTGAGCACCTTAGTCAGCACTCTGTTATTTTCACACAATATTCACAGTAACTCAGTCACTTGTGAAAGGCAACTATACCTTAATAGAAAGACTATTGGATACTCAGTCAGACTAGGGCTCTGCTATTTATTAGCTATGTGTCTTTGAATAAGTCTTTCAACCTCCCTTGATTCTATTTCTTTACCAAACTGTAACATATCAAAATTAAGTGATACAAAGTGAAGATTGATATGGAATAGAAGGAAGACAGTGATAGCTACCATTTATTAAATACCTCAAAATGCCAAAAACAGTGCTTATAGTTTGTACAAATACTCCCATTTAATTTTCACCAAGCTTTTTTGAGCTAGTAGACATATATTTTATAGTATAGATACAGAAACGGATGTTCAAAGAGGTATAATACTTGGCTTACATATTACATGGCAGGTGAATAGCACATATGGACTTGATTCCAAAACTATCTGAAACCAAAATCCTATATTATTTCTATTATACTCTTTTCTGATTGGATACTTTTGGAAGTTGGGCTTATTCCTCATGGGCTTTCACACAGGCAGGTTTGTGGGTCCTAAACTAATTTCCATTGTTTATATAGACACAACTTGAAGAACTCTTGTCAATATTGGAGCTAGAAACAATCAGCTTCTGTTCCTATTAATAGACATTTCAATGAATGTTTGGAGATGTGTTTCTAAAATTTTCTGTCTCAGTTCCTTGGAAGATGTCCTTCCTTTGACTGGATTAGCTAGTCATCAAGAGTATTTTTGGAAAATGTCCGTCAACCTTTTTTTCAATGAACAATGTAATTATGGAAGAGAAGATCTGAGATAAACTGGTATACTTACTCCAGATCTTAGGTATGGCAGCTTAGTAAGAGCAACTTCTTTACCAACGAGAGGTGAATGACTCTGATGACCATCCATCATTTACATGCTCATACCACTAATATTTGAAGAAAAGAGTGGCTTGCTGGGGTTCTTGTCTGATCTTTTTCAAGGGCTCTGACTTTTGGCATTAAATGCTACAAAATACTCAGAATGAGGTACCTATTCTGTGGCCTAGATCCTCTGGGGATCATCTTGGAACTTTTTCAAGTGAATATTGATTCTATTAATCACCCTGGTTGCCATCATTATCACACTAGTGTGATTCCAACCCTCTCAACCAGCTGGGGCCATCTGATAAATTCAACCCTTCAGGTGCCTTATATAATATTAATATGAGAGTCTTTATGGCACAATGTCTTAGAAGCTGAAAAATCTGCCACAGCTCAAAGTTGCATAGATTCGCACCATTCTGATAGCTTCTAGTAAGTCACTGAGATGGCCACATTGCTCTTCTGTCTACAACTCTGTAATTTCCACCTTGATGATTACCCTTTAACCAAACACTGCTACAATGGATCAGATGCTGAGATACAATGCACTGTTTTAGGCTTGCTTATGTTGTACTGCTCATAAGGTCAAGGGAAGAAGCTGGGTTTCCTGCCAGTGGTGATAGCCAGAGGGATGGCAGGTGTAGCCTCATAAGGGTTGGCCTGAATTTGATATAATTGAATAAAAGCCTTTGAGAGATCAATTTTTTTTGCTCAGAGGCCTAAAATTTTGATTTTTTCCCACTGCTCTCACCCTCCAACCACTAAACCTCATGGATTCAAAATATTGTTATTTACCCACTTGCCAATGTCTCCAGTTTGTTTAATTTCTATCAAGGTTGCCTGTGACCTTGCTGGGCCTGTTTCCATCAATGAAGGCCGTGCATTGAAAACACACGTATGAATTTTCATACAACTTACTTTAAATAACAGTATTAGCAAAATTATTATGGACAAGTTACTTAAAGTCTTAGTGAAATGAGTGTTTTTGTGTGCATTATGATCTTGTTAAAATCTAGGCATTATGTCAAGGCTCTAAATTTTTGTTCTTTCTCTTTGATATACTCTTCATTCCTTAGGTATAAATGATAACCAATCACTGTACGAGTGATCTGGTCATACTTCTGTCTCTTACCCATATAAGAAGAAGGCTATGGCCTACTTGTGATATGTGTCACTACCAGAAAACACCTGAGGATAATGTTCAGTGTATACATTTGAATAAACTCTCAGAAGCACAGCCTTGAGTAGAGTAGACCAAAATTATAAATCATAGCCTTTGTAAAGCAAAGATTTGGCAAATAGATGGGTGTTGGTGACTGGTGCCTGCAATCTTAGCTACTCCGTAGATGGAGATCTGAGGATCAGCCTAAGTAGAAAAGCTTATGCCACTCTTACTCCAATTAATCAATAAAACCTGCAAGTGGCCATGTGACTTGAGTGGCCTTGTGCAAAAATTGTAAGCAAGAGCACAAGACCCCATGTTTGGATCCAGATACTGGCATAAAAGAAAGAAAGAATTTGAATAAACAATAAATGTTTGTTGAGTACCTACTGTTTACCTTGCTCAATTATTGGCAATAGGAGAGAAGTAAAATCTGACAAAAATGTATGAAGAACATTGGGGGAAAGGGTCAGTATATGATAATTTATAGATTATAACAAGGTAAAAGGTAACAGTAGCTCATAACAAGAAAGAATATGTACAATGTACCTTACACATCTCCTAACAATCAGCACTACAAGCATGGGATTTAGGATATAAAGAAGAAAAGGATCCACAAATTGTTCACATTTCAACATTGTTGAAGAAAGGATTAGAAACTAGATCTACCTTAGTCTTCCTGCTTCTGTAGCATAAGGTGGGCCACAACATCTTCAGAAATTGATAGAAGAAATTTATACCTTCTTATCGCTTCAATTGCTGGCTTCAGCAATTATGTTCTCTATTGTAAATGATTTGTATGTATCTTATGCATTATCAGACATTGAAAAACTTTTATGAATTGTAACATAGTTCATTTCATACATTACTTCCCTGTATGAGGGAGCTTATATTTTATACTCAGAGAACTATGATGAGATCTCTTACAAAATTTAATCCTGACTCTTTTCAGTCCATCCATTATCTTCAACCACACCATTTGACTTGCCAAGCAAACATTCCCTTGGCAAGGTTAGTCAGTCCTACCTGGAAATGTTTTTTCATAATTTTCTCCCATTTCTCTTGTTCTCTGCAAGCTCATGTCTTGCATTTTCCTTCTCCTTTGTACTTTCCACCATCTGACTGCTTGCAAAGATGTCTTCAGTTGATGATGGGCATATGGGAGGCTAGAAGAAGTTAGGAAGACATGAGGTTCAGATAAAATTGTAGGGTCACACTGACTTATGCTCTCTCTGCTCCTTTACTTCCTCATTTCCAGTCAGAACTATTTTCTTGTAAGCTGTCATTGTTTCTTTTGCTTCATGTCACTCCCATCTCAGCTAAACATCTCTGCTTTATGCAGTCAATTTCTTTTTGAAATTAAATGTACCACAGCACAGCTTCCTGCTGGGTTTCTTGTGGCAGAGAAAGAAATGGCAAGAGGCATGAGGCAAATAAAGAGACCTGTTAAACTCAATGCAAAAACATGTCAGTTATCTACAGTGCTTTCTTTAATGGTGTAGGAAGGAATATCAGGTAGCCTGGGTCCAGCCAATACATTCAGTATTTGAAGTGGTAGTTGGGGGGTGGCAGGGATGCATTCTTGTTTTCAGTTTAAGTACAAAGGATGAGAGGAAGATTTACAATGAGTTGGAAGGATGAAAAAACATACGCATGTGACAGCGAAATAATATCAGGTATCTTGGTATTAGATGCCAAAATGAATGTTGCTGACAATCTTTGCAATCTGTGGATACTCTGGGGAAAGTGTAGTATGTCTAAGTGGGTGTGAGAACAACAGATTTCTGGAGAGAAGGAATTTTTAGCTAGGCCTTAAAGGGAAAGAAAGACAAGATAGAGACTCACATTCCAGGGCTGAGCAGGGAACCATCTCAGCAGGAAGTTAAGGGCTATAGAAGGAGGCAGTTGAAATATACAAATTTAATTGAGGCAATACTGGGACTGCACTGCTAGATTTCAGTAGCAGTGCTGTTCATTATTATTGTCACCAATAATACCCCAACTGAGCACTTTCTGTGTACAAGAAACTGTGGCAGATATTTTGCATAAGTTATCTTTACTTTGTATTCCCCAAGGTATCATCATTATATCAGAGAAGTGAAGTGACTTGTTCAAAGTCATGTAGCCCAGTAGAAAGGTAGTGTTGAAATCTGAGTCAATGTAACCTGTGTTTAGGCACTGAAAGGGGGAGGTTAGTACTTTAATACCATCCTTAATAAATTATTATTAATGTCTGTGCTTCAAGACAAGGGTGTATGTAGGTAACTTGGTTGTCAGATCAAAGACCTTTTTTATTTTTTTATTTTTCTCAGTCATGGGGTCTGAACTCTGGGCCTGGGTGCTGTCCCTCAGCTCTTCAGCTCAAGACTAGTGTTCAACCACTTGAGTCACAGTGCTACTTCTGGCTTTTTCTGCTTATGTGGTGCTGAGGAATCGAACCCAGGGCCTCATGCATTCAATGCAAGCACTCTACCACTGAGCCACCTTCCTAGCCCTATTTGAGGAGTTCTTAAAGAACCTGACTTCCTAACCTTGAAAGATTTGTTGCTTCCAAGCTCTGGTCCTCTCTTCAATGGATCAGCACATGGACCTGTGACACAGCAATAGATGGACACAGTAATACTTCTGACCTATTGTTCCTTTTGCACATCACAGCCCAGGAGAGTTGGCATATACTGCTGTCTTCACCTACTCAAAAAGCAATATTGGTACTTCTTAATAAATACTGGGGCCTAAGCCCTTTGCAGTTAATTGGCTGAGTCATTCTTCATTTGTAGTCTGTTTCTATATCACTTGCTTTAGTACATGACAGACCAAAAAAACAAACGGTGTTTTTTTTTGAGCCAGCACAATGAACACAGTTGAGGTCTGATGAATCTGGAAAACAATTTTATTGCTACGGTATTTGAATTATTGCTGAACTTGTCTGTCTATGAATTTTGTCTTGAGGCTGTTACTTGCTCTGGCTCTCACCTTGTTATTTTCACCTTCTGATTACTAACTTGATGACCCTCTGTTAAGGGTTGATGGCCCACTCTCCTCCTTCCTTCCTTCCTTCCTTCCATCTGTCTCCTCCTCCTTCCTGCTTCCTTCTTCAAATTATGGCTCTTATCTACCCCTTTAAACTCATACTATTTTTTCCAGTTTTTCTGCAACCATTTTCCTTTTCTGTTGTATAGACATACATTTATGCTTTAGGTGACAATGTAATTTGTTGTGTAAATCAGGATAGAGTTAAAGAGAGGAGTATAGTAAATATGATGGGAAAACATGTATAAACAAGGAATGTATGGATAAACTAGAAAATATGATAATCTTTCTTATGTCTCAGTCTCACTTCTATTACCAGCTCATGTCATGACCTGAGCTTAAATGTTATCTCCTGGATGCCTTCCATGTGTGCTTTAAGTCGGTGCCGTATTTCCTATCCATTATTCTCCTAAGTACATTCTATTTACTTCTTGTAAGTCATGAACAGTTTATAGATATGTTTATTTCTTTAATTATTTAATGCTTGTGTCCATACCAAAACGGTAAATTACAAGAAGACAGGGGCCCTGTTTTGGTTGATAAATGTGCATCTAGTGATTAGCACAATGCTTATAATACAGAAAGAAAAATTAAAATTCTTGGTGCTGGTGGCTCATGCCTGGAATCCTAGCTACTCAGGAATCAGAGATTCAAGGATTGTAGTTTGAGGCCAGTCCAGTTAGGAAAGTCCATAGATTCATCTCCAGTTAACTACCAAAAAACCACAAGTAGAACAGTGGCTCAAGAGCTAGCTTTGAGCACAAAACTTCAGTGACAGCGCTGGGGCCTTGAGTTCAAGCCCAGGACTGGCACAAAAAATTAACACTTGGGCCAGAGAATTATCTCAAGAGGTAGAGCATTTGCATAGCATGAGTGAGACTCTGGATTTAATCCTCAGAAGTGAAATTGAATGAGCATTTATTGAGTATCTACTGCATTCTTGGAACTGTTATAAGAACTTTAACGGATATTGATTCATTTAATCCTCACAACAAACTTACAAACAAGGTAATATTATTTTCAAATTATTTCCAAATGAGAAGATCAAAGCACAGAGAAGTTAAATAACTTCCCCAAATTATTCCACTAGTAAAAGTAAGATATAATGTTAAAATGCATATTATCCAACTTAATGGTCCATGCTGTTAATTATCAAATTCTAGGTATTTGGTTGGTAAATATATGTGTAGGAGATTTTATGCATGTTCACTGGATGGATTCACTGAACAAACTTTTACTGTGCATTTATCATTTTTCAAGTACAATAGGAACTAATTACTGACCCAGTAGCTCAGTAGGGTCCCCTGAGATATTCTAAAGTTGGTAGGTAAGCCTACCAACTGAAGTAACTGAAATGAAAGACTCAAGCAGAGAGGTTGGCAAAAAAAAGTGGCAATGTGAAAAGAACATGGAATTTGGAACCAGATAGCCTTGGCTCTATTATTGCCCAGCTGTGTGACTTGGAGCAAGTGGAAATAATCAACCTACCCCATCCCCACAGAGTTCTAGTGTTGATTAAATGATGGAAAGTGAGGGACAAGCACAGAGTGGGTATCCAAAATATGATTGTCTCTTTTATTCTCCTTATGTTTTACACACACACACACACACACATACACACACACATACACGTACAAACACACACAGTTAAAACATGGCTTCTTGATATCATACAACTGAAAAATTGATAAATTTTACTTTGGCCTCTAGAAATATAACAAACTCAGATCAAGATGAATTGAATGTGTTAGGAAATGGTTTTGGATGTAAAAGGTAACTTACATAGATGTAATGCCTTCAGTATAAATAAGGCTGACTACCAACACTTAGAGGTAAATTGCACAGAGAAACATTGAAGTTTGGATAGAAGTGAGTCCCCCATGCTGATTAAAACTCAGGCATTCTAGGTTGGCTTTAAGTGAAAAAGTCAAAGGAGAGTATTAAGCCCCAATACCAGCACACACACACACACACACACACGCGCACACACACACACACACACACACACACACACACACACACACACACACACACACCCTCAAGAATTCTGATTGGAAGACTCAAGTATTTTTTATCAGAACAACTACTGTATGATTTTAAACTTTCACTCTCTAAATTATATTAGATTCGTCTTTATTTCTATCATCAGTGAATTGAGCCTAATTACTTCTGCCCTAGGTATTTTGCAGGGTTCTTGCAAGATCAAAATAAAGATATGTATTCAAATGGTTTTTTTTCTTTCATGCATTTGTTTCTAACACATTTATATGATTATTTCTTTGTTGCTTTGTATGTCCCTCCCCCACAGTATAACCCCTGCTTTCACTGTAATTGATGTCCGTATAATTTGTGGAGGGGAAGGGGAAAATCAAGTCGTTTAAATAAGAATACAGGTGGAGGGGCTGGGAAGGTGGCTCAGTGGTAGAGCGCTTGCCTTGCATGCCTGAGGCCCTGGGTTCGATTCCTCAGCCCCACATAAGCAAAAAAGAAAAAAGCCAGAAGTGGCGCTGTGGCTCAAGTAGTAGAGCGCTAGCCTTGAGCTGAAGAGCTGAGGGACAGCTCTCAGGCCCAGAGTTCATGCCCCACGACCGGACCAAAAAAAAAAAAAAAAAAAAAAAAGAATACAGGTGGACCCGTTGAAACAATGAGAAGTACAAGTTGTCATGTCGAAAACGAACTTTACAACTTTGGTGAGGGGGGGGAGGGCTGGGGGGGCGGGGGAGGCTGGGAAGGGATGGGAAGGGGAAACAAAGGAGGAGGCTACAATGCTGGATAAGAAATGTACTCATTATCTTGCCCATGTAATTGTAACCCCTCTGTACAGTATTTTCACAATAAAAAATAAATAATAATTTAAAAAAATAAATAGATCTCAACTTGAAAAAAATGATACAATGGATTTAAAGGCTGTTATCCAAATATGTTTTCTTGTAGAAGGATTCCACTGTTTTAAATGAAATGGGCCTGAAGAATATTGGAGCCCAGAAGGAGGGCAGGTTTGGCCTCAAGTCAGAACTCCTGGATCTCTGCATGTTCTTGAACCAATGTGTTGACATATGTTTTTGTTAGTCCTGGGGCTTGAACTCAAGACTTCATGCCCTTTCTTGTTTTTATCATTCAAGTTTAGGACTACCACTTGAACTTCATTTCTACTTAAAGCTTTTTTTTCTACTTAATTGGAGATAAGATTCTCACAAAATCTTTTTTTTTCTTTTTTCATTTATTTTTTATTGTGAAAATACTGTACAGAGGGGTTACAATTACATGGGCAAGATAATGAGTACATTTCTTATCAAGCATTTTAGCCTCCTCCTTTGTTTCCCCTTCCCATCCCTTCCCAGCCTTCCCTCCGCCCCCCCACCCAATTCTTCCCCCCCCCCCCCCCACCAAAGTTGTAAAGTTCATTTTCAACATGACAACGTGTACTTCTCATTCTGGAAGGCCAGATTGGCTTCAAATCATGATTGTCAGATCTCAAATTACAGAATAGCTAGGATTATAGGTGTGAGCCATTAGCACCCAGCCTCTAACATATATTTTGAATCTGAGTACTTCTTTTCACTGCCACTTTGCTTATTCATGCCAGCACCATAATCTCACCTGGTCTACTTTGGGCTATCACTTGCAACTTATAGTTCATTTTTCCTATTTAGGTCGGTTGTATCCTATTAAAATGTAAACTAAATTATGTCACTGCATGTTTTAACATCTGACAATGACTTCTCACTTACCTTTGAATCAGACTTGTTAGTATCCTACCAACTGTACCATATTCATTTTATAATTCCAGCCTCATTTTTTTTAATTTTATTTTATTTGAGAACATACTGTACAGAGGGGTTACAATTACATTGGCAGGATAATGCATACATTTCTTACCAAGCATTGCAGCCTCCTCCTTTGTTTACCCTTCACCTCCCTTCCCAGCCTCCCCCCTCCCCCCCACCCAATCATACCCCCCTCCCCCCCCACTCCGACATTGTAAAGCTTGCTTTGACATGACATTTTGTAATTCTCCTTGTTACAACAGGTCCACATGAATCCTTAAACGACTTGTTTGTCCCCCTCTCCTCCACATGTTATACTGACATCAAATAAAGTGAAAGCGGGGGTTACACTGTGGGGGAGGGACATACAAAGCAACAAAGAAATAATCTTATAAATGCGTTAGAAACACATGCATGAAAGAAACGAAAACATTAAAATACATATTTAAGGGTTCGTTTTCCTAACATCACATTATCTGATCTTTTCCTCTTGACTCATACCTATACTAGATATTGCAAATAAGGGAAACCATGGGACCTATGTTTCTTTGGGCCTGGCTTACTTCACTTAATATAATTTTTTCCAAGCCTTTCCATTTCCTAACAAATGGGGAAATGTCATTCTTTCTGATGGAGGCATAGAATTCCATTGTGTATATATACCACATTTTCTTGATCCATTCATCTACTGAGGGGCTTCTGGGTTGGTTCCATATCTTAGCTATGGTAAATAATGCTGCAATAAACATAGTTGTGCTGGTAGCTTTAGTGTGGTCTTGTTTGTATACATTTGGGTAAATGCCCCAAAGTGCGATTGCTGGATCATAGGGGAGATCTATGTGAAGTCTTTTGAGGAACCTCCATACTGCTTTCCAAAGTGCAGCCTCATTTTTTTCTCCTCAGACATGTCAGTCTTATTCCTATCTCATGGTCTTTATACTTATTCATAGTAAATGCCACTTTCTAAAATTAAACTGTTTGCCTTCTATTTAATGTTTGTCAATGCCAGTTAGATTATAAGCTCCATCTAAGCAAGAAATGTACTTGTCCATATCTGCAAATAAAAATCTAATCCCATGTCGGTCTGATTAACGCTATATGTTCAATGAGTATTTGTTGAAGGAATGGATGAATAATGACCTCCACAACGCTGGCATTTATGCTTTTATGAGGTAGTGCTGAGTATCATTGGAAGCCCTACTGTGCTGGATAAAAACATCCCAGGATGACTTCTTGGATAATGATTTTGTCACGTAGAGTCAATTGATGTCCCTGGCATTGTTTGAGAACAGACAGCTCCCCTCCAACCAACCTGCAAGGTTTTGATACGTTCTCTAGAGGATGATGCTTGGTGGTTGTCATGGAGACTAGCACACCAAAACAATCCCAAAAGTAGATCAAATGTGGAAGTGTTTTTAGGCTCTGTGCCTGCAAACACCCTTGCTGTGTGAAAGGGACTGGGGAATAGGAATCATGTACATAGTAAAAAGTGGAAAGGAGTAAAAGGAGGAGCAGTTTGGTAGAATGGGACAAATCTTAACCTTGGGTAAAAGCAGATAGACCTTTCACTTCAGGCTTAACCACATCTAGCTGAGTGATTGTGGCCATATGTTTAAAAATCTCATAACCTTCCCAGTTTCCTCACCTGTAAAATATAGGCTTATCCATTTGAATGGTACTTCAGAGGAATTAACAAATAGCATGTCTGTGAAATTTTTCATTATAGAATCTGGCTGTATATAGTAGCTTCTCAATAAATAATCATTTTTCTTATATCTCTTGTCTGGATTTGAAAGCATGCTTAGAGAAGCTTCCCTTTGCTTTGCTCTTTCCTCTCTGGCTTCATTCATTCAATATTTTTCTACCAAATGTTTTGTTCTTAGGCTCAAGAAATAGGCATAAATTTGTCAGATTACATACTAGATAATTGCCATCACAATGAGGATTTACAAAAATAAATAAATAAATGCACTACATGAGTTAGATAGTGGTATGAGAAAATTGGAGGAACTTCTTACAAGGGAAGTAGCAAAGTTTTGTTTGCTTCAAAATATCCCAGTGATCACTTTGTGGATAATGGATTGTATGGGATAAAAAAGTGACAAGATTTGTTACAGAGTTGTAGCTACTTAGGAGGCTACCTTCTGAAATTGTAGCTACTCAGGAGGCTGAGATGTGTGGATCAAGCTTCAAAACCAACGTGCTCAAGAAAGTACATGAGATAACCATTGATTATCTCTAATTAACCAGCAAAAAGCTAACATGGAGGTGGAAGTGTGACTCAAATAGTAGAATTACCAACCTTGAGCAAAAATGTAACAGACAGCACCCTAGAGAACAACCCTCACCCCTCCCCACAGCTCCACAGAAATGGATGATCAACTGGTATGTATGTGGCAGAAAAGAAACTGATTTAGTTAATCAAGGTCATGTTAATCTGAAGTATTTCCTGGATATCTGAATATAAAGGTCATGTGTATAACTTGTTGCATGTTTTTGTAGTCTAGGGGGAAAATTAAAGTTAAGGACAGAAATTTATGACTCATCTGTATATGGGTAGTATTTACCTGTTACGATGCATGACTTAGATGTTATTGTTCCTTAGAGTTTTGCTGTCTACTCCCCTTTCCTTTCCCTGTGTTCTCTTTTACTAGGTGCATCCAGTGAGTCATTACTCAAAACATCAAAGATGGAAAGTACTTTAAAGATCATCTATTCAACCCACATCCCAATTGTGAGGGCCAGAATGGGAAGAGGATATGTCTATGATCATTCAGAACATAAATGACAGAATTGGGCTTCAAAAATTGGTTTCCTGACTTTTACATTAAAGGTCTTTCCACTATATTTATTGTACTGTCACCCTTCCACCCATTGTAGCTAAATATCACTGATCAATGATACCTTCTCTAACTATTTTTCTCAATTCAGTCTCCTCTAGCTTTTGAGATCTTGCATCACCTTCAATAATAGCAATTAATTCTTCCTTGTACTCTCTTACCAAGTTTTTAGATCCTTGTTTCTTGAAGACTTTACTCTGGGTCACTAGTTTCAGCACTTCCTGAAGGCTTGTTAGTAATGAAAAATTAAGTTCCATTTAGATCTACTAAGTCAGAATCCTTTTTAAGATAATCTGCTGGAAATTTCTGTGTAGATAAAAAATTTTAAAGGTCTGATCAGTCTGTTTATATGTTTTAGCTTTGAGTAGAAGGACTCTACAGTACAGTAGTGGCGAAGGGAATGTCTGTGCAACTGAAGTAAAATGAAATGATACAAATACATCCTTTTTCCTTCCATAATCTTGAGATACTTTGTAAAATGTGTTTTCCTATTCTCAGCTTCCTTTGGTCTTAACTGTCATCCAATGTGGCTCAGTTGTGAACTTGGTTGGTTTTAGATCAAGTGCTTCAGTCCAAATAGGAGTTCAAAAGAACATTTCAGAGATGAAAGAAGGTCTGTGAAAATGGACTAACAAAGCCATTAGTCTGATTGTAAAAACCAGTAGAGGAGGCAGAATGAAGAAGAAGAAACTTCTTAATCCTGGCTATATATTAGAACACAAGCAATTTAGAAATAGAAGCATAGCTAGAGCACTTAAAACCTACTCTTTTAGCAATTTCCAGTATTCAGTACAGTATTATTAATTATAGCTATCATACTATATTTTAGATCTTGTTATTCATTAGTAGCTGAAACTGTATTCTTTGACCAACATTCTTTGACCAACATCTTCTTACTTCCTCCTGTCTCTGGACCTGGTAATTGCCACTGAATTTTCCATTCTTATGAATTCAAACTTTTAGATTCCATGTGTAAGAAAGATCACATGATATCTTTCTTTCTGTATTTGGTTGATTTCATTTATCATATTGTACTTTATGGAAATTAGCATGTTAATTTGCTTGATCCTAGTAATAACAATATAATCATTTCAAAATCATGTTGTATACACTAAATATATCTGAGGTAAAAAATAAAACAATAATGGAAAAGAGTTATTCCTGACTGAACTAGAATTATTGGAGTGCTGATCCACATTTCAATAAACTACTTTGTGTATGTGTGTGTGTACCCATGAGTGAATGTATGTGTATGTGTGCCAGTATTTTGACTTTCTCTCAGGGCCTCCCACTCTAGTTCAGTGTTTTAACTCTCAGCTGGTGTTCTACCACTTGAAACACACCTTCAGTTCCAATCAACTACTTTTAAAGTTCCAAGGTACCTCTAACAATTGGCCCAAGACAATCATGGTTTGAAAATTGAGAATGTATTTGTATGTCACATAACTGAAAGTGAAAGATTCCAGGATTGGTTTTTTCAGTAGCTCCAAATATCATTAATTCACTTCTTTTCTTTTTTTACATTGGCATTTATATTATGAAGGATCTGATCATAAGAAAATAACAGCAGACCCAGGTTCTATATCCCCCTTACTCATCAACATACAGTTATTGAGAGGGACTATGTCTTTTTTTTACTTCCAAACATCTCTCAGAAAACCTTCAGTCAACTTTTTGTATCTAATTAATAAGTTTTATGTTGCGTACAATTATTTGCATGAATGGCAATTCCATGAATGACTTGGCTCAATCAGTGTCTATTTCATCGGATCCCTTACTGTGACTAAATGAATATTTAAACAACATCAATATTCTTTCAGCAAAAAGTAGAACATGGCTCTTAAGTAAGTACTCATTACTACACAAGGTACAAAATCCAAACCAAAATTAAAGAAAAATCCAACCATAGCTGTCAACAGGTTCTGCAGGCAGGCTAGTAACAAAAAACAACAAAATTTCCAGATGAAAGAGGCAACAGTTCCACTAGGTAGGCAGCGATAATCCTCAGGAAGCAGGCAGTTGGAACTGGCATGGAAACATAGGGTTTAGGTTAAAATTCAACACATTATCACTAACAGTGTAACTTTATCTGAAATCATTTTCTTCCTTTCCGTATTAGATTTTTCTATATTAAAATAGGGGACAATAAGAAGGTCTCTCAGAAGTTGGTGTTTCCATACACAAAGTAAACACTCAACATCTGTTTTTGTTTGGCACTCTGCTTTGTGCTTCTTTTTAATGTGAATGCTACCACCACTACTATTATAGAAAAGCTATGAATCTCAAGTTCAGGGACAGAAGTCCAATCTACACTAGGCAGGAAACAAAATAAAGTGGATCTTAAGGTACTCCACAGATAACAAGATAGAGACTAGGGAATATAAATAAAATAGATACCAATTATCTAGCAACAATAACAGTTGTAATTATCTTTATTGTCAAAGTTAATGGATGACATCAGCACGATGGTGTGTGAGTGCAATGAGCTGAATGTTTTTATATTTCGAAAGTCCAGTGATCTGCAATTTAACTTCTAAGATAGTGTGTTTGTTTGTTTTATGCTGGTACTGGGACTTGAAACACAAGGCCTGGGTCTAGTCCATTAGCCTTTTTTGTTCAGTCTAGCTTTCTACCACTTGATCCATACTTTTACTTCTTTTTGCCAGATGGTTGGAGAAAGGAGTCTCACTGGATTTTCTTTCTGGGCTGGCTTTGAACTATGGTCCTCAGTTGTCAACTTCCTAAGTTTCTAGGATTACAGAACAGAAGCCACCAGCTCCTGAACAGTATGGTATTTTTAGAAGGTTGAGCTTTGAGAGGTGATTATGTCATAGGCACAGAGCCAGAACATAAGGCTTAATACATTTTCAAAGGTTGAATATGCAGATTTTCTGAAATTAAAGGAAATGAAGCAAACAAGCAATAGCTAAAGGAAAAAATAATAAATCATGGAAATAAAAAAATATACTTAACAAAAAAATGAATGTAATGAAATTGAAAATGTCTTGAGACAAATGAAAATAGCAAGTACAACCTACTTAAATCTGTAGGATAAGTATTTAAGTCCAGAAGTAAAATTTATAACCACAAAAATTTATCTTAAAAAGACAGATCTTATTTGCAATAATTAGTATACCTCTAGGATAATCTTAGCAGATGAGCAGAATAGCTCAATAGCTCATACATATGACCATAAAAGATGATGTTAAGTGAAATGAACTCCAAGACATGGACACAAGAAGTTTTTCTTTAATGTTTTTAATATACTATGTGATTTTTTTGTTTCTTTTTTATGTTCTTCCCCCTATGGCATATCCCCTTTTTATTTGAACTAGGGAAGGGAAGAGTAACAACAGAATGGTGAGATAAAGGACAAAGGGGAACCAGTGCAACAGCAATATACACAATACAATATTTTGAAAATGAGCTGTACAACTTGAGGGGGTTGGGAAAATAGGAGAAAAATGAGGGAAGGGACAACAAGTTTGACAAGAAATGTACTTATTACCTTACTTATTTAACTTCAACCCCTCTGTTCATCACCTTGACAATAAAAGAGACAGATCAATAATGATCATGAGGTTAAAGCTGGAACACAAAATCTCCCAGCCAGGTGCAGTGGCTCAAACCTATAATAACTAATACTCAGGAGGCAGATATTGGGAGGATTGAAGTTCAGGGGCAACTTTGGACAAAAAGTGAAATTCAATCTCTACCAACAGCTGGAAATAATGGTACAAACCAACTACTCTGGAGGCACAACTAAAATGATTTTGATGCAGGACAGCCTGGGAAAAAATGAGAGTCCCTGTTTAAGGAAAAGCTATAATAAAAATGGATGGAGGCATGGTTCAAATAATGGAGTGCCTGGCTCACAAATGGAAGGCCCTGAATTCAAACCCCATACACAAAAAAGTCTTTGAACAAAGAAAACCCCAGGACTAGATGGATTCAGGTCTAGACATTTAAAGAACTAGTATTTATTCTCAAACTATTCCATAACATAGAAAGGAAATGAATAGTCTCATACTTAGTCTCTGAATGCAGTATTACCTTGATATAAAAATTGGATAAAGACACAACAAAAAATTCCAGATCAATAATATCCTCAATGAACATAGACTAAAACTTTCTCAGTATTTGCAAACTGAATTCAACAACACTTTAAAGAGATCATACACAACAATCAAGTTAGTTTCATTCCACAGATTGAAAGTTCTACATATGCAAATCAGTAAATGTAATAGCATATAAGCAGAAAAAGTACCCCAAAATTCATAATCAGTAGAGGCAGAGAAAGCTTTTGACAAGTCAACATCCTTTCATGTTAAAAGCCCTAAACAAACCAGAAATAGAAGAAATGTACCTCAATATAATAAAGGCTACATGGGACAAACATAAGCAATATGATAGTAAATTAGGGAAAATTGAAAGCATTTCCATTGAATTTGAGGACAAGACAGGAATGTATACTTTTCCTTACTATAATTTAATATTGTGTTGGCATTCTTATCTAGAGCAAAAAGCAAATGAAAGAAATAAAAGGGATATAATAGAAAAGGAAGAAGTCCAATGAAGAGTATATTATCCTACAATTAAAGACCCCCAAACTCCACTAAAAAATTCCTAGATTAGATTAAACACTTTTAGCAACTGGCTGGATACAAAATCAGAATTCAAAAATCTGGAGCTTTTGTTTTCTTTTGTTTTCTGTTGATACTAGGGCTTGAATTCAGGGCCTATGTTCTGGCTTACTTTTTGTTGCTGTTTTTCAAGATTGGTGCATTACCACTAGAACCATATCTCTGTGTTTGAGTTTTGCTGGTTAATTGAAGATAAGAGTCCCTAGGATATGTCTGCCTAGGCTGGATTCAAGACAGAATCCTCAGATTTCAGCCTCCTGATTAACGAGGATTACAGGCATAAGCCAGCAGTATCCTGCAATAGTTTTTCTATATATCAATAATGAATGATCTGAGAAAGAAATTAGGTGGCTGGGCACAGTGATTATATGTCTGTAATCCCAACTCCTTGATAAGTAGTTTGAGAGCACAGGGCAAAAAGTTACTGAGACTCCTGTGATCCTAGCTACATAAGAAGCTGTATGGAAGAGGATCATGATGTGAGGATCTCCTCAAGCAAAACTGTGAGATCTGCTTGAAAATATAGTAAAAATATTTGGGGATGTGGCACCTAATTTCAAACCATAGTTCCACAAAAAAATCTAGAAAACTATCCATTCATGAGAGCCTCAAAACAAACAAGAAAGCAAACAAAACCTAGAAGTAAACTTAATGAAGAAAATGGAAGATTTCTACAGTAACAAAACACTGAAGAAAGAACTTGAGGAAGACACTGACCTCCTATGGAAATGGTGGAACAAAAGATGAACTAATTCAGCAGTGATATTCACTAGACACTGTGTTAGAAATGAACTATACAATTTCGGAGGAGGGAAGTTGGGAGGAAAAAACGGGGAAAATGAGGGAGGGGTAACACTGTTTAAAAAGAAATGTACCATTTGGCTTATATATGTTTATCTGATTTGGGGGAGGGAAGAAGAATCACAGAATGGTGGAAGAAAGGGTGAACCAATGCAACAGTGATACACACTAGGCACTAGGTTGAAAATGAACTTTACAACTTCGGGGCAGGAAGAAGAGTCAATGAGGAAACTGGGACAAAATGAAAGAGAGAGTAGCACTGTTCAAAAATTAATGTGCTCATTACTTATGTAACTGTAACCCTATGTACATCACCTTTACAGTAAAATAAAAAAGAAATGTACTGTGTAACTTATATGAATGTAATCCCTCTGTACATCACCTTTACAATAATAATTTTTTATTATTAATAAGTTTTTTTATTGTGAAAATACCATACAGGGGGGTTACAATTACATGAGCAAGGTAATGAGTACATTTCTTATCAAGCATTGTTGCCTCCTCCTTTGTTATAATAATAATTTTTAAAACCTAGAATATCGTATTGATCTAATGCAGTCCCTTTTAAAAAGCTCAGGAATAGAAAAACCAATCCTAAAACTCACAGGAAAGCATAAACGATCCTGAATTGCCAAAACAATACTGAACAAAATAACAATGCTGAAGATATCACAATACTGGACTTCAAATTATACTACAGAGAAACAGTAACAAAAACAGCATGGCACTGACACAAATTAGATGTGAAGACCAATGATATTGACTAGAAGACTAAGAAATAAACCCACACAGTTACAAGTATATGATTTTTCACAAAGGAATGAAAAACAGATTTTGGAGAAAAGACTTGCTCTTCAGATGGTGCTGAGAAAACTAAACATCCACAAGTAGAATACTGAAACTAGATTCTTATCTCTTACTGTGTATAAAAATCAATTCAAATCTGGGCGCCAGTGGCTCATGCCTGCAATCTTAGCTACTTGGGAGAGAAGCTGAGATTTGATGATTGTGGTTCAAAGCCAGCCTGGGCAGGAAAATCTATGACACTCTTACCTCCAATAAACTACTCAGAAAAAGCCAGAAGTAGCATTCTGGCTCAAGTGATAGACTGCTAGCCTTGAGCACAGAGAAGCTCAGAAACAGAGACCAGGCTCTGAGTTCAAGCCTCAGGACCTACCAAAAAATAAAAAAAAGTCAATTCGAAATGAAAAAAAGACAATGTATGATGTAAATCTTTTGAACTTTTACAGGAAAACATATGGACAATCTTTGAAGGTACAGACATAGGCAATGCTTTTCTCAATGGTGTTTTAATAACTCTAGAAAGAAGAGCAAGAATTTACAAATGAGATTGTATCATATTAAAAGTCTTCTGGACACCAAAGGAAACTATTACCAATATGAAAAGACAGTCCACAGAATGGGAAAAATGCATTTGTCAGATATTTATCAGACAAAGTATTAATATCCAAAATATATAATGTGTTCCAAATAATGAGCACCAAAACAACAAATTATCTAATTAACAAATGGGCCAATGAATTGAGCAGCTCACAAAGAACGCAAATGCTCAGTGAATAACCTGAAAAAATCAATATCTATATCCATAAAGGAAATGCAAACAAAAATGATCTTGAGATTTCATCACACCATAGTCAGAATGGTTGTTATCAGAAAAACAAGCAGTCATGTGCTGGTGGCTACACCTATAAGCCCAGCTACTCACAAGGCTGAGATATGAGGATCATAGGTATAAGCCAGTCCAGGAAGCAGTCTGGAAGACTTTTATCTCCAATTAACCTCCAAAAAGCCAGAAGTGGAGAGAGTGCCAGATTTTAGCTGGAACAGTGCCCAGGTCCTGAGTTCAAGCCCAGTATTGGTACATGTGTGCATGTGTGTGCACACACGTGCACATGCACACGTATGTGTGTGTGCATGCACACACACACTCACAGCCAACAGCAAAAAAAGCAAGCAACAACAAAAGTTAGTATAAATAGAACTTCCATATGGATCCTGCTATACCACACCTAGTGATGATCTGAAGGAATATGTCTGCATACTAGCACACTTGTGCAGCACTATTCACAATAGTCAAGTTCTAGAATCAGCCTAGGTGAGCAACATCTGATGGATAAAGAAAATATGGTACATAGGAGTATTCTTTAGCCATAAAGTAAAATGAAATTATGTTGTTGAAGAATGAACCTTGGAAAATGAATGTAAATGTACTGACATGTGCGGCAAAATTAGCCAACCTCAAAAAGATCAATACTACAAGCCTTCTCTCATATGTAGATCTAGATCTGAAGAATAAGACATGAATGTAAAAGGGGAACTATTGTGTGGTGGGGCTCAGCAAGAGGGGGGAAGGTGAAAGGAGATCATGATGCACAAGTAATATAATCTCAATACTTTGTATACATGTTCAAAAGTAGAATAATGAACTCATTAAAATTGTAAAAAAAAGAAATAAATGTAAGGGCAGTTAAAACTAACAAAAGGTAAATATGAAGATCATATATTATGTGAATCTATGGAAAGTTGTAATAAAGCCTCTCTTTATAATTAATATACACTAACAAAAGAATATAGAAATTATGTTACAAAGAAGAAAGGCATCAAGTTAACAACCATAATAAACTTGAAAAACAATAAAGTCAATTTTGGCAGAAGAAAGAAAATAATAAACATAGAACAGAGATAAATAAGATAGAGCATAGAAAAACAATAGAGAAAATTACTGAAATCAGAAGTTGATTCTTTGAAAGGATTAGCAAAATTGGCTATACTTTAGCTAAATTTACAAAGGAAAAAAATAGACAGATGGCATCAGAAATGAATGTGGAAAATTAGTGCTACTTCTAAATAAAAGCAATTTAGTCGGAGGTATATATCCAGAAGAATTCAAAGTGGACACATATGCCAATATTCATTGTGTCACTATTCATAGTAGTCAAAAAGGTGGAAGTGACCCAAATGTCTGTCAACAAGCTAATACATAAACAAGATTTGTTGTTTATGTAGAATGGATTCTCATTTCAACATTAAAAGAAATTCTGGAGGTGTGGCTCAAATAGTGGAACACCAGCTGTGAATGAAAAAGCTGTGAGACTCTGAATTCAAGCCCCAGTACCAGCATGTGTGCACACACATACAGACAAAAAAAGAGTAAAAGAAAAACTCTAAAATATCCCAAATATGACTAAATTTTGAGGACATGCTATGTGGAGTAAGACAGACACAAAAGGACAAATATTGAATGATTTTATTTATATGAAGTGCAGAGAATATGCAAATTTATAGGGGAGAGAAAGTAGTTTAGCCAGAGATAGGCTGCTGGGGAGTACTGCCTACTGGGAACAGAATTTCTTTTAGAAGTAATGAAAGATTGTGAAAAGGATAGTAGTGAGTGGCATGCAATCTTCAAAATGTAATTGATGCCAGTTAATTGTACACTTATAAGTGGTAAAATGCATTTTTCTTTACCTTACAAATTAATAATGATATACACAAAAAATGCATTGAATCATACACCTCAATTGAGGTGAATTGTATCTTGAAATAAAGCTGTTTAGGCAAACAAAAATAAAAACCAATATGAAAATATGCCTGTAATTCTAGCTACTTGACAGGCTAAGAATGAGAGGATCAAGGTTCATTGTCTGCCTGGGCAAAAACAGTCCACGAGACTCTATCTCTACGAAAGGGAAGCTAGACAATGTGATATGAACTTATGATACCAGTTTTGATGGGAAGACCATCAAGTAGGTAGATTGTGGTATAGGTATTTTCCCAGGTGGGAGGTGAGACCCTGTCCTAAAAGTAACCAGTTAAAAACAGGACTAGAGGCCTGGTTCAGTGTATGGGATCAGGCTAATAAGCACAAAGCTGTGAGTTCAACCTCCTGTACTACCAAAATCAAACAGCAGGAAAGAAGTTATGAGGTTTTGTCACTGTGAGGAAGCAAAGTCCAATGAGTAAAAACTGTAAGATAGGAAAATTTCAAGGATCCATGTGAGATCTTAAGCAATAGTGTTCTCTCTGAGCTGCAGTGTCTCTACACATTGGAGAGTTTGGACTAAACTTTCTTTCTCACTCCTGCATCCCTGACAGTGGAGGGATTTATAATTGAGAAGAAAACTGGATTTGATTCCACAAGAGAGCATCTTAGGACATGGGATGAAAGACTGGGCTTCTATGTGATATAGTACTCTTTGAGAAGGTGCAGACTTTTGGAGCAAGAGGGAAAATCCAAATTAAAAATCAAATGTTGAAGCAGTATATCTTAATGCATAAAAGCGTTGAATGCAGATGGCTTGAAGAAATTGACCTCTGAGAATCATTCATCCAGAATAAGTGGACACAGAGCAGATCATTATTCCCAAGGGTCTGGGATTAAAGTTGGAACTTGTGCACTGTAGGGGGTGGAAACAGACTGGGAAGTTATCAATGCTTTAAAATATACTAAGTTACTTAGCAGGAGGCATCATACCTATAACCAATATAAGTTAAAATAGTTATTATTTGGTATACATTATCATCAATTAATGAATAAGGAAACCACAATCAGTCAGAATTATCAAAGCCCTGAACAATAGATGAATACACTGATATGTCCTGTCTGAGCCTGTGATTGTCCTATTGGTAGGAAGTTACCAATAAAGTAAGCTGTGTGTGTACTGAAGCTTCAGTGGGAGTAGCTTTGAAGGCATAATTTCAGAGGAAATGTTCTCCATAGGCTGTAGGTAATAGCAAGGTCAGTAGAAATTACTCAAATTAGAAAATATGATCTATCAAAGGGAGCTTCTAATGTGGACTGCTTTAGTGTTAAATTTCAGGACCTCAAATATTCATCTTGATAGATTCTGAGGACTGTGGCTGTGGCCCATGGATCAGAAATGGAAAGGCAAAGCTGAAAGAAAAGAAAGACCAGGCAACCAGAATTAGCCCTAGGTCACACTGACTAGACTTATGGAGGCAGAAATTATCTGGGGGAGAAAAGTGAAGAAAAAAACCCCGAAATCTTGGTACCTGCTAGATGAATGTTCAGTAACCACCAAATAGGACATTGTTAAAAGACAATGAGAATGAGACATCTTTGAAGTTCTAGGCAGGTCAAGTTACCTTAGTCATAATGTTTTCTTTCTTTTCTTCAATTGAGAAGGTTGATATTTGGGAGAGTCTATATATGACACTTATTGGCAAATGTGGGCATAATTCCATGGGGAAGTAGGGAAGGGTGTGGATTAAAGATTAACAGTCCTTGATGAAAGTGAATTCTTTCTCAGGTGGTTCTGCTCTCAAGAACCCTAAGGAAATTCATTCAGAATCTTGAGGTAGGAAAGTGTCAGCAGTTGCTACTTAGGGATTTCTAGTTGGAATGTAGATTTAACCAAAGACACATAAAGTTTTAATTTTCAACACATCTGACAAGGAGGATTCTTGTTCAACAGGACAACTTGGAGGTGCTAGGAAAATAGAGGCAATAGCGGATTATAAGATGAATGCTAAACCACTCTTCTTTTCTCATTACTGGAACTTGAACTCAATGTCTCATAGTCACTTAGCTTGATTGCTTATGGTTGGTTCTATATCACTTGAACCATTCCTCCAGTCCAGCATTTTGCTGGTTAATTGGAGATGTAATTCACCTACCCATTTATGAATGTGATTATTCATCTTTTGGCTGTTTAATTTTCCAGCTCTATGTATATTATGGATATTAATCTGTTGTCCATTGAATACCTTGCAAAGCTTTTGTTGTCATTCTTTGGGTTGTTATGACAAATTTTCAAAGGCCTGAATACTAATACTGTGTCTCCTAAGGAAATTTATCCTAGGCTAAACTACTCTGAGTCCTGGATTCTCTATCCCCCAAATTTCTCATCCTCCTATCAACTAATTCTTGTAGTACCAACAAATTTGGTAATTGTGGATTTTTTTACTTGATAAAAATTGATTTTTTAATAAAGGGTGTGATTACTATTTTCACAGGTGAACTATTTAATCTTAGCTTAGCTCCATTTTTTTTTACATTTTCATTAGCAGCAGTTAGTTGTAAAACAGGATTTTATTTTGACATGCCCATATATGCAAACAATGTTCCTTGATTAGCTTCAATTTTTCAAAAGTCCTGCATTGTGCTTAGTTAAAATTTCTATCACTTAATCTGTGTGCATGTGGTGTGTGTGTGTGTGTGTGTGTGTGTGTGTGTGAGAGAGAGAGAGAGAGAGAGAGAGAGAGAGAGAGAGAGAGAGAGAGAGAGAGAGAGAGAGAGGAGAGAGAGAGAGAGAGAGAGAGAGAGAGAGAGAGAGAGAGAGAGAGAGAGAGAGAGAGAGAGAGAGAGAGAGAGAGAGAGAGAGAATCTGTATGGAAGCTTGAACTCAGTGCCTGGGCACTCTTGATTTGCTTTTTAGCCCAAGGCTAGTGCCTTACAACGTGAGTCACATTTCTGCTTCCAGCTTTTTGGTGGTTAATTGGAGAGAACTGTCTCACAGACTTTTCTGACCTTGTTGAATTTGAGTTACAATCCTCAGATCTCAGCCCCTTGAATACAAATGTGAGCCACCAACACCTAGCTATCATTATATCTTCTACCAAGGGTTTTTTTTGATCTTCTATAACCACAAAGGGTCTGTATACTCTGTGTGCCCTGTGATGGCTTTCATTTGTCTGTATACAGATATCATTGCTTGCTTGCCTTTTTTCTCAGGCTACTTTAGCTGCTCCTCTTAAGACTTGAGATCCATCCCACCCCACCACACTAATTATACTTTTATAACTAAGATCAAGTTTGCATACTTTCTCCAAACACAGGACTAAGACCTGTCAATGTTGCCTCTCGTGAGACTTGAGTTTCCCAAAGCAAAGCTGGGATATCATTTCATTTGTCTGGACTCCAATAGCCCACACATACAGTTTCTATGGCATTTGCCTTTTGAGAGCCCCATCCATTCCTTACTGCTATTGAACTATCATATGAAACTCTTAAGTCATTTATCTTTCCCTTCTTCTCAGCCCCATATCCACATACTGCTTGCTTCTGTTCAGAGAAATTCTAATCTACAAAGTAAATATTCATCTTGTATCTCAGACTTCTGATTGTAGCATCCTAGAGTTTGTGTGGGATATTGTGTATGAAAATACACATGTGGAGTATGTTCTCTGCGCTTTCATATTCCTATCCTTTCCCCATGTGTGTGTTAGCCCATCTTCCCTTACCCCAGACTGCTTTCATTACAGCATGCTACTCACAAGCTTGCTCACTTTCAGGAGGAATGGCTTTTATTTTCGCCTTCACTAGCTCTTTTCTCTTCCACCTACAATCTCTAGTCAAAACTTCCACATTTAAATTAAATAAGTCCCCAGATATTGCCGTTAAAATAGTAAAATACTACCCCAATTCTTTTTTCTCATCTTGATGGCTCTTTTCTGTCTCTTTCACTTTTTTGCCATCCTAGTAGTGTTCCCAAACCAAAACTGTGGGCATTGCTTTGTTTCTTATGAATTCTCAACTCTTGTTTTAATTTAGACAATAGATTGTAAGTTATCATCCTAGAACTGACTCTCCATTTACCTCCTGCAGGAAAAATTGCAGAAGCAATTTTATTAGTATCTGGCAGCTACTAAAACTAATGCAGATGATCCACCCAGCATGTAAATTCTCAGGCATTTCCACAACTCTCAGGAAAGACTGCAGATAAATGCTAGAACAATCACTAGTGGGAAGCAAGATTAACTTTCTCACAATCCACTAACCCATGATACCCTCAATTGATAGTGAAAGATGCAACATGATTTCCTTAGTTTCTACCTTCTCTTGTATACTGGACAGAACAAACAACCCAGAACATGGGCTTCAGAAAAATTCTTATTAGTCAGATGTAGTGACACACACCTTTAATCCCAGACTCAGGAGGCTGAGATAGAAGGAGCATAAGTTCTAGGGTAGTCTGGGTTATACAGCAAGTTTGAGGCCAGCCTGGACTACCTATTGAGACACAGATAGTTGCAGACTGTGGATGGCCCAGAACCAAAGGAAAGGTATGAGTACTCCAGAAGACATCCTCACTTCTTCTCATGGAGCAGTGGTGAGAGGGTAGCCCTTCCCCTACCAAGAGAGAAGAACTCCATCTTTGATACCGACAAAGACTGGGCCAGAGCAGCTTGCATGTAACTCAAGCCTTGGAAGAAGACAATAGAAGCCATTCAACAGGTCAAAGAAACCTGACCTCCAAGGCTCAGCTCCACCACCAGGGAAAGTTGCCCTTCCCTCTGTTTATCCTCTAGATAAACAGAGCCAGAGGAGTACCCCACCCCACTTCAGCACAGGAAGCAGACACAGCTGGAGGAGAGTAAAAGAAAAACAAGTGGAAATTCAGTTAACATAAATCCTGAGAATGACTCCTGGCTGCGCTGTGTGAGTGTCTCAGGAGCTAAGCACCTCAGGGAAAAGCTACTGATTGCTAACATGCCTCAACCTTACCCAAAATCTAGCCCCATCACAGCAAATCCAAGCTAGAAGAAACAGCCATCTCCCTCTTTTTGATATTCAAAACAGATCACCCTCCCACTGAACTAGCCTGGGAGGAGAGTCATAAAGTCCGTAGTAAGGCAGAGCTTCATTCTGCCTGCTCAAACTGATTTAAGAAACCAATCAAGCCACAGGAAAACTAAACTTCACAAGCAAACCAGAGACTCCACCAAGAGACTGGTTACAGACACAGGGGAGACGCAAGACTTCTCTCCTCCCCCCACATACACCCAAAAGACTTTTATCTATCTAATTTTTTTAATCAAAAAATTGTGTTCTATTTTTTCATTACTTGGAACAATAAAAAGGTTTTTTAAATTCTCTTTTTACTCTCTTTTCTTTTGGTCTGTTTTTTTTTTTTTGCTTTACTTAATAGCTGTTCTATTCATCCCCATATATATACCCATCTTTGATTATTAGATCTTATCGTTCATTGTGTGTATGTTTAATTTAGATAGTGATTACTCATTCCACAAACTCTCAGCCTTAACTCCTTTAATTGTAGTATTATTTCTTGATACTTATATAATTTTAAGTGTTTCATTTTTAAATATTTTATTTTTCCTTTTTCCTTTTTCTTTATCTCTCTTCTTGTTTCCTTCCATCCTATTCTTCTCTCTAATTTTAGGTCTTTGTTATGTTCCCTTTCTCCTTTTCCCTCCCCACGTTCCTCTAATCTTATTTTCTCCTCACAATTCCCCCTAAGCCTATTAATTTCTGGTCTGCTGACTCCTTTGATTTTCTTAGTCCATTGATCCCTAGTTGTTTGCTGTTGAACTAGATTGTATCTATTGAACTAGATTGCATCTGTACTCATTGTGACTGCATCAAACACTCTGTGCAATGGTAGGGCTCTGGTTGATGCTTGCCTTAAATAGTGTTCCAGTACAGAAGTGGTTTTTGCTTTCATACCCAAATCGGCAGAACAAGCCAGAGAAACACAAGAAAAATGGCAAGTCCATTTATCTCAACTCCCACTCATGATAATCAGGCAACAGAGCAGTCAATGAATAATCCAGAGGAGAGTTCCCAAAATACTCTACAAACACTACTGGTAAACATGCTGAATGAAAAGATTGGAAGCCTGCAAAGGACTCTGTGAGCGTGATAGGGAGAGAGAGGAGACAAACCAAAGATTAATACAGGAATTTTGTGAGCCTGAGGAGGCTAATAAGAGATTCCTAGGTGAATTTCATGAGAAGGATGTGAATAAACAAAGATAATAGAGGCACTCGTGGAGTTCACAAAAAGAAAACTAGAGGAATCCATGGAGGCCACAAAAGGAGTGCTGAATGAAGCCCATCAGAAGGAAAGGGAATCTAATGAAACTATAACCAATCAACTAAGGGAATGAAGAATAAACACTGAAAACCAAATTAAGGAGGTAAAAAAGTCCATACAAGATCTAAAACAAAGCTCCAACAAAGAATTTGAAGCCATCAAATCTGACCAATAAAAACAAAACAGAAAGTCTTGACAGTAGGTTAGACCATGCAGAAGATTGAATCTCTGGGATTGAAGACAGCCTAGACATTATAGAGGAAGAACAGACAACTATTCAAGATAAATCCAAGAAATAAGATAGAGCTATTCAACATATAGAAGACACCATCAGAAGGCCTATTTTAAGGCTAATGAGAGTAGAGGAGGGCCCAGAGACACAAATGAAAGGTCTAGGAAATTTATTTAACAGGATCCTAGCAGAGAACTTCACAAACATACAAAAAGATAGGCCCATTCAGATATAAGAAGCCTTTAAAACCCCCAATAGACCATGCCAGAACAGGACATCCCACTGTCACATTATAATCTGCACAGGATAAATAGAGACCAAGGAAAGGATCCTTAAACTGTCAGTGAGAAAAGATCAATTACCTATAAAGGGAAAACAATCAGAATAACTTCAGATTTCTCAGCAGACATAAAGAAAGTAAGAAGAGTCTGGAATGATGCTTGCCACCCCCTAAAGACAAACAACTATTGACCAAGAATACTGTACCCAGCTAAACTCTCCTGCATAACCGAACGTCAAATAAAAACCTTCCATAGCAAAGAAAAATTGAAACAATATATCTCCACCAAATGAGCCCTACAAAAGATACTTAAAGATGTCCTACACATAGAAAATCAACAAGAGCACTGTAAAAGTCAAGAAACAGCCCCCAAGCAGAGAATCCTAGAATCATAGGAAGAACCCAGTTGTCACAGCCCCCAAGAAGTTGGATAACATGGCAGGAACAACCAAACACCTCTCAATCCTACCTATCATTATTAATGGACTTAACTCTCCAATTAAGTGAAATAGATGATCTAGTTGGATCAAAAAGCAAGATCCTTATATCTGCTGTCTTCAAGAGACATACCTTGCCCACAAAAGCAAGCATATTCTGAAAGTTAAAGACTGGAATAAAATCTACCAAGTAAACGCACCTCCCCCATAAAAAGACGGTAGTTACAGTACTAATATCAGATAAAATAGACTTCAAATTAAAATTAGTGAGAAGAGATAAAGGTCATTTCATACTAATTAAGGGATCTCTCCTTCTGGAAAGTATTACAATCCTAAATATCTATTCACCAAATAATGGAGCACCCACATGTATCCAAGAAATACTATTTTCCCTAAAATCTCACAGAGGTCCAAAGTTATTATTGTCAGGGACTTTAACAACCACTATCCCCACCAGATAGATCAACTCAGCAAAAACTCAACAGAGAAAACTCAGATCTAAATAACTGCATAGATCAACTAGATGTAGCATACATCTAATGACTATTTCACTCAGCTGCATCAGAATACTTGTTCTTCACAGTAGCACACAGAACATTCTCCAAAATAGACCACATTTTAGGTCACAAAGCAAATTTGTCCAAAATTCAGAAACATTGAAATTATGCCCTGCATTCTTTCAGGCCACAATAGAATAAAAATAGAATTCAACACCAAAAGCCATCAAAGAAAATTCTGTAATACATGGAGGCTGAACAACACATTGTTGAACCACCAGTGGGTCATGGAAGAGATTAGGAAGGAAATTCAAATATTTCTGATATTTAAGAAAAAAAATAAACACACAAATTACCAGCTCCTCTGGGACATAGGAAAGGCAGTACTCAGAGGCAAGTTTATAGCTATGAGTTTTTGCATGATCAAATAGGATTCATATCAGGGATGAAAAGCTGGCTGAATATACAAAATCAATCAATATAATTCATCACGTCAACAAGAATAAGCATAGAAACCACATGATCATCTCAATAGATGCAGGAAAAGCATTCGACAAGATCTAACACCCCTTTATGATGAAAGTTCTGCAAAAACTATGAATCCATGGAACATTCCTCAATATAGTAAAGGCTGTGTAAACAGACCTACAGCTAGCATTATACTTGATGGTGAAAATCTAAAGCCCTTTCCTCTAAATTGAGGAATGAGACAAGGATGTCCACTCTCTCCACTTCTCTTAAATTTAGTATTAGAATGCCTAGCTACAGTAATAAGACAAGATGTAAACATCAAGGGGATCCAAATAGAGAAAGATGAAGTAAAACACTCCCTCTTTGCAGATGACATTATTCTGTATTTAAAGAACCACATGGATTCCACTCCCAAGTTACTCGAGCTGATTTGAAACTTTAGCAAAATAGCAGGGTATAAAATTAACCCTCAAAAATCAATGGCTTTCCTATATGCCAATAACAAAAAGAGTGCAGCTGAAATCAGGAAAGCAACCCTTTTGTAATATCCCCACAGAAAATAAAATACCTAGGAGTTAACTAAAGAAATTAAGGACCTCTATGATGAAAACTTTAAAAACTTGAAAAAGGAAATTAAAGCAGAACTAAGGAAGTGGAAAAACCTCCCATACTCCTGGATTGGGACAACTAACATCATGAAAACATCAATATTGCCAAAGGCTATCTACAAATTCAATGCAATACCTATCAATATACCAGCCTCATTTTTAAATGAAATAGAAGAAGCAATCCAAAAATTCATATGGAACAATAAAGACCCGAATAGCAAAAACTAGCCTTAGGAGAAAGAGCAGTGATTGAGGAATATCAACACGAAATTTCAAACTCTACTACAAAGTCATAGTAATCAAACAGCTTGGTACTGGCACAAGAACAGACCTGAGGAGCAATGGAATAGAACTGAAGACCTAGAAATGAATCCACAGATCTATAGCTACCTAATCCTCAATAAAGAAGCTAAAAAATAGAATGGAAGAAAGACAGTCTCTTCAGTAAATGGTGCTGGCAAAATTGGTTAAACACCTGTAGAAAACTAAAGCTAGATACTTATCTATCACCCTGCACCAGAATCAACTCCAAATGGATCAAAGACCTCAAAGTTGAAGCAGACACCCTGAAAGCAATACAGGAAGAAATAAGAGAAATTCTAGAGCTCCTTGGAACAGGCTGAAATTTTCTTTTCTTTTTTTGGGGGGGTCTGATCGTGGGGCCTGAACTTTGGGCTTGGACACTGTCCCTCAACTCTTCAGCTCAAGGCTAGCGCTCTACCACTTGAGCCACAGCACCACTTCTGGCTTTTTTCTTTTTGCTTATGTGGTGCTGAGGAATCGAACCCAGGACCTCATGCATGCAAGGCAAGCACTCTACCACTGAGCCACCTTCCCAGCCCCTGAAATTTTCTTAAGAAAGACTCAGAAACACAACAAATCAAAGAAAGGTTGGACAAATGGGATTGCATGAAACTGCAGAGCTTCTACTTGGCAAAGGACATAGGTATCAAGAAAGCCCATGGATTGGGAGAAGATCTTCAATAGCCATACAATGGACAAGGATCTCATATCTAAAATATTCTTAGAACTCAAAAATTAAATCCCCCAACAACAAATCCTCAAAAAAACAACTGCCCAGTTAATAAGTGGGTTAAAGAAAGACTTCTCTGAAGAGGAAATAAGAATGGCCAATAGAACCATGAAGAAAAGCTCAACTTCTCTAGCCATAATAGAAACGCAAATCAAAACAACATTGAGATTCCACCTCACCCCAGTTAGAATGGCTAGAATCAAGAAATCTAATCACAACAGATGCTGGAGTGGATGTGGCCAAAAGGGAACCCTACTGTATTGTTGGTGGTAATGTAAACTTGTCCAACCACTTTGGAAAGCAGTATGGAGGTTCCTCAAAAGACTCCATATAGAGCTCCCCTTTGACCCAACAATCCACTTCTGGGCATTTACCCAAGTGATCACAAACAAAGCCATAGTAAAGCTACCAGCACAACTATGTTTATAGCAGCATCATTTACCATAGCTAAGCGACCCAGATGTTCCTCATTAGATGAATGGATCAAGAAAATTTTATATGTGTATATATATATATATATATATATATATATATATATATGTATAATGGAATTCTGTGCCTCTATCTGAAATGACACCACCCCATTTGTTAGGAAATATAGGTCCTACAGTTTCCCTCATTTACACTAACTAATATATGTCTAGGACAAGCAGAATCGTTCAAAAGCTATGTACATATCACCATATAAGATGATGTTAAGCAAAATGAATCCCAAGATAGGGACACAAGAGGCTTTATCTTGTTGCTGCTGCTTTTAATGTACTTATAATGTACTGTGTGATCTTTTTGTTTCTTTTGTATGTTCTGCCTCCATGGTGTAACCCCCATTTTCACTGTATTGGATTCCAGTGCCCTGTATCTTGTATATACTTTTTTCTAATTTGTGGAAGGGAAGGGAAATAACAAAATGCTGAAATAAGGATACAGGTTGACCCATTGTAACACTGAGATGTACAATACATTATGTTGAAAACAAACTTTACATCTTTGGGTGGTGGGGAGGGAGGAATTGGGAAGGTGTGGAGTGAAGGGATAGTAGGGCAAAAACAAAGGAGGGGGTAACAATGCTTGATAGGAAATGCACTCATTACCTTACTCATGTAACTGTAACCCCTCTGTGCAATATTTTTACAATTATATATGTGTGTGTGTGTGTGTGTGTGTGTGTGTGTGTATACACACACACACACACACACACACACACACACACACATATATATAGCAAATGCTTGTGCAAGACTATTTCTTCCTCATGGTCAGTTCTGAAATGACCCAGGGTACGTTTGATACCATCAAGAGACATGGGATAGCATTTTTAAAACTTCTCTTATTCTGGGATTTAGGAGGTGTGGGTTCTAGTCCTAAGCGTACTGTTGATTTCTCATATGACCATGGATATCTCTATTTCCTATTCTGAGTGTGTTTCCTCACTGGGTAGAGATATTCAAGTCCTGACACTTTAGGGGTCAGCAAAAAATGACAAAGTTTTTCTCGTATAGAGAGTACAACCCCATATCCCTCAGCAGCAAGAAGGACACTTGCCTGAAATATCTCATGCCATCATCATGAAAGAATCATGCTTCACCTAATCAGGTACAATTATTTTTCCAAAACCTGAACTGAAGAGGCTAATTTCCCCCATCTCCAAAATGGTAATATTGTGCAGAAACGGGATCATGCATATTTTGCTGGTGGCGATGTAAAATACTATAATCACTTTGAAAACTATTGAGCAATTTATCAAATGAAGCATGAAGTATTCTTTGGTATTTTCATGGAGAAGTGAATATGTATGTTCCCACAGAAACATTGTACACGAATGTCCATAGCAACTCTATATGTAATAGCAAACATGTTTTATTCAAATATCCTTAACAGGTGAATAAATTATGCTATATCAATATCTAGGAATACTACTCAGCAATGAAAAGGGGGAAATACTACCGGCACATACAACATTGATGGACCTCATTTATATGATACCCTTAAAATTATAAGATTATATTGATTGAAAACAGAAGAGTTCTTGTTTTGGTTAGGGTTCGAGAATGGTATGATTATAAATGAAAGACTTTATAGATGAGAGAATTTCTTTATCATGATGGACTAATTCTGTATTTGGACTATAGGTATTGTTACATGAATCTACATATGTGGAAAATTTAATAGAATTTTAAACATATACAAACATTTTAATATAGTCTTTAGTGTTTAATTAATAGTATTATGCCCATGTCAGAGTTCTGGGTTTGGAAACGCAATATACCTATTAAGGTATTAAGCATGCAACTGGATAAGTGACATAGGGGAACATTAAAGAATTGTTTGAAATTTCTGATGAGTCTAAAATGATTTCAAACCAAAGGATTAAAAATTAGCTATAAACAGAGCCCTTAGTGTAAATGATAGTGTAGATTTTGTTTATCAGGCAAGTCAAATCTATTGAACATGTAACCAAGAATATTTGTTTAGATCCCAGTTCTATTTTTTTAAATTTGGGAATATGTACAAATCTCTTGTTCTTTAGGCACTTAAGTTTATTCATATAAATGGAAATTATAATATTTACTTTTGTGGCTGTGTTGATATTTAAAGTACCTGGATTATAATGAGTACCCAATATTTGCTCCCTTCCTAGAACTTTCCAGAGTTTTAAAAAGTTTGTCACTCGGGATTCCAAATTTCATGGATTCATAGAAAAAGATGTCAAGCAAAGATTTTGATATCTTTCAGCATTTTTAATGCCATGAGCCTGCCAAATGAAAAAGGTCAGTATTTTCTCTTCAGGTACTTGATCATTCACAATAAATATCTGATCCCAGAAACCTAAGCCTTCCAAATTCCTTATATTTAATCACATATTTTTCCTTTCCTATAACAAATATTGCTGGTTTACTGCTTTGTCTACTGGAAGGTGCCATTTTGTAGCATTGGACTTGCATGTAGGACTTAGTTGGGCTCTTATAGATGGTCATGTGTTATTTCCTGTTTCATTCAAACCTCGTGCATCATGTCATAGCCTGTTAAACTCCATCTTAGGAGAGCACAGGCTGTTGGAAAGTGCTCCATTATTTCCTACCCTGAAACTTCCAAAAATCCTTATGTTTGTACAGGTACCTCTGAGTTCTTAGTGAATTCCTTCAGTTGTACTATGCTCAGTCCTTTCTGAATAATAGATCTATCTGTCCCACTGTGTAGTTGTCTTTTTCTTTGGAGCTTACAAAGTCTCCTTCATTTCAACATCACTTAGCATGTTAGCATCATAAGATTCTTTTTATTTCCCTGTCTCAGTACTGAGGCTTGAATTTAGGGCCTCATGCTTTCACTTGGCTTTTTGGTTTAGGCCAGCTTTCTGCCACTTGAACCACAGTCCCACTTCCTGCTTTTTGCTAGTTAATTGGAGATAAATGTATTGCAGACTTTCCTGTCCAGGCTTACTTTGAATTACAATGCTCTATTCTCAGCCTCCTGAGTAGCTTGGATTACATGCATGAGCCACCAGAATCCAGCATCTATTTAGATTCTTTTCCAGGCTTCTCATCAGTAAATGCTTACCTATCTTTTCAAAAACCTGTAAGTTATTCCACCCATATATGCTTTCTATCAGTAGGTCCTGTCAATGATGCCACTTTATTTCCCAGTCCTACTTTACAGCTCAATTTTCTCATTTGAACAATGAAAAAGATCTGCCACAAGTTAAATCTGAATTCATGCTCTTGATTATTTTTTGATGCTGCAGGCAAAGCAATCTTTCTCAAGCTTAAATTTGATTATTTCCCTAACCTTTATATTTTTAGAGACATGCAAATGGGTTGGGATGAATATCAAAATCCTTACTATGACTAGTTGCCAGTGGCTTATACATGTAATTCTAGTTACTCAGGAATCTGAGACTCAGATGATTGGGGTTCAAGGACAGCCCAGTTAATAAAGTCTGCAAAACGCTGTCTCCAAAATAAGCAGCAAAAATCAAAGCTGAGGGCATGGCTTAGATGTTAGAGTGCCAGCCATGAGCAAGCAAGCTGAGCAAGTATGAGTCTTGAGTTCAAATCTAGCTTCTCTCTCTGTCTCTGTCTCTCTCTCACACACACATAAACTATAAATGACCTAAAGGCTCTGCATTGTTTGCATGGGTGTTATGATTTGGATATTGTATAAGTGTTCCTGTAAAGGTTTATATGTTAACAGATTTGTCTCTAATGTGGTGATGATAAATGATGGAGCCAATTGAGAGGTCTTTAGTTTAACTGGAAGTATGCCCTCAGATGTGCAGCAATGCATGAATTCTCCCTCATACATTTGTGCTTTAACATGGGATTTTTCTTCATGCATGTGCTCTTGCTATCTGCTCTGAGGTTGTCATCAGAGTTGAGCTGATGCTTGTCCTCTACCTTCAAGTCTCCAGAATTGAGTTAAACAAATCTCTTTTTGAAAAATAACATTTGTCTGCTTCTAGTATTTTGTTATGTGAAAAGAAAATGGAGAATACATTTGGGTTGTTTCCTCCAGCTCTTCTGCCATGATTTATCTCATTTTTCTGAAGCAAGTCTCATTGTTTTTGTTTTAGTTCCTTGAACCCATTGCCATGTCACAGACTATAAGGATGATACACATGCTGTTATATCTGAAACATCATCTCTCATGTTCATACACACATTGTCTTTACCTCACTGGATTCTGCTCTTCCTAAAGCTAATAATTCACGTGACTTTCTTTGGGGAGCCTTCTGGGACATCCTCAACTAAATAAATGTTCTGTTTATTTTTTTACCTTTTCATATGCCATGTGATTCTACTTCCAGACATTAATTTTACCTGGAACTTTACTACTTTGTATTCAATTAAAATTTTTCTCTCCTGAACTAAAACTGTAAGCTCAGTAAAATGAGGGAGCAAGTCTATTTTGCTTGATGATTATATTCTCAGAAGCTAATACCATACCTCCATCCAGTAGGTACTCATAATTTTTCACAAATAAAGTAGATTAAAATCCTGAAGAAAATAGTTCCAGTGAGCTATGGTTGGGATGTTTTGGGGGGGATAGATTAGAGAAGGAAAAGGAAAAGTACAATTTACATTTATTAGACTTAAACCAATGGGTGCTAAGAACATGAAAGTTGACAAAAATAATGGGTTGAGAACCTCAAATATCCCTCAAATATCACCGAGTTCCTCTGGTGAGTGATTTAAGAGATCTTGGACTCCCTGTATTATGTCAAGTGGTTCCAAGTATCAAGGTTGTAGAAAAAGGAAGAGGAATAATTAAGAATCTTGTGTTTGACAACACAGAAACCTGTAACTCTCTCCTACCTAAACTACCTAGCACCTCCTACATTCAATGTATATCAATCCAGATTTAGATTCAATCACTCACTACAATGATGGAGGAAGGCTTTTTACAATGGAATGTAATTTAGAAGCAAATACCTCATTAGGTAGGTTTGGGCATCAATACCTCTATGAAGCTACCTCCAATCACTACTGCTCTCTCTCTACCTTGGATATGCCTTTATCATACCTAATGGCATATAGACATACTTGTCTCAGTATTGCTCAAGTCAATGGCTGTGCCCTATTACATAGGACATAGATTGTGTGCCAAGGTTCTAGCCCAAGGTTGAAGATAGGACCTGACAGAGAGTAGATGCTAGCAAATTGTTATGGAATGAATGAATGTATAAATGGATGAAGCAAACCCTGAACTTTGACTCTTGAGCACCAAGTTATTCCATTGGACTGTTTTCCTTTCATCCATATTTCTAAAACAAGACCCCTTATGGTTGATATGTTCTCAAAAAAATAAAAGATAACTCTCAATCTTTAACCACAAGATTTACATAGGTTTAGTATCCATTCTGATGCCCAACAACCTTGTGACTTTGGGCAAAAAACATTAACTTTGGAGTCTCAGTTCTTGGGATTTTAAAATGGGACAAATAAATCCAACCTTGCATGCATTATAGGTTACAAGACTTTAAGACAGTGGTTTTTAAAAGGCCCACTGCCATTATCAGATTTCTTGATTATAGCCATTCTAACTGGGGTGAGGTGGAATCTCAATGTTGTTTTGATTTGCATTTCTTTTATAGCCAGAGAAGTTGAGCATTTCTTTATGTGTCTATTGGCCATTCTTATTTCCTCTTCAGAGAAGTCTCTCTTTAAATCTTTAACCCACTTATTAATTGGGCAGTTGTTGCTTTGAGGGTTTGTTTTGGGGGGATTTTATTTTTTGAGTTCTAAGTATATTTTAGATATGAGGCCCTTGTCCATTGTATGGCTAGTGAAGATCTTCTCCCAATCCATGGTCTTTCTACTGATCTTGCTAGCTATGTCCTTTGCCATGTAGAAACTCTGCAGTTTCATGCAATACCATTTGTCCAACCTTTGTTTGATTTGTTGTGTTTCTGAGTCTTTCTTAAGAAAATTTCAGCCTGTGCCAACGAGCCCTAGAGTTTCTCTTATTTCTTCCCTGTATTGTTTTCAGGGTGTCTGCTTCAACTTTGAGGTCTTTGATCCATTTGGAGTTGATTCTGGTGCAGGGTGATATATAAGTATCTAGTTTTAGTTTTCTACAGGTGTTTAACCAATTTTGCTAGCACCATTTACTAAAAAGGCTGTTTTCTTCTATTTTTGGCTCCCTTATTGAAGATTAGGTGGTTATAGGTCCCATGGTTTCCCTTATTTGCAATAATTAGTATACGTCTAGGATAATCTTTTCAGATGAGCAGAAAAGCTCAAAAACTGGGTACATATGACCATATAAGATGATGCTAAGTGAAATGAACCCCAAGATATGAACACAAGAGGCTTTTCTTTGTTGTTGTTGTTTTTAATGTACTATGAGATATTTTCGTTTCTTTTGTATGTTCTCCCTGCTATGGTATGTCCCCTGTTGTCACTGAATTTGATTTTGGTAGCCTGCATCTTGTATATACATTTATCTAATTTGGGGAGGGGAAGGGGAATAACAAAATGCTGAAACAGGCACACAGGATGACCCATTACAACAATGATCCACACAAGACACTGTGTTGGAAATGAACTTTACAACTTTGGGGGAGGAGGAGTGGGGGAGGTGGGAGAAAGAAGGCATAGTAAGAGAAAAACAAAGGAGGGGGTAACAATGCTCAACATGAAATGTACTACTACCTTACTCATGTAACTGTAGCCCCTCTGTACAACATCTTTACAATAAAATAAAAAATAAAAGAAGACCTACTGCCAATTCCAAGATGCTTCATATATGCAAGTATAGAATTATGCTTTTACCCGGTTTTGTCTTATATACACTTGAAGGCAGTGATTCTCTTTTTGCCTCTTCTCCAGTCCTTCAAGACCAAGGATAAACTGTCTGAATTCTGTCCATTAGCACAACTGGAGTACTTAGAGAACAAAGAGCTCAATCACTGACACAAAAGATAAACAGAAAGCCACATTTCTAATCCTGGGGAAAACCTCAGCTTCACAAGGCCTGATAATCAGAACAAAATGTAGGGGGGAAGGATGCAGGGGCACCACTTTTGCCACTCATGAAATCTCTTCTAGAGTTGCTTCAATAATCAGTCCTGCCTAGGGTTCTAATACAGAGCTAAATTATCCCAAATATGTTGGCATAAGAATACAGTTCACTTTCCAACATTTTGTGCTGATTCAAGAAGACATACTAACCAGTTTGTATTTAATTTAATTGCCTTTAAATACTATACTGCTTTTGGGATTCTCAACTACTCACCACAGTGAAATCACAGTGAGTATGCTCTACTTAATGAACTAAGGATGCATCTGGATTTGGTTTTTCTATTGTGGCCTTATTAAAAGTTTTCATAAAAGAGAGTAGTGAATAAGCAATTAGAAAATAGTGATGGACAAACTCTAGACCTAAACCTTTAAAATCCTGTATGTTTCATTAAGGCCATTGTGATCTTTGGGTCTGGGTCACTGAGGCACCTTCTGTCTTTGACAATCAATGATCTTTTCTACTTTGCATACATCCATGGCTCTTTCTGAGAAATAATCCTGGGAAAAGTGATTGGCAAGCCTGAGGAGGTGTAGTAATTTCAAAGATGTTTTGCTTGTTACATTTCACATTTCCACATTGATCAACCAGCTTTGGCTCCTGGTGATTTTTCGCAGGGTTTATTTTTTTCCTTTTCATTACCCAGTTTCCAATAAGCCAGGGCAAGCCGTGCTAGCATACCGCATACAACTGGGATTAGTATGCTAGGTATAAAAGAAACAAAGCCAAAAGTCATTCTGTTGATATGCTTTCAGGATGTTAATGTGGGATAGCAAAGAAGAAGAACAGAATTTGCCAGCTTATATTCTTCCCATGAAGCCTGTAGGAACTAAGTCAGCTCAGAGAATTCTGAAAAGCACTTGCACTTTTTTTTCCAATGGAATGTGGCTTGATATATGTTAAGCACCTTCTTAAACTGAGCATGTGCCAAATGGGTTGGAGAATATGGAGAGGTAATAGTAAAAGGATGAGCAAGAGCCAAGTTCAACCTTTCAAGAACTAAGACTAGCCAGACATCTTGAGGACATGGGTTGGGTTTGGAAAGATGGGGAAGAACAATGAAAGGGGTGACTTTGGTCAAGATGCATTGTACTCAGAAACTGACATGTGAAACTGTAAAAGAGCAAGGAATCTTGTTAGTGCAGACTGTAAGGAAAAAGAATCTAACACATACAGGAAGCAAGTCATGAGAGGAGATAAATGTAATATGTGCCTGCCAGAGCTCACATGAAGCTGGTGGAAGTGGCCCTGGCTATTGTAAACAGGTGAAAGGTTCATTAGGCACCATAGAAGAGGAGCCTCCATTTACCTACTTAACTCAAGGTCTAGAATAGTTTCATTATGGCTATTAAAATGACCCAAGCAGTAAGACACCTAGGTAATTTATGCTGTTCAATTTACACTGTCCTCTACAGGTCAGAGAATAACCCCTAACTTTGCAGAGATGTATATGGGGATGGAAGAGAGGCTTTGTAGGAGAGAACCGCTTTGCCCTGAAACTTTCATTATTTTGCATTTCACGTGTACTCTTTCTGGCAAATGATTTTGGAAATTCAGAATGTTTTTCCATTCTTTTTCTACTCTTAATGGTTCTTAAATTCTCTTTATACTAACTACAGCAATCTAACTATTCTAATGAAAAACAAGCATCTTTTTATATTCATATGAGCCATTTTTGCACTGTGGTCTGCAAACATGGCAGTATTTCACAGGCATTTATACACACTTAGTATTTTTTAGAAGCTTTAAAAATGTCTCCCAAATTCCTAAATCCTCCGATATATTAAAAACACTTTAGTAGTCAGATACAAGTATCAATAGTATTTAAAGCAGGTCAGGTGATTCCAATTTTATGGTGGTTTGAAAAACAGTGTGTTAGTTTTTACTTGCAAGGCTAGTTAGTTTTTCCTCTATTTAATTAAAATAAGTATCCTCTATTTTTTAAAAGATGCAACCAGATGCAGGTGGCCACATGCCAGTAATCCTAGCTGCTAAAGAGGTTACCATCTGAGGATCAGAGTTGAAAGTCAGCCTGGTCAGGAAAGTTAGTGAGATTCTTTATCTCCAATTAACCACCCAAAACCTAGAAGTAAAGTAGCTCAAGTGGCAGACCACCAGCCTTGAGTGAAAAAGCTAAGCATGAATGGTGCTGGATAGCATCTAGACCTTGAGTTCAAGCCCCAGTACCAGCACTAAATAAATAAATATATGCAAAGGTGCCACATTTGAACTAAGATTTTGCATTTCCAATGAGCCTTCAAGTAACAGAGATGCTGGTGGTACAGGGACTCGACTCCGAGTTCCAAGGAGCTGGTGGTTATCAGCATAGCTGGTTCCCTGCGGTTAAGTGAGTAGGAGGAAGAAATTATTCACAATCTTAGTTGTGAATAGTTTATTTTCTTCCTTTTTGTCTACTGGGTACAAATAATTCAGTTAACCTTAATCTTCCGTTCACAACAGAGCTATCTGTAAGGTCAACATCTCTCACATATTTTCCCCAGTGATTAAAAAATAATTAGGAAATAATTTCTGAGTTTAAAGGCTGAAATGCTCATGGTAAGGAGATGAGCATCAGGTAGAGAGAAGTTAAAAAATTCGAGAGATGCTAAGCAATGTTATGAATGCACATTGATAATAATACCTTATTGTTTAGATAGTGATTATCTATAAGAAACACATAGAAACCTTGTAACCATCCCAAGAAGGAAAGACATAGATTATTACTGCTAAGTAAACCAAGACTCAGAGCTACTTGGTGACTTCAAGGAGTTTATTCAAGGAGAAAGGAACTGGCCGAGAGGGAACCAAAACCTGTGGTCTCCCGGCAGAAAGACTAATGTTCTTTTCATTAAACAAAGAGACATCAAGATCAGTAGCTCGAAAAAAGGAGGGAGGGAGAGTGTTCCCAATCTGAATAAATTTGGTAAACATTGCCTTTTCAAAATGCAGAAATATAAAACAATAATAACTTGTTTAAATCTCCATTCATCAGGCAAAGGAAGATGATGGGCAGATGGCTGTTTGGTGATCTCTTGTGAGAAGAATATGAATTATGTCTTTAAAGTTATTTGAAATAATATGTTTTCAATGACAGAAGCTCCCTGCCAAGCACACTGCCTTCTTCGGACAGCATTTTTCGATGCTACCTGAATCCATAACCACAGTTTTGCAGCCCAATTTCCCTTGCTTGTCTTGGTGACCAGTATCCTACCTGCAGTGGGAAGGACCAATGTGGCCAGTAGGAGTTGAAGCTCACTAGCATACATAATAAGCCTACAGAGCAAATACAGAAATGTGTGACTGCAGGTTATGCTTTGCTAATCTCTTCAATCTCCCAGTTCCTGCCTGCCTGTCTGTTGGCCAGATTTAGGGAGAAAAAATACTGCAACATTACAGACAATGGGAAGAAAGAGATATAGAAGGCTGTCATGAAAAAGTATGTTACAGTACAGGATCCTGAAGGACAAGTAAATAATAAGAAAAGAAATAAGCATATAAAAATATGGCTTTTGCTTTTTTAATTAATTAATTAACTAATTAATAATTTTTGGTGCCTGTCCTGGGGCTTGAACTCAGGGCCTGAGCATTGCCCCTGAACTTTTGTCCTCAAGGCTAGTGCTCCACCACTTTGAGCCACAGAACCATTTCCAGCTTAAAAAAAAATCTTTAAAAAGTTGTACAAAGAAGTTGCTATTCAATGACATATTATGAGTATAATGAATCTTGATCAATGTCACCCCTTTAAAAATCTGCACTTTTTTGGTAAATCTGATTGTGTGAACAAATGCATCCACTTTTACATTTTCCTGCTTCAGTTTTCCTGTCAGAAAAAAAGAGGATACTCGCAAAGGCTGTTGTTACCATCAGATGGTATAAAGACTAAGAAAGGACTTACAGGTTTATAAAATATTCTAGACTGGGTAGGAATCTAGTACTCCAGTCGTTTTGACTCTACAAACATGAGAGGAACTACCAGAAATGACTTTCTTTTTGCTTATCTTTTGTGCCTATACTGGCTTTTATTTTTTTGTAAACATTCAAAACTTGTTTCTACCTCAGGGCCTCCATATTTGCTGGGCTTTTTTTCTCCCTTTGTTTTCTACTTTTCTTGATTTCTCATAATTCAGGTCTCAGTCTTCTAATTATTATCTGTCCAGAGTGGCTTAATTCATCAACCTAATGACCCTTCCCCCACTGGCCTCTTTCTCTCTAGTACTTCATTACATTGTCTTCATAGCACTAGCTATGATGAGATACTGTTTTGCTTATTTGTTGTCAGCTTTCTTTGTGGGAATGCAAGTTCCATGAGGCTAGTGGTTTTTTCTATCTCATTGTCACATCTACATATGTGAATAGTGTGTGGCCTATAGTGGATATATGTTCCATGGAATGTTTTGCAACTATTATGGCTTTCACTGTTAAGGAAAGAAGGTAATATATTTGCTTAATTGTTGGACCTCATTCTCATTTTTATATTATTTTTTCATATTTTATCTATTTATCTATTTATTTATTTTACTTTTATCAGCCTTTCTATGTCCTGTCCCCAATGTGGCCATGGCTGTGCTTCCTGAGATAAATTAAGGGAAGATTGGGTGTTAATTCCAGCTGTCATCAATTTCTTACTATAAATTACAACCAAGTATAAGGTATCTCTAAGAACAACCCCCTCTATTTCAGATGTATTTACATAGATGAGAGGTAAAGATAATTTGCTACATTTTCAGTTGTTTCTAAACTGTGTCTACAGATTGAAATATAAAAGTCAAAAATAGGTTTATTGTTGTTTGTAATGACAGTGATGAATATTACAAAAGATTTGAGTTGGAACAGGCCTTAGACAATTCATTCCAACTTTTTTGTTGTACAGATAAGGAAACTGAAGCCCAGAAAGGGCTAAACAGGCTCCTTAGATTTCCTTGATTATATTTCAAGTTATAGGCAAGATAAGATTCAGAAGTGACTGTTTTTAACTATCAAGTACAAAAGACAAACTTCTGGAGATTTTCTTCTCTGGACTAGATGAAATGTGCCAATTAATCAGAGGGTTCTCATAAAATTCTAGCTTTGAGATTCCAAAATTAGAGATGTTAAAAGCAAGCATTCATTTGTTCGTTTAACTTATGCTTATTGAATTCTTCCTGTGTGCCAAGAAGGACTACATAGTATCCACTGGCAAATTATTCTTCCATTTAAAAAAGGGAGAAATAATATGTAACAACGAAATAGAGCCAACAGTCACAAAGACGCTTAAGGCAGTGCAAAGAGTTCTGGAGTAGACAGCAATGGGGGGGGGGGACCTGGTTATAGGGCTGACTCACCCATTTTGGCCTCAGCCCTTCTTTCTCGTGTTCTTACTGTCCGCACTTGTGAGAAAGTAGGCTTAGAAACCTTGTTCTCTGGTAGCTCCACTGGTTTTTAAATTTTATTATTTAAATATGGCAGGAGCCCAAACATAATTACCTCAATAAAGACTAATCTATTAAATGACAGAGAAATCATTTCCTGAATTCCAGTTTAATGAAAATGGGGAACTAAGGGAAAAGGAGAAAACTACAGAAAAATATCAGAGGCCTGAGCTCTCTAACTTCAGTCAGCAGCTCTGCTTGAGTCTCAATCCTCTGCCATGTGTAGAGTTTAAATTAGATGCTCTCCAAGCATTGCCCCATCCATCCATACCTGTTGATCAGACTTTCTCAGTATGCTACTATTCCTGTGACAACAGCTGCCTCAGAAATTCAGCAAGATAAACCTGGATAAACCAAATTGCTGTCTTCGAACAGTTAAATGACTAACCTACTGAAAGTACTTTAGGTTAATTACAGCAGTCTCTAGGACAAAATTGTGGCCATAGATAGAGGGAGGTTTCATTCTAGAAGAATGCATTCTGCAGACATGCAGAGCTGTCTGAACAGGGACTGGGCTGGCTTCACAGAGATGTCATTGAAGGTATGCAAAGTAGAGGACATTCAAACTCTCTGGGCAGGGAGACATACCTGAAGGTAGGAAGATTGAAAACGATGGAATTCTTAATATTATTTTTCTGAGTGAAAGATCTTTTGAGTGGTCAGTGCACTTATTTTCTTAAACACACAGACACACATAGACACACAGACACACATACACATACATATACACATACACACACCCCACATGATTTCATGAACTTCAGTGACTTCCTAAAACCTCTTTAAAGCTTTATGTCAGAAATGCTGAAGTCAGGAGAGTGAATTCCAGACATTATCCTCTCCATAGCCTTCTCTAGCACTATACTCCCAGCAGTTGTTAGCTATAAGGATCAGGAGGTAGAAGGCAGCCTCCCTCGTTCTCTCTTCAAGATCAGATCTCTCTCTCTCTCTCTCTCTCTCTCTCTCTCTCTCTCTCTCTCTCTCTCTCTCTCTCTCTCTCTCTCTCTCTCTCTCTCTCTCCTTTCACTTTTCTGCCTTTCTTAATGCCTCCACCAATGCAGTGAAATATCCCCCAATAAGAAGGCAGCCCCCCAAAAGCCACGTGTTTTCCAAAGAAGTGCTCTGATGCAGTTGGCCTTGCTTTTATCCACTTCACTGTTTCCTCTCAGTTCACAGAGATTGTTTAATCTTTTCTCCCCTCTCCTTCCTCTTGAGGATGCAAGGTTCCATCTGCTTTATAGTCATGGCAAAATGAGAATCCAGGGAAATATTAGGAAAAGAGATTGCGCTGATTACGTGTGACTCCAGAGGCTGAAGTGGGCCCTCAAGCTGGAAGTCACTGGAAAGCAGATTTGGGCTCAATGAAGAACTGAACTATTACTTGTTTGTAGTAGAAAAGGTACCATTGGGATTCCAACTGCTTTCACAAACTGAGATTGTATAGTCTCTTTTTACTGAGTGACAAGATGGCAGGACTGAGAACTATGGGACTCCTCAACTCAGAAACTCACCTATGAATGTCTCATTGGTTTTTACCATCTCCCTAGCAGTTAGCAACAACAAAGTGATCACTGTCATCATTTGCAATGATGCTATCATAGAGTTTTCCTTCTACAATTTCCCTCTCCTTGCTAGTGGGGCTGAGGTTCTGCTGCACATAGGCACTTCAATCTTCTAGAGTCACCTCTTCTAGAGTCACCTCTAGTCATAGGTACATTGACTAAACCTTGATACCGTCCTCTGTGACTCCTTAGGTAGAAGCACTTCGGCAAATGGATTTGATCAGGGGACTGGAAATAGTAAGGTGTATTCCAGTGACAGCCTTTGCATTTGGAAAGGCTGTAAATTTGGGTATAAATCATCTTCATGGGCTTGTGAGCACTGCATGGAAGTGGAGACATGGGGAGATAATCAGGATCTGGTTACGGATCTCTTCATGAGAGAGTGGGTCAAATGGTTAAAGGATGTTGCCCCCAATAGGAGTCTCTAGCTCTGATAACACGGGCTTGTGAGCACATCCAAAGGATGTGGTTTCTCTGATTCTATTCAGTTTTGTAGCAGAGGGTACAATTTGGGGGGCAATCTAACTTGGAGAAATGTTGGTGGAAGTTAACCTGTACATAGTTGATAGGAACCCAGATACTAGGAAAGGAATTTGACTAGATACCAGGGATGCATGAGGTTCAAGGTACTAACAGGGTTACTGGAAAAAATAATAAGTTGTTGAAACCCAAGTTAGCTCCAGACAGGAGAAATGCATAGTAATAAGGGACAAGATAAAGACCAGAGAATGTGTTCACCTCAGAATTTTGTTCTGTGTTATAGGACTTATTTTCTTTAATTTTTTTATTGTATAGATACTGTACAGAGGGGTTACAGTTACGTGAGTAAGGTAATGAGTACATTTCCTATGGAGCATTGTTACCTCCTCCTCTATTTTCCCTTACTATCCCTTCCCCTCCCTCTTCCCTAATTCCTCCCTCTCCCTTCCCCAAAGTTGTAAATTTTGTTTTCAGAGTAGTGTCTTGTAGTCTCATTGTTACAATGGGTCAACTGTATCCTTGTTTCAGCATTTTATTATTTTATAGGACTTATTTTCTAATTGAGATTAAATAGAGTAATAATGGAAGTTTGCAGTTCTCCTGGGTTCTTGAGTTCAGAAGGAAAGTGTCAGTCCAAGACTTATTAAATGCAAAGGCAGATCAAAGCTTGGGTGCTATTTCCTGTAATGGTTGGTATTTGAACAGAAATGCTGAGATCCTGGAAAGGACTTGGGAGAACTGAGGTCTTCACTAAGTGGGGAATCCAAGCTAGGTGCTGTTACCAGAAGTCTAGAGAGAGATGTAGGGCGTCTGGTGTGTGGTGGTGGTGGTGGTGATAGTATGTGTGCGTGACTTTGCTCAGTTGATTGCTTGATTTTGCATTTATGACATAGAAGATAGAAGATTAACACGGTAGTAATTTTACAGAAGAGAGGATATTCAATGTGAAATATAGTTGTTCAGATATTGAATGATCTGAACTGACTGAGACTGAGCAGCTCCAGAGAGGTACACAGCTGTAAGAACTAGAAGCTGTTTTGCCTGAAATGAAGGTTGTTTGTGTTTGCAGAGTTAGAAAAGATTTTGGAGTCTCTAAGGAGATGAATTTATCCTGTGTTTGTTGCTAAGTTTTTATACTATACAAAGCCATCCAAAGTTGGCATGAAGGGAAATGAGGCCAGGTGCACTCCCTGTCCTATAACCTAGAAAATAATTTTGTTGGGATATAATGGCACAGTCACAAACTTGGAAGGTTGAACCCACCTGAGGATTGTTGAATTCTTTTAAAGCAACAAGTGTCAGTTTCTAGGAAGAAGACTAGAGAGGTGGGGAGGGAGGGGAAAGATACATACATTCAGGACAGACTAATAATTCAAAAAGATTAAATGGATATATGTGTTTATTCTTATTCTTATTGTGTCAAGGAATCTTTCCTCTGTCTGCCATACTATGTGACTATTTTATTCAACTCACAGCCACACCATCTCCATGGAAATACTCAGAAAACACTGTAGTAAATAGAGAAATACATAGGAATAACAGATACTAAACTCTTCATTCAAATCATTTCCCCCAATCCGTGGAAAAAGCCAGAAACATTTCCCTTCTTTGTGTTATTGCTGCAGATTTTGGTGGGGAAATGCTGAAGTTTCAACCTCTCATCTGCCCTCCTATCTGCCCATTTCTGTCAGTCTTCTTGCTAAAACTCCAGCTCAAATGCTATTTCTTTCTGCAAAGTGTCCACTGCCCTCCTCCGGCACCATTCATTCCTATGGCACTGACTAGATATGTGAACATCTTATGCCTGCCTGAAATTAACCATTTCCTGGATGTAGATTATTCTCTTTTGTACATTTATAACATGCTCAAGAATAATAATCAGGCTGAATTCTCCTTTTCCAATCCATTACCCCCTCTTCCCTTGATGGACTGCTACATAGATGGACTCACTGGCCTCAGGATTTTTTTCTGTGTCCTGACTGCCTGAACATGCCTTGCAAGCTCACAGGCTTTGAGGACGTGTGAGTCAAGAAAGATCCATGTGTATCAGGACATGGAATGCCAAAAAAGCAGTGGTGTTAAAGTAAAAGAAGCCAGACTGTGAAAAACAAATATCACATATTTCTCTTATATGTATAATTCAGAAAAAAAAGGACGAGAGCAAAATGGGCTATTAGGGAAGAGGAATGAGACCAACAGGAGGGATGAGGGAAGAGGCAATATTCATATATATATATATGAAAATATATAATAATAAACCTAGTATTTTGTACAACTAATAAAAATTGAGGATGTTAATATGATGAAAAGTATAATTATTCCTTGCTTTGCTGAATCTTGTACTAGGAATGTCATATGTAATGTTCACTTGTCCTGAGAAATCTAGGTGCTCCCAACCTTCTTTTGACAAAAGGCAGAAACTCTGTCTCAAAAAGGTTGAGGACTATTGTTAACAGGTTGGTGGAGGCCAACACTGCATCTTAGCAATCTTGGTTCTGCCTTTGCCTGCCAGATCTTCCCACATAAGATACCCATTTTCTTTGGGAGACCAGATGAGGGTCCAGGACAGAGAAGGTGCTTTCTCAGTACCCAGTTGAAATATATTGCCAAATTTCCAGTGGAAACTGCTGCAAAGAGATGGAACTAGAGATAATGATTCCCAGTCTCTGATGCATAATACAATGTTTATTTACTCCTTCAATATGTTTACTATGTGTCTCAGCTCTGTGGGTTGCTAAACCAGATAGTTCATTTTTTCCTATTTCATTCCTATTTTTGCTTTCTCTCTCTCTTTTCTTCCTTTCTTCTTCCTTTTCTTCCTACCACCTTCCCTCTCTCTCTCTCTCTTTCTGGCTTCCTTTCTTTTGAAAATCAGTTATCTGTTAACTATATAATTTCTCCAAGCTTAGGTCTACATCCAGAAGGCTTATCTTCCATGCAGACAATCAGAGTCTAGTTAGATTTTATGATTACCTATTCAGTATTCGCTTGTCAGCAGCCACCATCTCTCCATAAGTTTAGACACCTACAAAAGATTGAAAGATTCTCAGACCTCTCTGCCCCAACCCTTTCTTACTATGTGCCTGTGCTATGGCAAATAGACATACAGCACACAAAACAGGCAGGGAGACAGACAGATACAGATAGACAGGAACACACACACACACACACACACACACACAGACACACACACACACACACACACCACCCAATGCTGCAGAAGTTCTCTTGCCTCTTTCATGAATGTTTGGTGATCTTCCATGCATGGATAGTAATAATGATTATGATTAATGAATTTCTCCTTATACCCAATATGTAATTATTGGCATTATTGATGCTAGGTGACTCCTTTCCTGGATCCTCCTGGAGAAAGGGGACGTAGTTACTGGCTTCTCCCACAGCCTTTGGGCAGTAGGGGGTGGCTAGGAATACAGGATTCGGGTTTTAACAAACACCAGGATTCCTCAGAATGACAGCTTACTGCATAGCAAAGGAGTCTTTTCTAGTCCTGGTGTTTCAGCAATTTGTCTTTCTGGTGGCTTTTCCAGACTCTCCTTGTCAAGCCTCAGTTTCTCTCCATGTAAATTAGTAGGAGAGAGGTAAGAGATGACAGGGAAAGGATATTAAGTATGAAAGAGGCAAGGTACGTTGTGTTTTGCCTAGTCCCCTCTAGGGACTCATCACCGTTGTTCCGGTTAGGACTCAAATGCCCCTGGACTCCTCAAGCATGGAGCTTAAAATTCCCAAGGGAAAAGGCACTCTGGGGCTACCAGTCTCTTTCTCACTGCAATCCCTCCCTCCTCTCCCCATGTCTGAGCTCCATCTCCCTCTCTCTGCTGCTTCGGAGTCTGACAGCACTGACTTGCAGAAGCTTTCTAAATCCTAAACCCTCTTCAGGGACGCACCCAGCCTGCTCACTAACCTGCCACAATCCAGCTCTCAAAGTGGTACTTCTGGATTTCAGAGGAGAGTGCGGTGTCTCTGGAGGCCAGACGCAGAACTCCTGGATCACCACAGGCAGTTTGGAGGCTGGTGAAAGAGTGTCCTGGCTGAGCTCGCTCCGTTCCTGGAGACCCTTATTTGATCTCCCAAACCCCCTAGAGAGTTCCCACCCGATTCTCCAACTGCCCCCTTGTCTCATTCTTGTAACCCCCGGGACTATGCAGGCCTTTTCTGGTGACCTCTTTCCCCGGTCAGCTACCTAGGTTGCTGGACCGAGTAAGACATGGGACCATGGGTCCCTCTGTCCAGTTGGAACCATAGTCTTCCTATCCCCTTTTCAATTCCCTGAACCACGGCTTCTAGCCGGTGTTTGGGGCGCTGGTGCAGAAAAGAAACGGAGAGTAAGGGAAAGGGGAGATGATTAAGGCAAATTATGGGGCTAGAAAAACCCTTAAGTCTAAGCTCTCAACTGCAGCAGGATAGAAAAGGGGGAGGCAAAAGAAGAGCGGCAAAGGTGGGGGGGGGCATGAGCTGTAAAGACTTTGCCAGCCCCTCCGGCGCGCCCCAGCCCGGATGGACTGGGCGGGGGGGGGGGGTTGTTCAGCTTCGCATTCTCATTGGCTCTCGCGCGGGCCCCTCGACTTTCTATAAAAGCTGACTGCAGAAAGCGCGGCGGGCACCGGCTCGGAGCGCTAGTGGCGGCGATCGGACTCCGCCCTGCCCACAGCGCCCGCCGGTTTTGGACAGACAGACAGACCTACAGACTTATTGAAGGCAACAGAATTTGAATCAGAAAGATCCCGGAGTAAGCAGAGGAGGAGCAGTGCCGGGGACGCCAGCCCCGGTCCCCTAGTGGGGACGCGGGCTGCCTGCGCTCTCCAGGCAGCGGCGGCGACGAATTTTGGGAGCCGGCCGGGTTCTCCCGCCCCGCGCTCAGCTGCTCTGCGCAGCTCTCTAAGCGGGTTCCAGCCCTTCTTGCTGGTTCCGGGGGCTTCTTCCCCTTCCCCACCCCCAGACACCTGGGGGAACTCTCTCTCTCTCTCTCTCCCTCTCCCTCTCCCTCTCCCTCCCCCCTCTCGCTTTCTCTCTCTCTCTCTCTCTCTCTTTCTCTCTCTGCTCCCTTGAGGGTTTCTCTTCCCTTCTCCTTTCCCTGGAACCTCTTTGCCCCAGTCGCTTAAGGACCTCAGGGTCCACAAAAAGCGTCAAGCTGGACGCCCCGACCACGGAATCGCCCCTAGGGGCTTTCCCAAATCCTGGCACCATGAGCTATGGGGATGAGCTGACTCCTGAAGCTCTGAGCGTGCCCAGCGGCTTTGATGACCTGATCACCTCCACCACTTCCCAGGTGCTGCAGGCCATGTCTAATGCCGCTTCTGCCGTGGGCCATGCTGGCAATGGCAAGCTCTCCATGACAGATAAACTGCCAGGCCAAGCACCCAACACGGGTGACCTGGCTGACACATCGGGTCCCATCAGTTCGGAAGTAGTGTCCCAGGACGAGAGCGTGCAGTTCTGGCTAGTGATAGGGTACACCATAGTGGTCTTTGCTGCCATCATAGGCAACTGGGTCTTAAACCACGTAATTATGAAGTACAAGAGGGTGCACACAGCAACTGGCCTCTTTGTCGTCAACATTTCTGTGACCAACATGATGCTGGCTCTTCTCAGCTCTCCCTTCACTATGGTAAGCAGGGTGTTGAGGAGGGTGGCCACGGGGAGCTGGGGAGTAGCTAAGGCATAACTTTGCTCTTTGGGGGAAGGGAAGGAGCCTTGGAGTAGGTTGGTTTGGTTTGGAGAATATTCGCCGTTTTCCTGGAGACACATTGGCTGAAAGCCATTGAAATGGGTTTGGAAATATGGGGGTGGGAGAGGTAGAGACAAATGGAAACTGGCAAGACTGTTGTTACTGAGCTCATCTTCTATCTTGGCAGAGGCTGGGAGAAACTAAGCTTGTTCCTCCTCCCCAGAGAGGCAGTGGGGACCTGTTGCAAGTGAGCTTTGGGTTGGCTTGTGAGTTTGCATTGAGTCACAAAGAGCCAATCTTAGTTTCCCCAAATATAGGGCTTGGACTACAAGGTAAATGATTGATAGCTTTTATGATATGGTATCCTCTGGCACCTTCAAGTTGGACCATGGGAAAAGCATGAAAATTGTGGTGTGAAAATGTTTCTTTGCTTCTGAAGACAATCATGCCAGCAGTTTGGTGAAACAAGAAGGCTTTGATTTGTATTTTGGGGCTTTATGAGGGGGTGAGACTCAGCCTTGAGTCCTTGAGCCTTACAGAGCCTTGTCTCCCACAGGTGCGCTATCTGTGTAATTCCTTGGTGTTTGGGAAGATGACATGTCACCTCAGTCGCTTTGCCCAGTACTCTTGTGCCTATGTTACTGTGATGACTATGGCTGCTATTTCTCTGGATCGACACCGGGTATGTGCTTCCCAGGTCTTGTGAAGGGATATAGTCTCCTCTTAGGTAGACAGACACAGGTGAGATTACAAACAATCCAGAAAGTTCTTTTAGTTTCTTGAGACAATATATGTAAATATATATGTCTAGTTTAGGGGAATTGCAAAATGGTGAAATCCAGACCTTTCCCAAGTCAAATTTTACATAAGACAAATCTACCATTTTGATTTGGTTCTATGGGAAATAGAGATGTGGCAAATGGACACATGATCAAAGAATGTTCTCATGGAAAACAGTTTCTATTTACTGCATTGCGGGTCTAGCCAGGGGTGGAGGGGAAGATGGGATGAGTCAGAAGTGGGTGTGCCTTCACATCGAATGGTGGAATGGGTCTGGGAGGTGGGGGCGAGGGAAGGTGGAGGAATTTAGGAAGAAGAGACTTGAGGACACAGCTGGGAGGAGGATTGGCAGTGATTTAAGCGGAAGTTGGGCGGGGGAGGATGAGAAAATGGGAGGGGTTACACAGTCAATCATTTGTGAGGGAGCTAGAAAGTGGGTGGGGTAGCATTGAAGGGTTTGTGCCTGGAGCTTTTTGGGAGGAATCCATAGGAGGATCTAGATGATAGGAGGCAGATAGAAGGAGAGATGAAGGAAGGAGGGGATATAGGGGAATCAAGGTGGGAGGGTATAGAAGGAGAAGGGAAAGAGCTTGAAGGGAGCTAGATAGGTGGGAGGGATGAAGGAATATGCAGAGTGCTTATCCATTCATATGTGACAAAGGAAATATAAAGCACCCTTTTAGGTATACATCACTGTTCAACATGAAACTTTTCACTCAGAGTCAGAAGCTTTACAACCAGTCAACTCATAATTACCTAATGTTGCTCTTTGGTAAAATAAAATCTTGCATTAACTACTAAGTGTCAAAGCACCTTACCTTCCTACCTATCAAATCTTTGCACCTATGAACCACAGAATGTCAGTTGACGAATGGCTAATAAGTAACCCTAATTTGAATTATTGAATTGGGTGGGGGTCCTTTTCATTTCAGGTTATGCTTTACCCTCTGAAGTCCCGGATTACTCCCATGCAAGGCAATGTTTGCATCATTGTCATCTGGATTGTGAGCACCTGTGCTGCTTTGCCACATGCTGTTTACCAGAAGCTTTACCAAGTGGAGTTTGGGTAAGAGGATCACAAAATGGTTACTGTTCAGATGACCTTGAAAGCCATAGGGAACTATTCATCAAATAGATGCTTGACTAGGACATTTCAAGATGTGGTTACAAAAATAAATTTTCTAAAGGGGTATTTATTATTATAGTTCCTAACAACTCATCCAGTGAGTTATTAGACATATACTTTCTTGTTTATGGCCATTATTTTTCCTACATTATACACGAGAAGTCTGGATAAGGTGAATTCCAGAACTCCTTGCTTTATAACTCTAGGCTTTACACTAAATAGAGATACAAACAGTAAATATGTTTATTCCTTAAGGCCTATTATTGTAGCAGTTCGCTACAAAGCCTTAAGGAAAAGGCAAATGAAGCTGATGGCTTCCTTTCTCTGTTTTATAACCTAGAAACATAACTGAGGAAACTGCCTGCCTTCCCAGTTTCCCATACACTTCAGAATCCACATGGAAGTACCTTGACCTGGGCACCTTTTTGATTTTCTTCATTTTGCCATTGCTGGTGCTGGTGGTTGTGTATGGTCATGTGGCCAAGAAGCTGTGGATCCATAATGCTGTTGATGATATCAATATTCACACCTACATCTGCCAGCGAGGAAAGAAGAAGCAGACCCTGAAGATGCTGATGACAGTGGTGCTTGTCTACACCATCAGTTGGCTCCCACTCAACCTCTACCTGGTGCTGCTGTCTAGTGAATCCATCTCAAGCAATAATGGTCTCTACTTTTTTCTCCACTGGCTAGCAATTAGCAGCTCCTGCTACAACCCCTACATCTACTGCTGGCTCAGTGATAGCTTCCGGATTGAAGTTCAGAAGGTCATCATGGAAATCCAGAAGATGATCCTAGATGGAATCAGCCGCCTGAGGGGAGAGCACCGCCGACTGAGCTCTGTCTCACCCACCCAACGTCCTGCCTGGGTGGACCCCAATCCTGGAGTGCCCAAGTTCCCACGATTCAAAGATTTTGATGAGATACCCAGCCCCCCTCCTTCCCCACGGGTGGAAATCTCTTTCCTCTACCCATCAGTGCCTAGAGTTTAAGCTGCCCAGACCGCGATAGGTTATCCATCCTCAAAATACTTGATATAGGATGGGACCAAAATAACTGATTCATTTCTCATGAGCGAGTGAGGGGGGGGGGAGGGAGACGGAGAGGCGGGAGGGAGAGAGAGAGAGAGAATGTGTGTGTAGAAAAGTCAGTACTTGAGGGATGGGGGCCATATGAACCATCATATGTCTCACTTTTTCATTTTCTTCTTTATGCCTTTTTCCTCTTCCCTTTCCTATTTTTTTCCTCTGCTACTCAAAGAAAGATGCTCCTCTCCAAAATGAAGACATGCACAACTTAGCACTTCAAAATAAAATTTATGAAAATCCTCTTCTCTGACTCTACTTTTACTATCATACTGGTTTCATGTTAATATGTGCTCTCCAGTTTACCCCCTTTTTATAAAAAAGAGAGAAAGCATAATGTGCTCACTGTTGTTTTAATTGTTCTCATCTCTTTAGACTATGGAAATGTCAACTCAGCAAGAGAGATGAGAAGGAAGAAATAGCCCATCCTTCTGCCACTGCCTTTATTGGGGAAACAGTGTTGTTAAGGCCTTTTTATGGTATTGGTGGTTGTATGTGTATGGATAACAAGACAAGAATGAAACATGATATCCTCCTCTTTTTTTCTTCATACCCTTCCTCACTACACTGGACATTCTCTTTTTATCTGCTCTCCCTGTCTTTCTCTCCTTCCATTCCCCCACCTTTCTTCTCCACTATCTTTCTTAATCATTATTTTGTTATCATTGACATATTATTCTGTGTCCTGTAGAGAGGTGAGCCAGTCTCTAGGAGCCCAGAGCAGATTAACTGGTGTGTAGCTTTGGGCTAGTCACATCTCCACTTGATTATTTTGATAAAGAAGCCCAAATACTGCTGATAAATTCCCACATTTGCAGCAGTGTTGTCTCCCTTTTCAGATTGAGGAGAAATTAGAAGAACATAGCTCATTATAGCTTAAACACTCTTGCTTTCCATTTTCACATTTGTGTATTCATTCTTCATGCCTTCTCCATTCTTACTCTCAGCACCCTAACTAAAAATATCATTGACCTTTATCACTCAAGTACAAGGCTAGTTATTTGGAGAGGCCTTAGGTTGAATGGATGGTCACATCAGCTGCTGTAACTACATCATCTGTACATCTATAGTCTCCTTTTGGCTTCAGCTGTTTTTGAGATGAGTAGTGTTTGTGAGTGGTGAGCTCTGCTAGTTTCTTTTCCTCCCTCCCATGTAAATGTTTCTCATTCTCCTAAGAACAGAGATATTTCCTTCTCATTTTGACAGGATGGATACACCCCAGGAGAATGGCTCGACTAGGTTTAGGCCTTCCTACAAGGAGAGGGCAGAGTGGAATTGCCTCTGGGTACCCAGTGCTTCTTGGAGGAATCATATCTTGCTCTGATATCCTCCTTCTCCTGTTTTGATTTAGGAGAAATTTGGATAAAAGGGCTATCATTGTAATTTAAATGATTATTGTGCTATTGTATTTTCACCTAATGTTCTCTCTTTCCCAGGAGAGTCCCTCCCTACTCCTATCCCTGTTCTCTGCAAAGAAAGACTCTTTTCACCCTCAGTAATGCTGGGAATCTGGAACTGTTCCATGCTTGACAGATATTCCAGCTTCAACATTTGCTGTGGACTTGGCTGGAAACTCCACATTCGCAGAACTTTGTTTGAGAGCTTTGGTGATGTATGGGATGTTTGAAGAATTGGGAATCTGAATATTCTTGAGTTTCATGTGATTTATTTGCAGCAGCAACTAATTGGAATTCAGCACCCAGCCATGTCTGAGGGTGCTACCATTGTAAGTAGTTTGGCTGGGGGGCTCATTTGGTTGAAACATGGTGCTAATGAGCTCTAGGTCCTAGGCTCTAACCCATGTGCAGCCATTTAGCTCTGTGGGTTCGAGCATGGTGCTAAAGAACTATGGTCACATGGTGTCCGTTTACACAGACTGCACCACTCACCCTAGCCAGCCTTTTTCTGAACAAGGGTTATCAGCCACTTGGAAGACCCAGCAAAACTGTTGTGTAAATAGTCCTGCAAAACCCATTTCCACTTCTGGAGAAACAGCTTACAGTGTTTTCCCTACTGATTGTGTGTAAGTAGTGGCACTTTCTTATTAGAAAGAAATCACTTTTTTCAAATGTATATATGAACAAATAGAGAGGCAGCAAAGGCAGACAGCAGTTGTCAAACAGCAATTTTACAGATCTAAATGCATATACCAACATGTGTCTGCAGATTCTTTGTTAGATATTTTGAGCTGAAGGCTCAAAAATGCCCTTCCATCTTATAGTGTGTGCTATCATACACAATCCCAGACACATGCATACACACACACACACACACACACACACACACACACACACACTCGCCCATGGCAAAATACATGGGCACCCACACACATATTAAAGCATACATAAACATACATGCAAAATGTACATACAGAGAGAATTTTCTGTATTGGTTATGTTTGCTTCTTAATAGGTTTGTAGCTTAATAGGTATTTTTGCAGCAGAATACACCTTCTAGGCCTTCCTAGAAGTATGAGTACAAAACCAGACCATCCACTTGCTAATTATCATTGCTGAAAGCTGTCTATGTCGTCTTGGATTATGAGGCATAGTCTCACTGATGGAAACTCTGTCCTCTGGACCATATGTGGAAGGAGAGTAGATGGACTCAGTATGGACAGTATGAGAAGGAGAATGAAACTGTATTCTGATAACTCTTGTTCACTGATTTTTATGTGTCTGTTTCAAACTCCCTTTCCTCGTAATAGTGATGATGACTGTATAATTCTCAAAGTTAAGATCTTTTGGTGTTTTTGTAGAGTGCTTGTTGTTAATGTTTTACCCCCTGTTGAAAAACAACACTGTTTTGGGGTCGGCTTAGTATTATAGATTGTACTTTCAAAGATGCTGTTCAATAGGAATATTTTCTCCAGATGCAAAGCATTGGATCAAATTCTTTTGTCCAACAACTTCTAGGGTGGCCAAAATTTAGCTTGATGCTAAAGGAAAGAATAGTTTCATCTGGTAACTCAAGGTGAGCATGGAGAAATCAGTGTAGAGATTGGTTGGTAAAAGTTTTCTGGCATAATATATTCAGAACCCAAAAGAAAATACCCATGTATATTTTATGTACATAGATTTATGTTATTCAGACTCGTTGAAAGGTAATATCAGAATTTATAACTAAAGAATGAATGCCACTATTCTTTTGTGATAAGATCCTACTAGAAATAGTTCCCACCAGTTTATTTTTATGAGAAGAACTTGGAAGCAACCTGACAGACAGAGATATAGATTCAGCTTACCCTTGAGTGTTTTCTGTTCTTTTCAGAACAGTGATCTGAAAATGGAAGAAAGTCTTAAGTGAGACTTGGGAAACTGAGCATTCTACTTGTAGCTTTAGACAAGAGGCTGTTTGTCAATGTCTTTGTACCTACAGCTTGGTAGACTAGACAGTGTAGTGTAAAAATATCCTTCAATAAAATAAAATTTAAATGGAAAAAATTAAAAATTACAAAAAAAACAAAGAAATTAAATGAGCCCTTAGTTCTTATAGTTAGTGAAGTTTAGTTAGTGAAGTTTATTTCTTACTCCAACACCTAACTGCCTGAGAGTGTTCCCTGCTCCTCTACCACATGATGGCACTGAACTTAGTGACACTGAATCCTTAGTGACTTTCAGCTTTTGACACTGCTATGTACTTGTTTAACCTTTGTGGAATTATGAAAAGTATCCTAGACATATGTGCATAAGTACATCACACACTAGCTACAGTGTTAAAGCTTAGTGGTGATGTGAAATGTGGAACTGAAGATTCCTAGGGATAAAGACTGCAAGATTGCCAGATTCTCTGGATGTAAACTGAAACTGTTGGTGTCTAAATGACAGAGGATATATGGACCCGTGGAGATACTGATGAATTACATTGGGACATCCTGACAAAGTGGAATGAGAAAAGTCTCACCAAGTTACAACAGGAGAATGGACATTATTTTTGGTTCCCAGAAGGGATGTGTGTTACTTATTTACTTGTTATTATTGTTTTAAACATCAGTGTCCCTATTCCTCCTTACTCTATTTAATGTTTGATTGTGGATTCATATTAAGGGGATAATGTTAGGGGGTGGGGGAATGGGAAGTAGGAGTAGATTAAATATATATGTACACGTATACTAAATAAAAATATTTGTTCAAAGCACTTCCAAGTTCTCTACATTTTAGTGCATCTGTAGAGAAGGGAAAGGGTGGGGATAGAGCTTAACTCACTTGTGATTTCTGGTACACACTGGCTGTCATAAGTTAAAACTTCTCATGTATCTCATATATGGACTTTGAAGTAGATGTTGTTGGGAATGGAAGCATAATATGAAAACAAATCCTATGATCTCTACTTTGGAAACATATCCATTTGAGCAAAGGAGCCTGGTCCATAAAACCACTGGAGACTCATTTTGTACATTTTGGTTTCATAGCTAGAAAAGCATTTTGGTGCTTTAGTGGGAAGGAATGAAAAAAGGGACAGAGTTTCTGACTAGATGGCCAGACTACCCCAAACAGAGAAAGTACCTTACTCCATAAAATAAAATAATAGTGTTAAGGAGCTCTGGCCCTTTAATACTTGGTAGCTTTAGGAAGGACAGTATTTCTCAGAGGTGTTAAAAGTGAATAATTTATAAAGGGATTGCATTAGATCCCCAAAACATAAACAGAGGTTAACAATTTCTCACCCTCAGTGTTATATTTTCCAGCTTCGCTCCACTCTATTCGCAGGACTACAAATTCTGTTTTTTCCTATGCAATAATTGAGGAAAATGCCATCAAATCCAAGACTTGTTCCATAGTAAAACACCCAAGGAAAGCTATTTATGAAGAAAAGATATCTATTTTACTTCACAGCTTTAGAGACTGAAAGTTCAAAGAATATATGATGCAAGCTCTAATCCCACTGTAGAGGGTAGATAGTGAAGTATTTCTAAAGGAAGGATCACATCTCAAACTAGCAGAGAGGGAGAGGGAGGCAGGGAGCCCAAGCAAGTGCAAGAGAGAGGGAGGGGGCACTGACCAGCTTTGTCCCTTTGTAACCACTCTCCTGCAAGATGTATTAAGAAGTCTCAAAGCTTTCTTAAACTTTTGTGCAAATAGTGCCCCAGTAAAACGTAAGGACCTTCCACTAAGCCCCACTTTTTAAAAGTCCCATTATTTGTAAATACCCTCCTCCTGGGGGAACCAGGCACCTGACACATGGACCCTTAAAAGATACCTCAAACTATATTTAAATTGTTAGCTTTCTGTCCACTGACAAAAAAAATACCTGCAATAAACTACTTATTTGGAGGAAAAGTTATTTGACTTGATGATTTCAGAGGTTTTAGTCCATGATTGAGTGATCCACTGCTTTTGAGCCTGTGGCAAGGCAGTACATTGTTCATGGCAGGTTGGGGTCATGGTAGAGTAAAACTGCTCATTTCATGTCAGCTGGAAAAAAAATCTAAGCATGCCCACCTCAATGACCTTTCACTACACACCACTTCCTAAATGTTACATACCCCCTCCATATTGCCAAAAGTTGGCAACTAAATACATGGGCCTTTTGAGAGCACTTCAATTCCAAACTACAGCACAAAATATAGCAATGATTCCTACGGTAATATCTGCTATAGAAGAGCTTCCTCTGAGACAAAAGTGTCGCTCTTATCATCCCACTGTGCGTGTGTTAACACAGTACCATATGCAGAAGTTGTTTGGTTATTCAAAGATATTTATACTTGTTTTAATAGCCTAGTAATACTATTTTTGGTAAAATCTTCTTAAGTATAAACACACTTTAAGTCTTAAGTCTAAAACAAAACACAACATGATATAAACAGTGCTGCTTTTTTGTCAATACAGACATTTAAAACTTGAAGCAAACACGTTGGTCATGATTAAACATTAGAAAAATCACCAAGAGGTCTTTCATCTTCCACTTTTCAGCTTATACATACAGACAGGTGTGTGTGTGTGTTCACGAGCGCAAACACGCATGTGCACAGGCTGGCACACACACACACACACACACACATACACACTCCCTCCCTCTCTTTCTCTCTCTTACACACACACACTATTTTTACTATTTATTTATTTTTATTTTACTTATGTTTTGTACATTCTTTTTCTGGTTTCTTTTTCAAATTTAATTTAACTTTATTGTAAAGGTGATGTACAAAGGGGTTACAATTACATAAGTAAGGTAATGAGTACATTTCTTTTTGAACAGTGTTACCCCCTCCCTCATTTTCTCCCACTCCCCCCATGACTCCCTTACCCCCCAGTTGTAAAATTCATTTGCAATATAGTGAGTATCACTGTTGCATCACCCTTTGTCCCACTATCTCTGTAGTTCCCCTTCTCTTCCCCAAATCAGATAAACTTATACACAAGACAAAAGGTACAGAAGCCAAAAACAGTGACAACAGGGAATAAACCAAAGGAAAAAAAGAAAAGAAAAAGGAAAGAATAGCAAACTGTACATATACATGCCGCACATCTTTTCAAGGTATGACCCAGACAACTCTTTAAATAATTTTTAAAATTACTTTTAATTTGGAGGAGTACAATTCTGTTGTAGATATAGTGATGGGAATTTCAAAGAGAAAAGGAGAAAATAATATATTTTAGAAAAACTTGCACCCATGCTATAATATTTAACAATAATCACTTTAGATAGCTCTTTATTTCATTGTAATGGCTTTCAGTAACATAATTGTATTGGAATATATTGTGAGTGGTCACAATAAATTTTTGATCTATGTGCATTAATTGGTTAGAGAATATGCAAACAATTCAGCAGTTGAATTAAGCCTTAAAAGTTAGTTCGTATAACAATTATATATTGAAACATGACTTAACTATAATATGTACAACGTGAAAAGATGATGTAAGCAGAAAACTAGTGGTAAATCATGAGATATTTACAGACTAAATCAGATGGTGCAGACTCACTTTAAATATTACATTATTGAATATTCCAAAAATACAGTCAAGCATTTTGTTGTTGTTGTTGTTTTGTTGGTCATGGGGCTTAAACTCTGAGCCTGGGCACTGTCCCTAAGCTCTTCAGCTCAAGGCTAGCACTTTACCACTTGAGCCACAGCTGCACTTCCACTTTTCTGGTGGTTTATTAGAGACAAGAGTCTCATGGACTTTCCTGCCTGGGCTGGCTTTGAACCATGATCCTCAGATCTCAGCCTCCTTAGTAGCTAGGATTACAGGCGTGAGTCATGGGCACCCAGCTTCAAGGTTTTTTTTTTTTTTTTTTAAGTATACGAAACATATTTTTGTTTGTTGCATGTATTTTTTGTAGTGATGAAGGTTGAAGCCAGGCCTTGTTTGCAGCTGGCAAGTGATCTATCACTTTTATTTATTTTATTCAGTTTTCAAATTACTACTTTTTTGTGTGTACAGGTCCTGGGGCTTAAACTGAGGGTGTGGGTGCTATCCCTGAGCAATTTTGGTTAAAGGTAGCTCTACCACTTGAGCCACCACTTCACTTCCAGACTTTTGGGTTGTTAATTGGAGAGAAGTCCCTTAGACCTTCCTGCCTGGCAGACTTTGAGCTCTGATCTTCAGATATCAGCCTCCTGATTAGCTAGTACCTAGTCCAAATTATTCTTAAAGTATTAAAATGCACATAGATTTCATCTAAAGTATGGTTAAATATTCAGGCCTATATGGATGCACACATATTTAGGTTCATACATATACACACATTTTAACTTGGGAAATTCTGAATTGTGCTCTCAGAAAACAGAACAAAAGTTGCATATGTAATGAGAACACCCGAAGTTCGAAAATTTAACATTTTTATATAATTCTACATATCATAAAATCTATTCATTTTGTGTCCAATTTCTATATTATACAGTACATTCTTTCAAAGTAAACAAATTAACACTTTTAAGCAAATTTATGATTCTGTAACCATCACCAGAACCCAATTCTAGAACATATCCTTCAACTCCAATAGATTATCCCTGCCTGTTTCAGTCAGTCCCTCTTCCTTACCCAGTGCCAGCAAACACTCATTTACTCTGTGTTCAATGTACTTTTGAAAAAAATTTCACTGAAATATGACACACAAGCAATAAAGCACCCAAATATTGAGCATGGATTAATGTACTTTTACATACAACCATGATTCAACCCAATATGTAGAACATTTTCAAGAAGTGACTTGCTCCTTGTCTCTGAGTTTTTCCTAGAGACAACCACTGTTCTGAATTTTTTTTTTTTGGACAAGCTGGACAAAGCTTGAACACTAGGCCTTGAGCTCTTGTTTAATTCTTTTTCACTCAATTCTGGCACTCTACCATTGAGCCATGCCTCCACTTCTGCCTTTTTACTAGATAATTGGATACGAAGAGCCTCCTGGATGTGTCTAACCTGGCTGTTTTGGAATTGGGATCCTCAGCTCTCATCCTGCTCTGTGGATAAGATTCCAGGCATAGGCCACAATCCTACTTACAGCTTTGTTTTATGGTTAATGGTTAATGGTAGACAAGTGTCTCATTTTTTTCTTCCCTGACTAGCTTGGAACTGTGATCCTCTGATTTCAGTCTCCAGAGTAGCAAGGCTTATAAGTGTGAGTCACAGGTTTTCCGTTACTTTCTGATTTCTATCACCCTAATTTGGTTTAGCTTTTTTTTTCCAATGTATTTCTTTTACATCTTTCAGGTTTTATTTTTAAGATGTATGAATTATATATTAATGAGATTTTATGTGATATTTCTTGCATGTATACAGTGTGCATCTGTCAAATCCAATCTCCTATTATTCATTCTTCCCACATCCTTCCAGATATTATACTTTCAGGTTGACATTCAAGGTCAATTTTAAACTCAACCCCAAGGACAATGATTTTATTTATTCAGTGCTAATATAAAGTGCTGAGAGAAACTTCTTTGTCACTTTGGCTAAAAAACAGCCACTATTCTTTGTCTTTGACAATTCTGATCAAAAGTCAAAGAATTTTTTTTATTGTTTTATTGCTTTTGTTTGTTTTTTGGTCAGTTGTGGGGTTTGAACTCTGGGCCTATGTGCTGTCCCTGAGCTCTTCAGCTCAAGGCAAGCACTTTACCATTTGAGCCACAGTGCCACTTCCAAAAATTGATGAAGTTTTACAGGTACTCTCAGGGCATCAACAAAAATAAGGAATATCTCTTTATATATTATGATTAATCAGTTGACCTACACATGTTTTAAAATGACCTGTAAGTAATTAATACATGGCTTATCTGTGAATTAAATCAGAAGAAGCTTGAATTACTCAGGGAAAATCTGACTAGAACATGATCAGTTGAGATATTGTGTGCTCTAGAGGATTTTAGTTTTTCAGATTGATGGAATTCATTTATTTATTTTTTAAATAAGTTTTATTATGAAAATACAGAGGGGTTACAATTACATAGGCAAGGTAATGAGTACATTTCTTATCAAACATTAGTACTTCCTCCTTTGTTTTTCCCCTACCATCCTTTCCCTCCCATCTCCACAACTACACTCCCCACCCCCTGACTAAATTGTAAAGTTTGTTTTTCGACATAGCATCTTGTACATCTCATTGTTGCAATGGGTCAGCCTGTATCCCTATTTAAACAATTTGTTTTTTCACTTCCCCTTCCCTATGTGGACAGAAGGGAACCCTACTGCATTGTTGATGGGAGTGTAAAGTTGTTCAATCACTTTGGAAAGTAGTATGGAGGTTCCTTAAAAGATTCCACATAGAGTTCCCCTATGACCCAGCAATCCCACTTTTGGGCATTTACCCAAATGATCACAAACAAGACCATACTAAAGTACCAGCACAACTATGTTTATTGCAGCATTGTTTACCATAGCTAAGATATGGAACCAACCCAGATGCCCCTCAGTAGATGAATGGATCAAGAAAATGTGGTATATATATATATATATATATATATATATATATATATATATATATATATATATATATACACACACACACAATGGAATTCTATGCCTCCATCAGAAAGAATGACATTGCCCCATTTGTTAGGAAATGGAAAGACTTGGAAAAAAAATATATTTAGTTAAGTCAGCCAGGCCCAGAGAAACATAGGTCCCATGATTTCCCTTATTTGCAATTACTAGCATATGTCTGAGACAAGCAGAAAAGGCCAGATAAGATGATGTTAAGCGAAATGAACCCCAAGATAAGGACACAAGTGGTTTTTTCTTTCTTGCTATTTTTTCTAATGTATTTATAAGATACCACATGATTTTTTTTTGTTTTGTGTGTTCATCCCCAAGGTATAACCCCTGTTTTCACTGTATTTGATGTTGGTGTAATTTGTTTTTGAAACTACTTAAGCAACTAGGGATTAGGAGAGCAAGATGTGAATGTTGCTGAGTAACTGACAGAATGATTTATTGCTTCATAGGCCACTGGAATATACAGGATATATGTGTACAAATGTCCACTTAATTTGTTGAGAAGGCTTGTTGCTAAATTAATGTGTTTTATTGTTACAAGGTTTTTCAGAAAGTGTAGTTGAATTCAGGCACAGTTGGCTTTTACTTGCTAATTATGTTTTATTGGTATATAAATGTATTAGCCCATTCAACAGTAATAACTGAAAAAAGAGATTTATTTTTTAACATATCTATATTTACTTATAGTGGACCCTGATTAGATTCAGTTCCTCCATCAATCTTCCCCATCCTCTTCTTCATTCTTAAACAATTTCAGCAGTTTTCACTGTTATATTTTTATATTTTGACCATAAATGCCTTCTTCCACCCTCTAGCTTTTCCATCCCTTCCCACTGGTGCCTCTCTGTAGAACCTACTTTACATTTCTGTCCTTCTTTTTGTAGGTGTATGTTAATTATGGAAAGAGGTTTCACTTCAGTTTTCCACCTACAACTATTATATCAATTGGATAAATCCTCTTAATTGCTCATTTCCCTTTTCTCCTACTCCTTATTATTCAAGTTTTCAGTGAGTTATACTATCTTGATATATAGATCCCTATACTAATATCATTTCAAAGTGGATTCAAGATCTTAACATACTTTGAAACAACTATAGGAAAGATGTAGGAAAACAATAGAACTTAAAGATGTAAGCAATAACTTCTTGAATAGAAATCCAATAGCTCAACAAATAAGATTAAGGAGAGACAAAAAAACATTGCATCATGCCAGGCACTGGTGTCTCATGCCTGTAATCCTAGCTACTCTGGAGCCTGAAATTTGAGAACCAATGTGCAAAGCCAGCCTAGGCAGGAAAGTTCATGTGACTCTTATTTCCAATTAACCACCAGAAAACCAGAAGTGGCAATGTGGCTAAAAGTGGTAGAGTTCTACACTTGAGCAAAAGAGCTCAGAGCTCAGGGAGAGTATCCAGTCCCTGAGTACAAGCCCCATGACCAATTAAAAAAATAACTTCAGACTAAAAAGCCACGGAACTGTGGACACAGTCTACAAAATGGGAGAGAATGTTCACCAGTTATATATCAGACAAAGGATTAATAACCAGAATACACAGAGCTTAGAAATCAAACTTCCAAAGAATTAGTTACCAATCAATAAAAAAGAAAACAAATTAATGGAACAGACAATTTTCAAAAGAGGTACAAATGTCCAATAAATACATGAAGAAATGCTCAACATCTTTTGTCATAAAGGAAATGCAATCAAAAGACACTGAGGCTCTATCTCATTCTAATCAGAATGGCCATCATCAAGAACACAAACCAAAACAAGTGCTATTGAGGTTGTGGAGAAAAAGGAATTTTTTTATGTTCCTTTACATTTTATTTACCATAAACATTAACCACAGCAAATGAAAAAGGCTTAATAACTTGACATAAAGCTGAACATTTGAAATTATGCTTGTCCCCCAACCCATCCCAATTTGGCATGCAGATTTCATTTATCTCCATATACGCTGATTGAAGAGCATCACAGTCTCAATACTTTCATGAGTATCTTTGCCTTGTAACCTAAAACAATTTCTAACTATACACAATCATGGTATAATACCATCATTCAGAGTTTCCCAAAGTCAATACATTTATATGATTTAAACACTGAAATCTCTGTTTTTAAAAATGTAAGTCAAACCACAAAAACTGGGATTTAGTTTTACATGTGTTTATGATGACTGCTGCTGAGCTCAAGGCATGCAGGTATTCATGACCACCTAGATGAAGCTGTATATTGATCTCCTTCAACAGATCCAAAGATGTAATTTTTCACTCATCCCATGTATCTCCGTATTTGTTTACTTTTACTTCGTTTTTGGCATAGGACTGACTGAGGGGTCAGTCTTTTGTGTTAAAGTTACTTCATATGACTCTCTGTTCTTATTCCTTAATTCCTCATATGTAATATTTTTTCTTTTGGGACTTTCTTCTGAGGTGGGCTCAGGTCCTTGCGCAATATGATCAATAATACCAGTAGGAGTGGATTCATTCATAGAAGCACTGAATGGAATGGGCTCATAAGGAGGAAGCATCTCCTTTTCTAGGTAGTCTGCTGTTGGAGATGGCACAACAGAAAGCAGACCACTCATATTTGTGGCATATTTTGACTTTTGAGAATAATGCCCAGGTGGTGCAGATAGCCCTGCTTGTCCTGATCGTAAAGCTTCTCCAAGAGGGGAATTTTCAAGATTCTTAAACTTCTTTTGGCAAGTTTTCACATAAAGTTTTCCAGCAAAGTATCTCACGATACAGGCAAATATAAGTTTAGGGATGGAACCATATTTGGGATGACTTGAAAGGATTCCTTTACTAATTAATCCTTGAGTAATCAACATAATTGTGGCAGCCAAAGGCACAGATCTGAACCAGAAGCTTTCATCATTGCATTCTGCGAAGACTCTTCTTTCTTCCTCAGTTGGAATGTACTCAGCCCCTATGTGGGGAATTGGTCTTGGAACTTCTGTGTCTGGCTCTCGAAAATCAGCCCTCCCATTCATCTTTCCTTATTTTCCACGACTCCATCCTTCCTAGAGCCTGGCAAGGTCTCTCTAAAGAATACCACTGAACGCGGATAGCTGAGAGATTTAAGCGACTCCAAAGAAAAGCTGCTAGGCCCGAGGGCGTGCGGGCAGAGCGCTGCCTGCCGCCTGCGGAGCGCGGGGCCAGAAAAAGGAATTCTTACACACTGTTGGAAGATCTCAGAAAACTAAAAGCAGAAATGCCATATGAGCCACCAATATCACTCTTAGGCATATTTCCAAGAGACGGCAAGTCAGGATATAAAAGAAGCCCTTGCACACTCATGTTTGTTGCCTTGCTACTTGCAATAGTTAAGCTATAAAAACAGACTAGATTCTCTGTAACTGATGAATCAATTAAAAATTTGTGGTATATATAGATCATAGAGTATTATTCTTCCAAAATAAGACTGAAATTAGTGTCATTTGCCGTTAAATGTATGTACCTGGATATTATCATATTAAGTGAAATAAACCAGATTCAGAAGGACAAATGTTGAATGTTTTCTCTCATATGTTGAAGCTAGACATAAAAGATAAATATATACAGAAATATGTACAGGGCATCAGAAAGACAGACAGACAGACCAGACATATACATACATACATACATACATACATACATACATACATACATACATACATACATACATACATACATAGTGTGTGTGCGTGTGTATGTGCACAGAGATATTTGTAATTGTGGACCTATTTGAGTGGACTGGGGAGAGTGAGGAGAGGAAAAGAGAATTCTAGAGTGTGGAATATGTGATGTACATCAAAAAACTAAATCTTTCAGTTCACATGAAACTATTTATACCCAAAGTCTTGATTCCGTTATTGTCTTTTCCAGGTGACTAATGTAGTAAATGAACTTACAAAGCAGGAAAGTAGCTGCATAACCTAATAGGCTCAGGCATATAGACACATCTTAATATAAAATAAGTTGGATATGTATACAATAAAGCTAATGGAAAATAATGTGTAATTTTCAAGGTTACAGATACTGAAACAGTGAGGTTCATGTTGATTTCCTCCAGACCTATGAGATATTTGAGCTAATATCACGATATTTGATCCATGCATATAAACTAGGTTGAGCCAGGCAGAGCAAGACAATAGGGACATTTTTGGGATTGGTTGTGGGGCTTAAACTTAGGGTCTGGGTGCTGTCCCTGAGCCTCTTTGTGCTAAAGGCAAGGGCTCCACTACTTGAGCCACAACACTACTTCTGGTTTTTGAGTGGTTAACTGGAGATAAGATTCTCACCAGGACTTTTCTGCTTGGACCAACTTTGAACCCTGATCCTCAGATCACAGTGTCCCAAGTAGCTATGATTACAGGCATGAGCCACTGGCTCCCGAGGGGACATTTTATTTACAACCTAGAACAGTCAACATAGACAAAATATTCAGGGCCTTATAACATTTTGTTTGCATAGATATTATTTTTCACCCAGGAATCCTATGTTCCCATTAAAAAAAATTCTGCACTCGATGCCTGTCAATGTTAGCTATTGGGCATCTGTTTCTTATTCAGCATCACAAGTCTCATATTAGAATTCTTATACTACTCTGAGGAAGGCAGGGACCACACACGCAGAGAGTGAGAGAGACAGGGGCTGAGAGTTACTATAAGGAATTGGCTCATGTGATTGAGCATACAAAATCCCATGATCTATCATATGAAAACTGGACATCTAGGAAGGCTGATAATGAAGCAAACCCATTCCAAATCTAGAGATCTGAGAACCAGGAAAATCAACTATGTAAATTCTAGTCCAACTAAAAGGGAAGACAAATATCCCAGCTGAAAAAGAGATAGAGGAAGAAATTATCCCTTGCTTCTCCTTTTGTGTTAATCAGGCTTCCAGTAGATTTGATGAGACCTACTCACATTGGAGAGGACAATCTCCTTTACTTCAAACACTAAGTCACATGGTAACGTCATTCCAAAATGCCTTCGCAGACACAATCAGAATAATACTGAACCAACCACTTTTGTATTCTATGTGTCAATCAAGTTAATATTAAAGTAAACACCAGAGTGTCTTGGCAAGATTATTTTAGGGCCATCCACCTAGAATAATATAGAGTTAACAGGCACCACATTTTCCTTTTTTCTGCCCTTATATAGCCAGGCTATGGGATGTTAATTCAAGTTTCTTTAACCAGATTCTCTTTCCTGAGATTTTACATATTTACCAAGAGACATAGGATGAGACACATTTGTAACCTTATTAACAGCAGCAGTGGCAGCAATTCTCTAATCCAACTTGATTGGATGATGAGGATATTACTGGGGTGCCAGTTTCTTGGCTTTCTAGAATTCCCTTGGTGCCTACCTATTCCAAAGTTAGATCAATCCTCTGAGGTCCCTACTTCACTTTCAAAAGGCTTTTAGTAAGTATTACTTTGCTTAAGGAAGCCAGAGGCAGATTTTTATGCTTGCAAATGAGAACTCTAGCAGATGCATATTTATTCAACCAATATTTACCAGATATATATTATTGTGTTAAATACTAGAGTTTGTTTGATGAAAAAGGACACAGTCTCTACTCTCTTGGAATTACTGGTAAATTTGATAAATATAAAAAAGATTTCATAAAAATAATTTTAATCATTGCAAGTACCATGAAGGAAAGTAAAGTGTGTTTTAGCAGAATGGCTTTCTCTTTACATGAATTAGAGGAGATTAAGCTGAAGATGGAGATGATACATCATTCTTGGGTGGTAGAAAAAGGACTTTTTGATGTACATTCTATGTGAAGCTTGAAATCATTGTTTTTGAAAACTGTGGAGAGACCTGCCCAGAAAAAAGGGGGAAACATTTCTGTATATTGTCTAAAGTCTTGGTAAGGCTGAGGGCCATTATTTAATATTAGTATATAAAATAGTGATTCTGTAGTAGCTCATGTTTAGAATTAGAGAAGGGTTCTAATCTGAGCCTGAGGTATTTTGGTGTAATTGCAAAGATCAGTAAAGAAGAGAGAGTTTCAGGTTATTGGTAAAATATATGGTATTAAAGATGAATAGAGGAAATAACCTAGTAAGACTGTGTTGATTTAGAGAAATTAGAAGGCTATTGTGGGATATGAGGATATGATGGTATCAAAAATTTGTAATGAGTGTAAAATTTAAAGATAATTATGAGGTCCAGGCAATGGGCATAACTGTGGGGAACTGAAGTGAAGTAGAAGTTATAGCCAGTGAACTTATGATCAAGGAACTATTCTTGTGAAGCTAGAGTTAAGATGGGTCATTGTCATTGAGTCTGAAGTTACCAGAGAACATGGTAAGACAAGAAGTAGAAGGGACAGCTAGAAACAAGTATCTGTCATATTGGATAAGGTGAGGGATATATGTAAAGGAAACAATGTTCCCAGTGGACAATAGGATTTCAGTTAAAGTAGGATATAGAGGTAAAATGTCATGTATGAATATTAGTCTTTTCAGAGGATGGAGGAATTTCAGGAAAATGCTCAGTCTAGTTGACCAATTTATAAAGGAAGGGAAACTTAGAAATAGTGTGGATAACTTGTAAGTATCACTTTAAAGGAAAACTTAGAAAAGCCAAGAAAGAAAGAAAAGAAGGAAGAAAAGAAGGAAGGAAGGAAGAAAGAAAGAGAGAGAGAAAGAAAGAAAGAAAGAAGGATGGAAGGAAAGAAGGAAGGAAAGAAAGAAAGAAAGAAAGAAAGAAAAAAGAAAGAAAGAAAGAAAGAAAGAAAGAAAGAAAGAAAGAAAGAAAGAAAGAAAGAAAGAAAGAAAGAAAGAAATGGAAGAACGAAGGAAGGCAGGAAAGAGGGAAGGAAGGGACGGAGGGAGGGAAAAAAGGAGGGAGGAAGAGAGGGAAGGAGGGAGAGAGTGAGGCAGGGAGGAAGGAAGGAAGGCAGCCAGACAGATAATTATGGTTCATGATTATAATCCTAGGCACTCAGGAAGCTGAGATCCTAGCACCATGGTTCAAAGCCATGTCTGTGAAATTCTTATCTCGAACTAGCTACCAAAGAGTTGGAAATAGAGTTGTGGTTCAAGGGGTAGAGTGTTAGTGTTTAGCATAAAAGTTCAGAGACAGTGCCCAGGACCTGAATTCAAGTACTAGAACCAGTACACAAAAGGAAAGAAAGAATAGAAAAGAAAAGAAAAGATTTTGTTGAGGAGTTTTGCATCAATGTTCATCGAAGAAATGAGTCTATAGTTCTCTTTCTTTGATGAGTCCCTGCTTGGTTTTGGGATGAGGGTTATGATGGCTTTATAGAATGAGTTTGGTAGTGAACTTTCTCCTTCAATTTCATTGAAGAGTTGGAGGAGTATTGGTGTGAGCTCTGCTTTGAAGGCCTAGTAGAATTCTGGTGTAAGTCCATCTGGTCCTGGGCTTTTCTTAGATGGGAGGTCTCTTATTGCTGTTTCTATTTCAATGCTTGATATGGGCCTGTTAAGTTGGTTTAAATCATCTTGGTTTAGTTTCAGCATGTCCATTTTTGCTAGGAAAAGGTCCATTTCTGCCATGTTCTCAAACTTATTAGCATAAATGTTTGAGAAGTATTCCCTTATAATGTTCTGAATCTTGGTTGTCTCTCTGGTGATGTTTCCATTCTCATCTCTGAGTTTATTTCTTTGGGTGTGTTCTCTTCTTTTTCTGATAAGATTTTCTAAGGATCTGTCAATTTTGTTATTTTTTTCGAAGAACCAACTCTTTGTTTTGTTGATTCTTTTTATGTTTTTTATTCTAATTTGTTTAATTTTTATTTAATTTTAATTATTTCTTTCCATCTACTGCATTGGGGTTTACCTTGCTGTTCTTTTTCAAGGAGGCTCAGATGTCTCATTAAATTGTTGGTTTCAGATCTCTTCAATTTGTTGATGTAGGAACTCAGAGCTATAAACTTGCCTCTGAGTACTGCCTTTGCTGTGTCCCAGAGGAGCTGGTAATTTGTCTGTTCATTTTTGTTGAATATCACGAACATTTGAATTTCCTTTCTAATCTCTTCTATGACCCACTGGTGATTCAATAGTGTGTTGTTCAGCCTCCATGTGTTACAGGACTTTCTTTGGTGGCTTTTGGTGTTGAGTTCTAATTTTATTCCCTTGTGGCCTGAGAGAATGCAAGGTATAACTTCAATGTTTCTGAATTTAGACAAGTTTGCTTTGTGACCTGAAATGTGGTCTATTTGAAAAATGTTCCATGTGCTGCTGAGAAAAACGTGTATTCTGATGCTGCTGGTTGAAATATTTGGTAGATGTCTGTTAAATCTATTTGCTCTATGCAGTTGATCTATGCAGTTGTTTAGATCTCCAGTTTCTCTGTTGAGGTTTTGAATAGTTGACCTATCTAGTGGAGATAGTGGTGTGTTAAAGTCCCCAACAATTAATGTCTTTGGATCTATGTGAGATTTGAGGGAAAGTAGTGTTTCTTGGATAAATTTGGGTGCTCTGTTGTTTGGCGAATATTTAGAATTGTAATATCCTCCTGAAGGAAAGATTCCTTAATTACTATGTTGCGACCTTCTTTATCTCTTCTCACTAATTTTAATATGAAATCTATTTTATCTGATATTAGGATTGCAACTCCCACCTTTTTATGGGGGCCGTTTGCTTGGTAGATTTTTTTCCAGCCTTTCACTTTCAAAATATGTTTGTTTTTATGGGCAAATTGTTTTTCTTTCTTGCTACTGTTTCTAACATATTTATAAGATGATTTCTTTGTTGCTTTGTATTTCCTTCCCCCACGGTATAACCCCTGTTTTCACTGTATTTGATGTTGGTATAATTAGTGGAGGGGAAGGGAAAAATTCGTTTAAATAGGGATACAGGTAGACCCATTGCAACAATGAGATGTACAAGACATTATGTCCAAAATCGAACTTTACAACTTTAGCGGAGCAGGGGCAGTGGGGGAGGAGGAAGATGGGAGGGCAGGGAACTAAAAAAAAATAAATAAATAAATATAGCTAGGAAAAGAAAAGGAAAGAGAGAAAGAAAGAAAGAAAGAAAGAAAGAAAGAAAGAAAGAAAGAAAGAAAGAAAGAGAGAGAGAGAGAGAAAGAAAGAAAGAAAGAAAGAAAGAAAGAAGGAAGGAAGCAAGGAAGGAAGGAAGGAAGGAAGGAAGGAAGGAAGGAAGGAAATAAAGAGCAAAGGAAGGAAGGATAAAAGAAAGACTGGTTCAACATCTTTGGTATTTCCACATCAACATTTAATATTCATAGTATCAGTAACTCTTCTGTCTACTCTCTAATATCTCATTGTACAAACTTTAACTAATAATCCTAGTTTAGCCTTCAGGGCACTTCTCCCTCAGTTCACAGTATTCTGATTTTGTCCATCCAATTCCTAGATTTTCCCCTTTCTCTGCAAATGCTTGAGCTGTAGTGACAATCTAAGCTGGGTAACCTCACCAATGTTCTAGAACATAGCCATGTGGATGAAGTTCATAGCTTAGAACTCTTAAATCCCACTAGGTCTGTATGCCAGATACAATCTTACTAATTCAAGAATATTTACACTATTTCAATTAAAAATTTTGGTGCATATTAACTTTAGAAAATAATGTATTTTATCATATTTTCATAATGTATATAATGTACTTTGATCATATTCTCCCCCTCTCCTCATTATCCTCTCTTGTCCTTTATTCTATTCTGGATACCCTTCCATAACCTAAATGAGACTATTGATCATACATTGATTAACTTCACAAATTTATTTTCTTACAATTTCCTTCAGAAAAGTAACACAAACAGCAATGATCAAATGGCAATCTTCTGATGCATGTCCTAGATATTGCTGTTACCTTAAATTAGTGAACTATACATAAAGATGAAATCATAGTCTTCTAATATTTTGTTTATGATAACATCTATCATCTATGTATTCATCCAATTCATCTTTCATACGTATTGGCAATTTAGCAGTAAATAAATACCACTTGGAAAAAGCACTTAATGAAATAACAGCCCTTTTCCACAGTAAAATTGCTTCCTGGATAAAAAATTCTATCTTTGACTCATTTCCTACCTGTTTCATCCTACTTATTGTAAAGCAATCATGGTTGAAATACTCCCTCTGGAGTCTCAAGACCAGAGTTTTGAAAAGTGGCTCCTTTAGTTTGGATTGCAAAGCAAGCAAGAAAGAAAGATTCTTAGTTAAAATTGAAGATGCAAGAAAAAAGCTAAAATCAGAGGACTGATTCTGATCACTAGTTCTGAAGGAAGGAGGATAGCCAGGAGAGTACCTGGTATCTGGTAAACTCATACTTGTGAATCAGGGAGACACAAGATGTGAATTCGGGGACTGGTTGGGAGGAAGAATGACAGGAAGAATAGGATGCCAGAACCTAATTTATGTTGTAGAATATTTGATGTTAAAAGTGATTTAAGGATCTAGGCATGAGTGGCTGACTTCTGTATGCCTAGCTACTCAGGAGGCTGTGACATGAGTATCATGATTCAAAGCCATCCTGGGCAGGATAGGCCATGAGACTCATCTCCAGTTAACCACCGAAGAGCTGAAAGTATAGCTGTAGCTCAAGTGACAGAGTGCTAGCCTTGAGCTAGGAAAGCACAGGGACAGCATCCAGGCCTTGAATTCAAGCCCCAGGATGGGAACACACATACAAAAGTGAACTTAGGGGTTGTAGTTGTAGGTCAGTCAGGTCAGTGGTATAGCATTTACCTAGCATATTGAATCCACAGCAGCTTACAAAAGGTTAAAAAAGGAAATAAGGCAGGACAATAAAAAGCAACAAGTAAATCTGAAAGGTTTGATTAGGAAGGAAAAATGGCTTCTTACCAAGAAGTCTTTAAGTGACCCTTTCTACTTTGTGTGCCTTCATAAACAGTGATGGTCTTCCATCTTCCCCTGATGTCGTTCTGTTTTCATGTGCTTGCACTTTCTGTTCTGATAGTCTTAGAGATGTCTCAGTTAGAATTCAAATTATATTTCTTGTTATTTTGGAGTTCTCATTAAAAAGTTCATAATATCCCTATAATCACCTTTATGACCTTTCCAATGACATGCAAATGGATCTATCTGATGGTACTCATTTTATGGCTTTTGAGCTGATACTGAATAGAACTTAGAATAAATCAAGGAGATAAAAAAAGGTAAAGGAGAGAAATTATGGGTCACCTTTGTCTTTGAAAAATGTTTTTCAGTTAGCGAAACACCATCATCATCAACAACACAAATCCACATCCCTGAGTTCAGCTTTAAGGTCGATGGAATGAGTGAATTTTTCTGCTTGACATAGAAATGTTTACCAAAAGGAGAGAAAAGCATTTAGGTAAGTGTTGATTATTTTATATAATTGCATAGATATGTACTATAATTGAACTAATGTTAGAAAAACCCATAAGTTAAAATTATCCCTGAGCCAACTTCACAAAATTTCAAAAATTGTAACAACTACTGTAAAACTTTTTAGTGTTTTTAATGTGCTACTATCTCTATCATATTTTAAAAAATGATCTTCTATGTGGTTGGATATATAAACATTCAACCAATATTAGTTTCTCATTATGAATGTTTATATGGACATTTCTCAATATTATAAGGTTGATCTGTGCTGTTAACTCTTCTTCTCAATATAGCATCATTTTCAATACCTGACAGTATTTCACTGAATGGATCTATCTTATTTTATTTAACCAATTTCCTTTTTTTCCATTCAAGTTGCTCTCAATTTATATTATTATACATATTATTGGGATAAGCATAGCTTTCCCAAACATCTTTGAGTATATCTCTGGCTTTTTGAAAAGCTTATTAGTAATAATGAGTCATCTAAATAATCTCTCCAAATCTCCTTAATGGTTTAGGAGGGCAAGAGAAAATCATTTAAGGAACATTTATTGCATGCCTACACAGTGGAAAATAGGGTATGAGATTGGATTAGAGGGATTGTGGTGAGTGGAGTGGAATAATAAGGCATATAAAACATGCATAATTCTTGCAAACAATGAACTTAGTTTAGAAAAATTGATAATATTGTGCTTTATAAATATTAATTATACCCAGTAAACTATTGCCTGCTAAACTTCAGATACAGTTGAGTTGGGTTTTCCCCCTATGTTTTGACCTTCAAGAACATGTTAGTGTCACCATTACAGAGCCACCTCCTGGTTCAATGAGGAAATCTGGTCCTTCAGGCACAGCTAAGTTAGTATAAGGACTGGAGGTGACAGAGTTAGAGTTGAAAGTGAAACAAAGTGGTGTTTAAAAGGTAGGTAGAAACTGGATGCCAGTGACTCATGCCTGTAATTTTCTCAAAGGCAGACAGATCTGGAGGATGGAGATTCAAAACTAGTCTGGGCATAAAAGTGCTTGAGACTATCTCCAATAAACCAGAAAATAGCTAGGCTGCAGGCATGGTTCAAGTGTTAGAGCATTAGCTGCGAATAAGCAAGCTAGGTGAGAGTATAAGGCCATGATTTCAAGTTATGGTACTGGCACAAGAATAGTTTATTAATATTTCAAGGTGATGTATATAGGGGTTACAGTTAAATATTACAGGTAATGAGTACATTTCTTTTAAAACAGTGTCACCTTTTCCTTCATTTTCTCCAAGAGTTTTACCTCATAATCCCTCTCCCCCACAAGTTGTATAATTCCTTTTCAACATAGTTTCTACTGAGTACCACTGCTGAATTAGTTTACCTTTTCTCCACCATTTCTGTGATTCCCTTTACCCTCCCCCAAATAGGGAACTTACATACAAGATAAAATACAGACATAAAAAACAGCAACAGAAGGGGAAAAACAAAACAAAACACAATTTTTTTTAAAACTTCTTGTTTCTATTTTTTTGGACTACATTTTGTTAAACATCATTTTATATGATCATATGAACATAGCTATTGGGAAAGCAAAACAAGTACTCAAGGAACAATTAGCCACATAATCTCAAGGAAATCATGGTCTCAGGTTGAGATGGAAACTAACCTTAAATAGATAGGATTGTGTCCTGTTTTAGGGAACTGAAGGTTCTATGAAGATGAGTAATATGCTATCTACTCAGGAAACATAGCAGAGACTAGTGATTAAGAAAAAGAGTTCAAGTTTCAGATGAGAGTATACAGTATGGCTTTTATTATGGGACTGGGGCTATTGAAATCCTTTATGCACCAGATTGGGTGGAATGATGAAAGACTAAATTCCGGTCTCTTTAGGTCTCACACCTGACCATGTGGCAGGGACTCAGTTGTATCAAGAAAGCTCTTGGGATTCTTCACACAGGTCCTGAAATCCTTCCATAATAAGTTAATAACTTGCAGTCATGGTTATTTTTATGAAGAATTTTCTCCTCCTCTATCTCTGTCTCTCTCTTTTCTTCCCTCCTTTTCTCCATTTCCCCTTCCATACCTCCTCCCTTCTCCCTTTCAACAGGGTCTTTTTTAGTAAAGTCTAGTCTTGAACTCAGGATCTTTCTAGTTTCTTCTGCTGAGTGCTTAAATTGCAGATGTGTACCACCACAGCTGATCAATGAAGAACTTTATTAAGTACATATTTCACATAGTTTTCTAATTTTTAAACCCTTTGATGGAGTATACAAAAACTGTGAAAGAGAATTTACTTTTTGGGGGCATAATATTTCAAGTTTCTATGACCATCTCTTGTCTACATCTCTGTTTTTCACCGCTTGTGTTCTTACACTACACTTGACCAGGGTTGCTGCCCTAACTCCATTTCACCTTCAGTCTTTGCTCTCAGTATATTCTGAAGCAATTGTTTTCCTCTAGTCATCTTCCCCAGCTACTTGCTTGGATAAATTCTTACATATCTCTCAAAACTGGATTGAAATTATCTCTGGGATCCTTCCATGGTTTCACTGCTTGAATGAGTTAGAAATCTCTCCTCTTTGCCCCCACAATACTCTTTGCACACTAACATCCCAGTGATTTTAGAATATTTCACTGCACTTTAAAAATTTCTATGTAGTCACACATCTGTCCAAGAAGTGAATTTATCTTTCTTTCTTTCTTTCTTTCTTTCTTTCTTTCTTTCTTTCTTTCTTTCTTTCTTTCTTTCTTTCTTTCTTTCTTCCCTCCCTCCCTCCCTCCCTCCCTCCCTCCCTCCCTTCCCTCCCTCCCTCCCTCCCTCCCTTCCTTCCTTCCTTCCTTCCTTCCTTCCTTCTTTCCTTCCTTCCTTCTTTCCTTTCTCTCTTCTTTCTTTTGCCAGTCCTGGGCTTGAACTCAGGACCTGAGCACTGTCCCTGAGCTACTTTGTGCTCAAGGTTTGTGCTCTACCACTTAAACCACAGCATCAACTACAGCTTTTACTGACTAGTTTATTGGAGATTAGAGTCTCATAGACTTTTCTGCCTGGGCTGGCATAAAAGGGTGATGCTCAGATTTCAGCCTCCTGAATAGCTAAGATTACAGGCATGATCCACTGGTGCTGTGCTGAAGTGAATTTCTTGAGGTCAGGAATAGTTTGCTTCAACCTGGTCAAATGTTTAAAAACTATGCATTAAACTATTGTGTAGAATTTATATTTCACTGCCAAAAACCTAGAAATCTCATTTGTAAACTCCTACTTTCCTGTGAGTTCCAGGTTTCACTGTTGACAAAAACAGTCAGAGAGACTCTGGGAATCTAAGTCTGGGACATAGCTCTGATGTTACTGGGCAGGTCTTGGTTAGGATATGAAATTTGTTTCTGGTCTCCATGGTAATAGACCTGTGATGTTTACTTTATCTCGCTCAAAAGATGGTATGAAGGACTTGGATGTAGCGTATTCCTGGGCCTTCATCAATAGGCAAAGAATGGGATGCAGCAAGAGGGGAATAAATAATGGGGCCCTGAAATCTGGTAATGAGAGTGGTAGCTGTTTAAGAGGGCCTTGCAAGTGAGAATGAGTGTGTAGCACATTAGATAAGAAGTCTGCTTTCAAAACAAGATAGATGATGAATTACCACAGTAAAGCCCTTAGTACAATTGACTTAGGCTGGCAAAAAATGAATCACAGAAAGTTTATCAATAGGGGAATGCTGTGGAGATGGGAGGGAAGGGATGGTAGGGGAAAAGCAAAGGAGGAGGTAACAATGCTTGATAGGAAATGTACTCATTACTTTGCCCATGTAACTGTAACCCTTCTATACAGTATTTTCACAATAAAAACTTATTTTAAAAAATGAGAAATATATTTTGTGGGAGGATGGGGAATAATGGGAAAGGATGTGCCTGGGGGAGTATAAAGAGGATTGAGTACTGCTGAAATAGATTGATTGCAACTATGAACATGAGAAAAAGAAACCTGTTGGGGATAGTATTATTTCTTTAAGGGAGGGTTGGAGAGAGTGAGGTGGAGGGGCTAAAATGGATTGTAATACAGTATAAACATGTATGGAGATGTAGCAATGATGTCCCCCATATCACTCATATAAACCAATAAATAAAATAGAATCACAGAAAGTAAAACAGAATATATTGGGTGGTGGGTACCATTAGGACAGGGGAGGGTCAACAGGGAAAGTGAATGAGGGTGAATGTGATCAAAGTACTTCATATGCATGTGTGGAAATAGAACAATGAAACCTGTTGAAATTGCCTTAAGAAGGGAGTAGGATTGGAGAAATTAAGAATCCATGGCACATTCCTCAATATAATAAAGGCTATATATGACAAACTTACAGCCAGCATTATACTTAATGGTGAAAAGTGAAAATATTTCCTCTAAAATTAGGAATGAAACAAGGGTGTCCACTTACTCGCTCCTCAACGTTATAGTATTGGAATTCCTAGCCCGAGCAATAAGGCAAGAGACAAACATAAAGGGGATACAAACAGGTAAAGAAGAAGCTAAACTCCTCTGTATGTCATTGATCCCATTTCAAGACTATGCTCTGCAGAATACTTCACTGGATTTCATTTCCAGTCTAATCAGAAAAATGCAGAAGTAGGAGTGGGGCTCAATTTGTGGAGGGGCAACCTAGCCTAGGACAACCTAGGTCTTGAGTTCAAACCCCAGTGCTGACAAAAAAAAAACATGATAAGCACAAACTAGATAGATGGAAAATTCTGTAAAGGACTGTTTGTTTGGTTTCCTAACTGGCTTCAATTAGATTCTAAGAATTTCAGTTGTTTCTTTTTAATAGGGACAGTGATATATCAAGGACTTAATGGAACCACTTAACATATAATAGCTGATAAGTAAAAGAAACATATTTATCATTAGTTCTTTAATATCTCCAAATTCAATGCTTTAATAAATTCTCTTTTTCTTCAGTATATTCCAGATCCTGGCCACTAGCCTTAAGGTCTATGTTGCCAACTTAGTTTGAGATAGCATCATCTCTTCCCTGTAACTGCCTCTTAGTTGTTCTTCTTGTGTTTATTATTGCTTCCTTCCATGTCTATTTAGCAGAGTAATCTTTTCAAAATATAAATCATGCAATGCTGTTCCTCCTTTCAAAATCCTCTAGTGTTCCTCAGTTTCACTTAGAAAAGCTCTGCCCAATAAAACATGAATCAGAATATGTCATTTGGAATTTTCTTTTAGCACTATTTAAATACACAAAAAGAAGCACATGAGAATTTAGTGGCATATTTTATTAAGTTCAAATATATGAACACCTTGTTACCATGTCATCACTATTAAAAGTACAGAAGAGGTTTTATATATGGCTAAATCTGTTTGGGTTAGCCATATATAAAATGCTTAATACTTATACCTAGAGGCTATCATATGGGACAATGAGGAATTAAATTGTTAAGTCTGTGGCTAAGAGTCTTGTATAATCTGAATTATTTCTTCCTCTTCAGTCCCATCTCCTACTATTCTCTCTCTCTCTTTCTCTCCCCCCCGTGTGTGTGCCAGTAAAACTCACCTAACTCTCAGATATACCAAGCAGTTTCTGTTTGCTATTCAGTATGTCTGTGGTGCTAGATCTTTCCATGACTCATTCTGTCATTTAGGCCCCAGTTGAAATGCCATATGCCCTCAGATAACTTCTTCCTTGGCTGTTCCTTTAAGCTTTTTTATTTTTTGAAATTGTTGTTGTAAAGGTGATGTACAGAGGAGATACCATTGTGTAAGTCATGTAATGAGCTTTTTTTTTTTTTTTAAAAAAAAACTTGTCACTCCACTCATTTATGCCATTTTGTTTCCTTGCACTAGTTGTCACAGCTTCTATGTTTTCTTTATTTGGTTAAATCTATTGTTTATTGTGAGATTATAAATGATATATATTTATAAATAATATGTATTTACTAGGCTCCATGATACTAGAGATAATATAGGTCCAGCCTTTTGGGCTATTATAATTTTCGGAATGAAATAAATTCTCCATAAATATTTGTTGAGTAAATGAAAAATGTCGGTGAACTGTCTTAATGGGCCTTTCTCTGAGCTCTTCTCTAAGACAGAGAAAAGCACCTGCTTATAATTCCAAATTTGTGAAGATGATTGGGAAGCTTGACCTTGTTCTCACATATTTATAGGACTTTGAAGAGTCAGAAAGACTGCAGCTAAGAGCATAACTAAGACACTGAAACATTTGGAAGATCATGGAACCTATTTCAGAGGATACTCCTGAAAAGGAGTCGTGTATTTTGGAGAGGAGATTTTACTCTCAGATAGATAATAATAACAGAACATATTTTTAAGTAGTTAATATGTTCCAAGAATTTTTCTGAATACTTCATACATATTATTATCTCTTCATAACTCCATGAAGCATAGAAAGGCTTGTTAAGAGCAGGGCTAAGATTCAAACACTAGGAAGCCTGGCTTGAGTATCTGTCCCCTTAAACATTATGCTATTCTGCTTTCTGTGCCAAGGAGAAAATGCTATAATTAGGATAATGATGCTATATTGGGCTGACACTTCAGTGCCAATGAGCAGAAACTACCCTGGGGCTCAGGCTTGTGAAATTTGTTTACAGAGAGATGCAGGACCCAGATCACTGAAGTGGAAGGAAGGGGATGGTTCTTAGAATGAAGCAAACAATAGATGCTCACAGACTCAACAGTGGAACATAGGGAGAAGGAAGGCTAAGAAACTAGCCATTCCTTTCACAAAGATTCATGCTTGATATTGAAGACAAAGTGAGGAATGAGACAAACACTGTATTTGTTCTCAAAAACGGAGTGTCAAGTGGTAGAAGTAGACTAAAAGTAGGTGATTATATGTGTGATAAGAGTCATTAAACACACAGGAAAGAGGCTGGGATTATATTAACTGGCAAATCTGATCTATTTGGCAGATTCACTGGAAGGTTACCTGAGTAAGTAAAAATGGACAATTGGTCTATTCACCAAAGATAATGATGGTAATCATTGGGTTTATGTGCCTGTATTTATGTGTCTTGGGGTGGGGGAGGGTTGGTCAAGTGTCCCAGGCGAAAAAAAGTAGTAAACACAAAAGCTCACATTTAGGATCAAACTTGGTGTAATTGAATAATAGAAAGAAAGTTGATATGAACCATGGAAATGGTGGCAGGAAATGAGGCTGAAAATGGAATCTGTGTCTAAACTATGCAGAGCTTTGTAGACCATCTTAAAGCTTTGTGCTTTTTCCATGTGACAAAAACTAATAAAAGGGTTTAAAATATATCAGAGTGCAGACTTTCAGACTGGTTTGTTGAAGGAGTAAGATTATAGTCAAGACTATGCATAATGTCTGGCACATTCAGTAGGTGCTGGTTCAGTGAAGGTATATTGCTATTGCACAAAGCAAGGCTATAGACAATGATGTCTTAGATCAGGAGAATAGCAATTGAAATGTAATAAATGAGTGAATGAGAATTTGGTAATTGTATGTGGAGGAGGAACAAGAAAGATTCAAAGCATAATTCCTGGATTCTCTCATTTAAATAATAATAATCAAATTTTAGATATGTTGACTTTCATGTATCACATCTAGTAAATATGACCAAGAGAAGTTCAGAGAAGAGAGATCAGGGATGGAGATATATGCAGATATTAGTTAGACCAGGGATGGAGATATAAACAGATATTAGTTAGACCAGTAGGAATAGAATTGAGCTCTGAAATTTTAGAAGTTCAACCATAGTCCAGGAGAAGGGGAACCCAGTCAAGGGGCTGGGAAGGAACAGTCAAGGATAGCAAAAAAAAAAACACAACAAAAAAACAATAACAAAAAACTAGGAAGAGTGGGACTAAGGAAGGGATGGGGGAAAGTAGTTGAAATGCAGCAATGACCTTAGGTAACCTTCGCATAGTCAGAAAGGCTGAAGCTGTATGTACAACTGGGACATCTGAACATTTGGAGAACTGCAAAGGATACCCTTCGACAGACGACATGATCTTATATTTAAAGAATCCCACGGACTCCACTCCCAAATTACTCAAGGTGATTTGAAACTTTGGCAAAGTAGCAGGGTATAAAATTAACCCTCAAAAATCAATGGCTTATAAATATGTTAGAAACAATTGCAAGAAAGAAAAAACATTTGAGTCCTTAGTTTGGGGTTCATTTCACCTAACATAAACTTATCTGACTGTTTCTGCTTGTCTCAGACATATACTAGTAATTGCAAATAAGGGAAACCATGGGACCTATGTTTCTTTGGGCCTGGCTTACTTCACTTAATATAATTTTTTCCAAGTCTTTCCATTTCCTAACAAATGGGGCAATGTCATTCTTTCTCATGGAACATAGAATTCCACTGTGTATATATACCACATTTTCTTGATCCATTCATCTACGGGGGGGGGGGGGAGGGGGAAAGGGGGCAGATGGGAAGGGGTGGGAAGGGGAAACAAAGGAGGAGGCAACAATGCTTTATAAGAAATGTACTAATTACCTTGCCCATGTAATTGTAACCCCTCTGTACAGTATTTTCACAATTAAAAAATTAATAGCTTTTCTGTATGCCAACAATGAGAAGAGTGTGGCAGAAATCATGAAAACAACTCATTTTGTAATAGCTGCATAAAAAAATAAAATACCTAGGAATTAACTAAAGAAGTGAAGGACCTCTATGATGAAAACTATAAAAACCTAAAAAAGGAAATCAAAACAGAACTTAGGAAGATGAAAAACCATCCACGCTCCTGGATTGGAAGGAGCAACATCGTGAAAATGGCAATACTTCCCAAGGCTATCTACAAATTCAATGTGATACCTATCAATATGCCAACCTCATTCTTCAAGGAAATAGAAAAAGCAATCTAAAAATTCATATGGAACAATAAAAGACCCCGAATAACAAAAATGATCCTTAACAGAAACAACAGTGCTGTAGGAATATCAACAACAAATTTCAAACTCCACTACAAAGCCATAGTAATCAAAACAGCTTGGTACTGGCACAAGAACAGACCTGAGGATAAAGGGAATATAATTGGAAGCCCAGAATTTAACCCACAGACCTATAACTACCTAATCTTTGATAATGGAAGAAAGACAGCCTCTTCAGTAAATGGTACTGGCAAAATTGGTTAATCACCTGTAGATAACTAAAGCTAGATCTGTATATATCACCCTGCACAAGAATCAACTCCAAATGGATCAAAAATGTCTAAGTAAAGCAGACATCCTGAAAACATTATAGGACAGAATACGAGAAACCCTAGGTCTCCTTGGCACAGGCCAAAATTTTCTTAATAGAGACCCAGAAACACAACAATTCAAAGGAAGATTGGACAAATGGGATTGCATGAAATTGCAGAGTTTCTGCATGGCAAAGGACATAGCTAGCAAGTTCAATAGAAAGCCCACGGACTCAGAGAAGATCTTCACTAGCCATACAACAGACAAGGGTCTCATATCTAAAATATACCTGGAACTCAAAAACTTAAATTCCTCAACAACAAATCCTCAAAGAAACAACTTCCCAATAAATAAGTGGGCTAAAGAATTACAGAGAAACTTCTCTGAAGAGGAAATAAGAATGGCCAATAAACACATGAAGAAATGTTCAGCCTCTCTAGCCATAAAAGAAATTCAAATCAAAACAACATTGAGATTCTACATCACCCCAGTTAGAATGGCTATAATCAAGAAGTCTAATAACAACAGATGCTGGAGGGAATGTGGCCAGAAGGGAACCTTACTGCACTGTTGGTGGGAGTGTAAATTTGTTCAACTACTTTGGAAAGCAGTATGGAGGTTCCTCAAAAGACTCCACATAGAGCTCCCCTATGACCCACCAGTCCCATTTTTGGGCATTTACCCACATTTTCAAAGCAAGACCACACTAAAGCTACCAGCACAACTATGGTTATTGCAGCATTATTTGCCATAGCTAAGGTATGGAACCAACCTAGATGACCCTCAGTAGATGAATGGATCTAGAAAATGTAATATATATATATATATATATATATATATATATATTCCATTGTATATGATATGTATTATATATATATATATATATATATATATAATGGAATTCTATGGCTCCATTAGAAAGAATGACATTGTCCCATTTGTTAGGAAATGGAAAGACTTGGAAAAATTATATAAAGTGAAGTAAGCCAGGCCCAAAGAAACATAGGTCCCGTGGTTTCCCTTATTTGCAATAACTAGTATATGTCTAGCACAAGCAGAAAAGGTCAAAAGCTATGTACATATGACCAGATAAGATGATGTTAAGCAAAATGAACCCCAAGATAGGGACACAAGTGGTTCTTTTCTTTCTTGCTATTGTTTCTAACAAATTTATAATATACCATGTGATTTTTTTGTTACTTTGTATGTTCCTCCCCCACGGTTCATGGTTTCACTGTATTTAATGTTGATCTAATTTGGGGAGTGGAAGGGAAAAAACAAAATGTTTAAATAGGGATACAGGTGGACCCATTGTAACAATGAGATGTACATGACACTATGTTGAAAAACAAACTTTACAATTTAGGCTGGGGGGCTGGGGGGTGTAGTTGTAGAGGTGGGAAGGAAAGGTATTGTAGGCAAAAAACAAAGGAGCAACAATGCTTGATAGGAAATGTACTCATTACCTTGCTCATGTAACTATAACCCGTATGTACAGTATTTTCACAATAAAAAACATTTTAAAAAAAGAAAGAAATTGAGGGTTTCAGAGAATTTTGCAAGTATTTCTCTCTCTATTTTCTTATTTATTTATTTGTTATTGTCAAGGTGATTACAGTTAAATAGGTCCGGTAATAAGTACATTTCTTCTTGAACTGTGTCACTTCCTGGCTTGTTTTCTCCCAGTTCTTTCCTTCCTGACTCCTCTCCTCCAGAAGTTGTATAGTTCATTTCCAACATAGGATCTAGTGAGTATCACTGCTGAATTAGTTTACCCTTCGTCCCACCATTTCTGTGCTTCCCCTTTCCTCTCCCAAACAGATAAACTTACATACAAGACAAAAGGTACAGAAATTTTTTAAAAAACTGACAAAGGAGAAAAACAAAACAAAAAGAAGGATAACAAAAACCTTTTGCTTCCATTTTTTAATTCATTTTGGTAAACATCATTTTATATGATCATATGAACATAGCTTTTGAACCTTGCAGATATTCTATCAGAGTTTATTTTTTCTGTGCAGGTACTGACTGGGACTTGGGTACAAAGCCTTGTGTACTTGCTTGGCTTTTCGTTCAAGACTAGAATTTTGCCATTTGAGCTACACATCCAATTCTGGATATTTTAAAATTAAATTTTATTGTCAAGGTGATATACAGAGGGATTACAGTTACATACATACAATGGTGAGCACAGTTCTTGTCGAACATTGTTAACCCTTCCCTTGTTCTCCCACTTTCCCTCCCCTAAATCCCACACACACACCAAATTGTAAAGTTCATTTCCAACATAGTGTCTTGTGTGTATCGCTGTTGCATTGGTTCACCTTTTGTCCTTCGGGTCACCACTTTGTTGTTCCCCTTCCCTTCCCTAATTCTGATAAACATATATGCAAGGTACAGGGTACTAAAACCAAATACAGTGACAACAGGAGATAAACCAAAGAGGAAAAAAGGAATAACTTCTCATAGTACATTAAAAACAAAAAAAACAAAGATAAATTTTTGATTTTTGCTGGCTAATTGAAGATAAGAATCTCTAGGATTTGTCTGCTTGGGTTGGCTTTGGACTGTAATCCTCAGATCTCAGCCTCCTGAGTAGCTAGGATTAGAGCTGTGAGCCACCAATCCCCAGTGTTAGGTATTAGAAAATCACACCACATCAGGGATGAGTTAGGCCCAGAAGAACAAATTATAAGTTATCTCTGTTCCTGCTAGAGTTATGTCAGACCCATAACCACTTTATAGAATTCAGTCTATCTTTGCTGAGCACCTGGAAAAAAACATTAGTGTCAGATTCTATTGGCTGTTCCAGTACAGCAGTAGCTTATGTTGAGCTATCCACAGACACCAACTAAAGCTGAAACCACTGGAGGGGGCAAGGGAAAAAAATCAATGGTAATATTGAAATTGAATGTGGAAGATATCGGATATGACTGCTAAGCCCTAACTCCCTCACGGAGTTGCTATAGCTATTAAGTAAAACTGATTTAACTGTGTAACAGTTAAAACTCCATGAGAGAGGAAAAAACAAAAACAAAGAGAAAACTCCATGAGAGGAGTTGGGCACTAGTGACTCATGCCTAGAATAATAGCTATACAGGAGGCTGAGATCTGGGGAATCTCCATTTGAAGTCAGCCCTGGGAGGAAAGTCTGGGAGACTCTTACCTCCAATTAACCACCAAAAAACAAAAAACAAAAACAAAAGCCAACAACAATGAGAAATGAAGGTGTTGCTCGAGCCTTAAGTGAAAAAGCTAAAGGGATAGCACCAAATACACCCTCCTGGGGGAGGAGTGGGAGAACCTCTATGAGAGCCAGGATTCTTTATTTTGCAGAAATAATGAGTGTAGTGTTTAGGGCATAGGAAGTGCTACATTAATGTTGCATTTGATTGAATGGAAAAGGAACATAGCATAGTTTTTACTGATTAAGAACATACTCTTTAGTTGGGCCCTGTGGCTCAGGATTGTAATACTTGCTATTCAGGAGGCTGAGATCTGAGTATCATGGTTCAAAGCCAGCTCAGGCAGAAAAGTCCATGAGACAAGATCTTCAATTAATCACCCTCAAACCAGAAGTGGGGCTGTGACTCAAAGTGGTAGAGCACAATCCTTCAGCAGAAAAGCTCATGGACAGAGCCTGAGCCCCATGAGCGACAGAAAATAAAAAAATATACTATTTGGAATCAGAGGGGCATACATTAAAGCTTCCTTTTTGCATGACCTATGTTTTGTCATCCCTAGGACAGGACAATAAAATATATAGTTGATTTTAGTGATTAATGAAAAAGTACATTGAAAGCACATGGATCCATACGATTTATTCAATAAATATTAGATGTTATTACTCTTAAATTTTTTCATTGCCTTGAACTCATTTATTTTCCATTTATTTATTTATTTATCCATAGGGAGACTAAACCTAGTTCTCTGTTCATGCTAACAAGTAATATAGCGCATTAGCTATGCCCTATTCTTGAACTCACAATGTACCCTGAGTTAATGGAACTTGGTAGTCACTGATCAATATGTTTATAGAAGACAATTGGGCAGGAAGTAGGAGTAACACTTAAGATAGGAAGCATGACGCTGTCCTGTCCTTTTTCTCTCAGGCTCAATCAAGTGGTGCTGGTGTCTAGGTAAAAACTAATTACAAGAGTATATTATTATTTTGCTCTTTAACTGAAAGATTTCTTTAGAAGCCTACTTTCTTACAGTTGGACTATTTGTCCATTGCTAGTAGGAATATAAAAAACTGTAGACTCAATGGAAAACAGTATGTGAAATCCTCAAAGCCAAAAGGTGAAAGCAATTGAAGCCAGCCTTGAAGACATAATGCTAAAAAAGGACACATACTATATAATTTCATTTATTTGACTTACCTATTCAAATCCACAGAGATAGAACCTAACTGATGTCTGCTAGAACTAACAGGGTGACTCTAGCATACATATATTGAATATTCTGGCTGTTTTTGTTCGCTGCTCCCCTTTTCATTCATCAACTCTTTCTTCTAGAGAACATCCCCACCATACAACCTCATTTCAGCTTCTTTTTCTTCAAGGTTAGCCCTCTATCACTTGAGCCACAGCACCACTTCTGTTGTTTTTATCTGAGTAGTTTATTAGAAGTCAGCCAGGGCTGACTAATCCCAATCCTCAGATCTCAACCTCCTGAGTAGCTAGGGTTACAGGTGTGAACCACTAGTACCTGGCTCATTCCTAACATGTTTTATATACACAATAAATTATTTAGCCATAAATAAGAATAGAATTATGTCACTCACAAATGGATGGGACTGGAGATCATCAAGTTAAGCAAAATAAATCAACTTCACAAGGATAGATGGCACATGTTTTTTCTCACATATAGAATCTAGACCTCAACTTGTCTCTTAACATTAGTTCCTGTATTTGTTGTCTCATATATATATATATATATATATATATATATATATATATACACACACATATATGCATATATATATCAACTCTAACTTTTCTCAAAGTTTAATGCAATTTGGGGATAACAGAGCCCTGCAATTCAAATAGCAAAGCATTACTATATATAACACAGTAATCTATAGGCCTATAAAGGGACTGAGGCAAGGTGTGTGTGTGTGTGTGTGTGTGTGTGTGTGTGTGTGTGTGTGTGTGTGTGTGTGTGTGTGTGTGTGTGTGTGTGTGTGTGTGTGTGTGTGTACTAGAACTTGAACTTAAGACCTTGGCACTGTCCTTGTGCTATTGTGTTCAAAGCTAGCACTCAACTACTTTATTTTTTTTAAGATCTACTCTTTTTTTTTTTTATTGTGAGAATACCATACAGAAGAGTTACAATTATATGGGCAAGATAACAAGTACATTTCTTATCAAGCATTGTTGCCTCCTCTTTGTTTCTCCTTCCCATCCCTTCCCATACTCCCCCCACCTCCCCTCACCCCCCCCACACCCGATCTACTACTTTAATCACAGCTCCATTTCCAGCTTTTTCTCGTTTAATTGGATATAAAAGTCTCATGGCCTGGTATCAAACCACAATCATCAAATCTCAGCCTCCTGGGTAGCTAAGATTATAGGCATGAGCCACAGGTGCCTGGCAGGAAAGTAGAGTTTTTAAAGACAGAAATAAAGATGTTTGCCTTAAGTACTTTGAGCAATTATCCTTGTCTGGAATTATTAATAATGAGTGTTATTAGTGTAATGTTGGATAGTTGCTAGGCATCATCTCTCAATTATTTGTCATTTTTGGTGCTGGGGTTTCAATATTAGGCCTTGGGCTTACAATGTATTGGGAAGGATATATAAGCAAGAACAGTCCCGGAACCCAAACTCACAATCTAATGAGGATACAGACAGTTACATATAATCAACAAGGTAATTTTTCTAGTGATAACATAGCAATTAAGAAGAGCTACGTTATACTCTAGTAAAAGTTACAAACTCTCTTCATCATGTTGAGCAAGATAAACTAAGCTCAAAAAACAAATATCATGTGCTCACTCGTGCTCACTCATTTCTGGAACCTACACCTAAAAGAACATGATAGCAATACCAACAACAGTAATATTAATGAATTAATAAGGTACATTGATGGAAAATGGGGATTTTCATGGAAGGGGATCAATGGGAGTGGGGAGAGGGAAGAAAGTGCTACTGAGGGTTGAAGAAGACTGAAGTAAAATATACATGAAGACAGTATAATATGCCTTTTGTTGGCTTTTTTTGGTTTTTGCTTTTGTGCCAGTACTGGGGCTTGAACTCATGGCCTTGAGATTCTCATTCAGCTTTTTCTGCTCATGGCTGGGACTCAAGTGTTAGATTTTTGCTTGGTAATTGGACATAAGAGTCTCACAAACTTTTCTGCCTGGGCTGACTTTAAACCACAGTCCTCAGATCTCAGCCTCCTGAGTGCCTAGGATTACAGGCATGAGCTACCAGCACCCATTTGACTGAAGACAATATAACGAAACCTTCCAAATACTATTTGATAAAAGAGGAGCAGGAGATGGAGGATTTGGAAACAGAGAGAAGAATTCAAACCTGTTCAGAAGCACTGCATGCATGTGTGTAGCTATTACAATAAGCCTCCCTGTGTTATTAGTGCATGCCAATTCAAAATACAAAAGCAAATAACAACTTATAAAATTTTTAGTAGCTTACTCCAAAGTTTAGTTTTTTCTCATACTCTATATCCACTGTGAATTGGCAGCAGGCCTGACTTACTGTACACATTTAAGAAGCCAGACTGATGAAGACTGCACCTCAACACATGCTTCCATGGTTGCTAAGGTTGGAAAAATGGTTGTGGAAAAATTACACATTGATTCATAAATTTGGTCACATGTTTAAGACAAATCAAGTCACCAGCCACAATAATTTAAATCCTACCATGTTTTTAGAGGGAAACAAAGTCTAAACACCAGTAACGACTTTAAGGGGAAGGTAATGGAAGGCTAATATACTGTGCTTTAGGAAGTCACTTAGGACATTTTCTTGTCACCTGACCACCACACAGATTTCCATGCCTCACATATTTCTGTCTGTGGCAATAATTGTTGCCTAAAACCAAAATTATCTTTATTTGTTTCTCTCACTCATCTGAGAAACTTCCCAGAAATATATTAGTAGCAAACAATCATTTAACAGAAATCAACACATCATCTGCTAATTATTTTCTATTTTTGGTTGAGATTCATTTTGCTCTCTATTTTGTTATGTTTTGTTTTTTATTGTAAAAATAGTGTACAGGGGTGTTACAGTTACATAAGTAACATAATGAGCACATTTCCTATCTAGCATTGTTACCTCCTCCTTTGTTTTTCCCCACCTCCTCCTCTCTACTACCCTCAAGTTGTAAAGTTCGTTTTCACCATAGAGTCTTGTACATTTCATTGTTACAGTGGATAAACCCATATCCTTATTTCAACATTTTCTTATTTCTCTTCCCCTCCCCATATTAGAAAAATGCATATACACGATGCAGGGCACCAACATAAAATACAGTGAAAACAGGGGTTATACCATGGGAGAGGAACATACAAAAGAAACACAAAAAATCACATAGTACATTTTAAATACATTGAAAACAATAACAAGAAAGAAAAAACCAATTGTGTACCTATCTTGGGGTTCATTTCATTTAACATCATCTTATATGGTTATATGTACATAGCTTTTGACCTTTTCTGCTTGTCCTAGACTTATACTCGTTATTGCATATAAGGGAAACCATGGGATCTATATTTTTGGAGGACTGGCTTACTTCACTTAATATAATTTTTTCCAAGTCTTTTCATTTCCTAACAAATGGGGCAAAGTCATTCTTTCTGATGGAGGCATAGAATTCCATTACAACAACAAATCCTCAAAGAAACAACTGCCGGATAAATAAGTGAGCTAAAGGCTTAAAGAGATACTTCTCTGAAGAGGAAATAGAATGGCCAATAGATACATGAAGAAATTCTCAACTTCTCTAGTCATAAAAGAAATGCAAATCAAAACAACATTGAGATTCCACATCATCCCAGTTAGAATGGCTATAATCAAGAAATCTAATAACAACAGATGCTGGAGGGGATGTGGACAGAAGGGAACCTTACTGCATTGTTGGTGGGAGTCTAAACTTGTTCAACCACTTTGGAAAGCAGTATGGAGGTTCCTCAAAAGACTCCACAAAGACCTCCTCTATGACCCAGTAATCCCACTTTGGGCACTTATCCAAAAGATCATAAACAAGGCTATACTAAAGCTACCAGCACAACTATGTTCATCGCAGCATTATTTACCATAGCTAAAATATGTAACCAATACAGATGCCCCTCAGTAGATGAATGGATCAAGAAAATGTGGTATCTCTATTTTTTAATCCATACTAATGTTTGAACTTGCTAGGCAGGTAATCTACCGTTTCATCTTTTTTTGCTTTAGCTATTTTTGGTAAAATGCCTTGCATTTTTGACTATACTGGCTTGGATTATGATCTTCCGCTTTATTTTTACTGTGTAGCTTTGATTATAGATATTTGCCACTATATTCAGGTATTGGTTAAAATGAATCTTATTGACATTTTTTTGCTAGTCCTGGGACTTGAACTCTGAGCATGAGCAGTGACTCTGAGATTCTGAAGCACTGACTCTAAGATTCTTTTACTCCAGACTAGCACTCTACCACTTGGGCCACATCACCTCTTCCAGCTTTTTCTGAGTAGTTTTATTGGAGATAAGAGTCTCAGCGACTTTCCTACCCTGGCTGTGGCTCAATTGATAGAGCACTAACCTCGAGGAAAAAAGCCAAGTGAGAACACAAGACCCTGAGTTCAAGTCCCAGTGCCTGCACACAAAAAAGAAGAAAATAAATACAAATTGCAACCCTCAGATCTCAACCTCCTGAATAGCAAGGATTATAGGTGTGAGCCACTGGTCTGGCTCTTTACTGATATTTTGCCCAGGCTGGCCTCAAACTATAAACTTCTGGATCTCCACTTCTCTAGTAGCTGGTATTACAGGCCTAAGCCATACCATTCAGCCTAGAGATTTCTCATTGTATGTGCCTGTACAATATCAAATTCTATTAGGACCTGGTTTCAAATCCCATCTGTGGCTAATTAATTAACATCTTTGATACTTTATTTCATCTTTTCAAAACTATTTATTTTCTTTAGATAGTTGTACAAAGGAGTTGCCATTTAACAGAGCAGTTTATGAATATAGTGCCTCTTGATCGGTGTCATCCTTTTGAACAATCTTACACTTCCCACAACACCTGTTCCCTCATTTTCTTAATTTTTAGGTTGTGTATTGACTTTTTTGCAATTTAAAAAAGGAATTTGTGAATGCAATGCATCTTGATCTGTGTTATCATTTCAACTTTAGAATGGATAAATCACTACCTACTTCACAGGAACAATATAATTATTTCTGTTGGATATTATAAATCAAAATACAATGCAATGCATGATCCAGAGAGGGGTTTTAGTATATTAACATACTTAGATAATGAGAGATTTGGTGAAGATATCCCCAATATACCCTCAAATTGGAAAGTGTCTAGAAATTCAATAGGTAAAGCGAGTACTAAGAGATGGTGATTTGTTTGGAAGAAATAGGATGTAGCAGGTAAAGATGAAAACACAATGCTATTCAACCAAACAGTGACAAAAAACTCTATGTGCCTCAGTTTCTTCATCTGTGAAGTGGGGAAATCAACAGTATCTAAGTCAGTGTTATTCATCAATTCTTCCATTCATGAAATCTGTATTGTGTACTTCTAATTTACCAGACACTGTTTTTGGCTCTGTGAAAATAATAGCAAATAAGATAGACATAGTCTCTTCCTTCACACAACATCTATTATTGTTTTCACTCTATAAATGTGTTAAAGTGACTTGGTATATCATTCTTTCTCATGGGTTTTGCTTGAAAAATAGAAGTGTAATTGTAGGTTATGACTCCATTGTTTTGACTGTTGCTGGAATGATGAATGCCCAAAAGTCCAGGAACATGGGCTTCATCTTTTGTTTTAATGTGGATAGCAGAGTAAGTGGGGATTTGTATGTGTTTTTTTCTTTCTGTGTGTGCAGACACTGGGACTTGAACTCAGGGTCTCGTGTTCTCACTTGGCTTTTTTTGCTCAAGGCTAGCACTCTACCACTTGAGCCACAGCTCAAAGTCCATGGACTTTTCTGCCCAGCTTTTCTTCTAACCAGGATCTTCAGATCCCAGCTTCCTGAGTAGCTAAGATTACAGGTGTGAGCCATCAATGCCTGGCTCGTGTGTTTGCACTTAGTTAACTGAAAGTTTATTGATTTGTAAAAATCATTGAGGCTGTACAGTTTTCTCCTATAGCCATTTATATAAAAGACAAATAATTTGTAGAACACTTGGACCATATGTGTAACAGGAAATAGCTGAGTAAATGTCACTGTTTTCCCCCAGCTATTTCAAGTAATAATTTTCTATGCTTTGATGTGAAGCACATTGGATACAGATTATAGAAAGAAGTGCAGCGAGGAAACTGAGATCCTTTTCTATCAATATCCTAAGTGTAGCCTCTAGAGGGATAAACAGGAAGTTTGATTACTGATACGCCATGTGTCTGAGAGAAAGATATACCAGGCTAGGCAGCCATGAAAGATAGAGATAGAGGATCTAAAACACTACATAGAACAGAAAAGAAAAACAAATGTATCCTACTACCCCTTCTCCATTCGTCAATATGGGATGACTTGGGGATGAGTGCTAGAGAAAGCTTTGTAGAAAGGCATAAACTCTAATTAAGATAGGAAAAGTTGAAGAACTTAGAGTTCTCATTTTGAAATTACAAGCTGAAAACATTATTTTCTCCCTTCAAGCTGAAAGGTTAAAACTAATTTCGTATGGCTTCTTTTTTGTGGCTAGACTCAGCTTGATTATGAAAATGTCAAGGCCAAGAGCTTCTTTCTGAATAAGGAAAGGGGGCCCAGGTGGGAGGATACAGTAAAAGAAATAACTGTGCCCTGACTCATGGTGTCTACTAGGCTCAGAGGAGCTATGAATAAGGATGCTTCAGACAGGTACAATGGTGTTCAACAACAACAAAAGGCCATGCATGGGCTTATTGACTCCGAGATGCTGGGATATAAATTAGACAATGCCAATATAGTTCTAATATGATGCATTTCATGCTTTACAGATTGATTTAATTAATGATTTTAAATATAGTGTAGATAATTTATTATTCATAGGTTTAGTCATTATTTGTGATGTGTTTTTGTTAGCCAGGCTGACTCACCTGCAACCCAATATTCTCCATAATGACAATTCTGTTCTTTCCTTTTAGATGGGCTGGAAATGTGGGGGTGGGGTGGGGGAAAAACACAGATTCTTCGACCTCTCACTCATGGGAATAAAGTGATCATAAATCATATTTACTGAGAAACATAGGCCATTGGGAACTTCCTAGCACTATGAAGAATTGTTTTGAACAACTGGTTTTCTTTTATCATATAGATGATAAAAACGTGTATTTTCACCTTCCTCTTTGTGCTCATATACTACGGAGCTGAGGACTAAATTTGTTGGCAGATTTTGTCTTGTATGTAAGTTTAACTGATTTGGGGAGGGTAAAGGGATGTACAGAAATGATGGGACAAAGGGTGAACTAATTCAGGAGTGATACTAGACACTATGTTGAAAATGAGCTATACAGCTTGTAAGGGAGAGGGTTGAGAGGGGAAAAAACTGGCAGAAAATGACAGAAGAGGTGACATTGTTCAAAAATAAATATACTCATTACCTGACCCAATTAACTATAACCATTATGTGGTTCACCTTTACAATAAAAATAAAAAATAAAATCCAAGAACAAGAAAAAGGTAAATAAATTTGAAGTCAGACTCTAGAAAATTGATTAATTTTAGTTAATTTTACCAGTACTGGAGCTTGAACTCAGGACTCCATACCTTCCCTTGGCGTTTTAGTTCCAGGTTGGTGTCTACCACTTATACCATGCCTCCACTTTTGGCTTTTTGGTGGTTAATTGGAGATAAGAATCTCACTGATTTGTCTGCTTTGGCTGGCTTTGAACTATAATCATACAGAACTCAGCCTCTTGAGAAGCCAGGAGTGCAGACATGAGCCACAGGCATCTGGAAAGGATAACTTTTTTCTTGGGCATTGTTGGGGATTGAACTCTCATCTGTGTGCTTGCAACACAGGCAGTTTTTTATTTGAGCCAGATTTCTAGCCCCTAGAGCTTTCTAATATAGATAACTATCTTATCTGTGAAAAAGACAGTTTTATTTATTCCTTCCAAATCTATAGTTTCTCTTTCTTATCTTATTCCACTAGCTAACCTAGCAAATTTATTAACTTCACAAGTTCTTATTTTCTTTTCTCCTTTTTCTTTATATTTCTCCATTTTTTCATATTTTATAGTACATATATTGGTAGAAAGTAATCAAAATTTCCATGTGGAATGTGGCATGTTTAACCTAAATCAATTTTGGGAAGGAAACATATTGAAAGACATTTTTATTAATAAAATAAAATGCACCATAATAATATATCATAAATGCCAGAAACTCCCTATCAAACTTGTTTTCTGTTGGAGGAGATGGAGAATTTGCAGGAAATAGAGAGGGAATTGGCCAGGAAGGAAAGATGAGGGGATACATAGATTAGATCAATTAGATATTAGAAATGTAGATAATCTTTGATATTCTGTCTGTCTCTGTCTCTCACAGTGTCTCTGTGTCTGTGTCTGTGTCTCTGTGTCTGTGTCTTAGTCTCTATCTCTTTGTCTCTCTGTCTTGGTACCTGTTTTCAATATCACTCATAAGCAACTAGACTGAAAAATGGTATGTTTTCTTATCTGTTAACCTATTACTTGAGAAACAAGTTCTTCATATGGATGTCTAAACTTAGGTCCTTAATTCATAACTTCATACATTTCTTTTGAAAAAACTTAGATTCCAAGCTGGGCACCAGTGGCTTACTCTTGTAATCCTAGCTACTCAGGAGGCTGAGATCTGAGGATCACGATTGAAAGCCAGCCCAGGTAGGAAAGTCCATTAGACTCTTACCTCCAATAAACGACCAGAAAACACTATGGTTCAAGTGGTAGAGCACTAGCCTTGAGCTGAAGAGCTGAGAGACAGCATTCAGGCCCAGAGCTCAAACCCCATGACCGACAAAAAAAAAAAAAAGGAAAAAAAACTTAGATTCCTTACAGACAGTAATAGACACTCAAGACTGGGAAGGCGAAAAGGCTATGCTACTAAGACACAATGGAGATGCAAATGTATTTTCAGAGAAAAAGATGTTGGGGAATACCAAAGGTTTGACTGATGAAAGATCCTTGAAGTAGAGTAGGCAATGATAATAAGGGAAGGAAGCATCACACACACACACACACACACACACACACACGTTATGAAGTCCTAATTAGGTATCTATTACCAAGTTGTGAAGCCTATTCCTGTGATTAGATTGCTGAGTGAACTTGGGTATGTGTCCTGTTCTTGAATCTGGTTTAATCATCTTAGAATTGGGAAATCAATAAAATAACTCCAACTGATTTCCCACTTTGGCTTTCTATGTTTACTATAATGTATGAAAGTGGGCATTGGCTTGCAATTAGGACTGTTGCATTCAGGTCCTGGCTCTGCCATTGATTTGTTAGTAACATTGGATAAATTTTTTGCTTTCTGTGAGGCTTGGTTTATCTATTTGTAACATTAAGAGTGACATTACTGGGTCTGGGAAGGTGGCTTATTGGTAGAGCGCTTGCCTTGCATGCATGAGGCCCTGGGTTTGATTCCTCAGCCCCACATAAGCAAAAAGAAAAAAGCCAGAAGTGGCGCTGTGGCTCAAGTGGTAGAGCGCTAGCCTTGAGCTGAAGAGCTGAGGGACAGAGCCCAGGCCCAGAGTTCAGGCCCCATGACTGGACCACCCCCCCCCCCAAAAAGAGTGACAGTACCTGGTCTTTAAGGAAACTTCTAATTCTGAGGTGATAGTAGTACAAATTCTATTATGAAATAAGAATTCTAAGCACATCTCATCTACTTGTGTCATAGGAATTTGTTTAGCAACTGAGCAACAGGAACACAAACAGACCTCCTCTTTCTCTCCTTATTCCTAGATCCCACTCATGTCAAGTAACAGTAAATTGTGCTTTTAGAGCATCTCTCCTATGCCTGAAAAAAGACGTGGTCTACTCCAGCATGACCTCTTACCCATACTTTGACACAAGAGCCCCTGGTCCTAGACACTCCATAGTGACTATCAGACAGTTCAAAATCAAGACTTTACATAGTCTGCTTGGTTGTTTTCACCCCCCAAACATAATGAAAATTCATCTCAGTGCAGTCACTATGGAAACAATAGTGAGCGCCCTAAAAAATGAAAAATGAAATTACCATGTAATCCTACAGTACCACTTCTGGGTATATAACAAAAATATTTCTAAGTAAGCTCCTCAAGATATGTTTACACACTTAGGTTCATTTCATTATTATTCATAAAAGCTAATAACTGGACTCAAAGCTAAATGCCTGTCAACAGATGAGTGAATAAAGAAAATTTAGCATGTATGTATAAAAGATAATGATGGAATTTTAGAAAAGGAGACCTTCTCACATGCTACAACATGCATGAACCTTAAGTACATTACACCAAGGGAAATAAGTGAGTTACAAAAGAAGAAAAATACTGCAACATCAGTTATGTAAGGAATCTAATATAGTTAAAATCACAGGAACCAAAAGTATAGAAGTGGTTACTGAGGCTTGTGTGGAGAAGTGGGACGGTATATAGGTATCCAGGGGGGTACATAGGGCCAGTTCTGTAAAGTCAGAAATTCTAGAGAGATCTGAAGAACAACAATAAGGCTATAATTAGAACCATTGAACTGTACACATAAAATGTTTAAGGTAACAAAGTTAAAATTATGTCTTTTTTAAAAAAAAATGGCTACAGTCTATGTATTTGTAGCTTCTGCAGGCAAGGCAAAATATTTGAGATAATCAATGATAATGTTTCTGAGATTTCAGGCCATGGTTGGTTGGTTTGTAGCTTTTGGGGCCTGGGGCAGGACAAAATGTCTTCATAAAGATGTGTGTGTGTGTGTGTGTGTGTGTGTGTGTGTGTGTGTGTGTGTGTGTGTATGTGTGCATGTGTGAGATAGAGTAAACAACTCACCCCATGATAATTGGGAAGTGGAAGAAAAATGACGCAGAATGGGCAGGGATTCCAGTCCCTTTGTCAGAATCTGTCATCTAAGACATGTTAGAAAGCATCACATTACAGATGGGCCTAAGCAGATCTGATCACAAAAATAATCATGGAAAAATGTAGAGCACCTGCCTAGTATGTTCATGTAATTTTCTCACTAGCCTGTCAATAATTCTTGGGATATTAACCACTTCAAATTAAACATGCCAACTTCTGCATTTATTTTCCTTCAGTCAGTGTTTTTTAATACTCACCTGATAGCTAATGACTGCCCTGGTTTCCAAAATCAATCCTGGGCTGAGATACTGTATTGAGCCCATGAAGATAATAAAATTACCATTTACTTTAACCTAGTTAGGAACAGAATATGTGGAATTCATCCCATTCCTAATCTTGATGCCTTAGTATCAGATCTCTGCTTGGTTCCTGATGTGCCTCTGAAATTCAAAGTTCTGAAACTATGATATATTCGCACAACAGAATATTATCCATTAATTAAGAAAGAAGGTTCTATCAAGTAGCAAAAATATCTGAAAGAAAATTCATAAAGTTAAGTGAATGAACTCAATGTGAAATGGCTATATGCTATATGATTTGAGCTATACAATTTTGGAAAATGAAATTGTAAAAGATTAATATTAGCCCAGAAAGACTCCATAAAAGTGAGGGATGAATGGTAAGTAGGGATAGTGAAACTCTTCTGATGGCACAGTAATAGAAGATACACAGCATCAAATTTATGAGAATGAACAAAGAGATGGTAAACCTTAATATAAAATGTGAACTTCAGTTAATAATAATGTGTCTATATTTTCTTAGCAATGCTAATAAATGTACCACATTAGTGGAAGATGTTAATAGGGGAATTTGTTTTAAGAGGTGGGAAGGAAAGGTACATGTGAACTCTACTTTTCTGCTCTATTTTTATGCAAAACTAAATCAACTCCAAGAATATTTTTAATTACAGACACAGCATTAATTCCTCATATTATTCTATAGGATAATGACAGAGAGAGAGAGAGAGAGAGAGAGAGAGAGAGAGAGAGAGAGAGAGAGAGAGAGAGAGAGAGAGAGAGAGAGAGAGAGAGAGAGAGCGCTCTCTATATATATCTTGGAAGGTCATGGAAGATGCTTCGCAAATAAGTTTGTGCTTATTTTACAGATATTTTTCTATTTCTATGGCCCCTTAGTTGTACCCCATTAAAATCACATTGGGATATCTGATATTCCAAAAATAGAAGTGAGTTAATTTCTCCATGTCTCGTGTTTTTTGAGACAAGTCTTGCTGTGTAGCTTAGGCTGCCCTTGAATCCAGCCCTTGTGCCTCAGCCTCATAGTTTGTGTGAGCCCCATGGTAGCATTTATCTGATTTATCTCATCTCTTTCTCTCATTCTCTTGGTCAGTAGTCATTCAAAGCCATTCTCTAAAATGCTTTCTTTGTGTATCTCTCACCCGCCTTCCTTACCAGTTAGAAGTAATCATTGCTCCCTCCACGATGGCACCATTGTTTCAGCCCAGATATCTTTTGGGATTGGGGTTAAATTGGCAGGCACTTGGAAAAATGTCAAGGGGCTTACTTTCTTTGACATCAATATACATTCCAACCCTTTCTCATTCACAAAGTCATAGAATTACTGGGTTTACTGGGTTTTGTGCTCTGTCTACAATTGTGTGTGTATAGCCCTGAAGGTGATTTATTGGAGTGTGTGTGTGTGTGTGTGTGTGTGTGTGTTTGTGTGTGTGTCTTCAGGATTTTCTGAGGACAGCCATTTGAAAGAGAGATAGTATTTGACACTGATCAAAGATAAACAGATTTGAGCTTTGGCCAGTTTTGTTATCTTGAGTCTAGTACTTTTGCTTTCTGCACTCACTTTAGTCAACTTGTATTTAAAATGGAACTAACACTTATTTTAAATAGGTTTTTTGGTGACCTGAAATAATGCATGTCACAAGCCTGGTTCATATTAAATCCTGAAAGCCATAACATGAAATTTGTGCATAGTTATGCATAACATAAAGTTTGTGTTTTGTAATAAATGTGACTCACTGAGAGATTGCCTTATTTGGAAGCAAAGAAGCCATAGAAAATCTTTTCTTTTTTCCCTAATCTTTGTTCTTTGTATACACTCTCAGGAGGAAGCTAAGGAAGTATAAGGGAAGTATTGCTCAGATTACAGCACAGTGAGCACATGGGAGTTCACAATCATCAGATCTTGTGCTTGAAATTTGCTGACATCATCTTGAAGGTGTCATTTTGATTGCTTGGGAGCCTCAGATTCTCTCTTTATAAGCAAACCCCCAACTTTCAGGATTAGTGCACAATTCAGGCTTATAAAGAGATAGAAACAAGTCAGTATTATATATTATATATGTATATATATATATATGAATTGTGATTATATCTTCTGAATGAACGAATGAATATAAAGTGTTGAATAAAATATATGTCCAGTGGTAGTCCAACAAAAGTCATTGTCTTGAAGGCTGGCTCTAAGTATAAAATAAAATCTCTCTTGCAATATGCATGGCACAGTTTAGATAATTGGTGTTGCTTCTTTGGGATATAGGAAAAAGAACAAAATAACAAAAACCATGGATATAAAAACATACTTTTTAGAGAAAATAAAATGAAAAGAACTCTCTAATGTATTTAATAAACCACTCAGTGCTACGTGAAACAAGTTGAGAAAAAGCAGCATCCAAAGAGCAAAACAGTATTTAATAAAAGGAGAGAAACTCATTAAGGTTCTAGCTTAGCATCTTAGCTTAGCCTTTTTCTGCTCTGTGGGGCTCCAGCACTCTTGAGTGCATACAGGCCTATTTCTTTCAGATGATTTTCACTTATTAAAGGCAAAGTGCATATTGCATCATTGCTCAGTCTGGGCTACTTTTCAGGGATGAAAAGGTATCACCTGGATTCATATTCGCCTCAGTTTGAGTTCTGGTTTCTGGTTTCCCCATGTAGACTACTTACAAATTCAGATTGATGTCTTCTTTTATTCAGCTGCCCTTCTGTTTGGTTCAATGTCTATGATGTCATGAATCTGCTTTTTTCTTTCACTCTTCTCTTTGTTAGTCCTAATTTCCAAAAAGGCTCATTTTCACTGCATGAGTGACAAAAACATCATTTCACACATCACAAGACAACTTCTCAAAGGAGTCAGCTTATTTAGAACTAATGCTGAATACCAGAGGTCTAAAAGTCACATTATGTATTAAAATAAATACGTTAGCAGGATTGATCTTCTCTATGTAACTTGAGCACAGTTGTATTTTATACAGCTTTACTAGTTGCAGGGAATATTGGTAGTGGATATTTTAGCTAATTAAATCCTAACTCTAACTCTAATCCCAGTCAGATTTGGAAGTGAACAGATAAGAAGAAAAAGGAATCTTTTCACACGGGTAGTGGGAATGTAAATTAGTGTAGTCACTAAGAAATCAGTATGAGCAGAAGCGTGCGCCAGTCCCTTGGATCTGTGTCTTGCTTTAACAGTGTTTGGACGGAACAGACCCAGGGACTCCTCCTTTCCACCACCAACTGCCTCTCCACTAACCACCTCTGACCCTTATCTTCTCGTCCGTCGCCTGCTACCAGGACCAACCAACGCCATTTTTTTTCTGTGGTTAGCTCTGTATTGACCAGCCATTACCTCCCAGATTCGTCAGAATTACTCCACCGAGGTGGAGGCTGCCGTCAGCCGCCTGGTCAACTTGCATCTGCAGGCCTCCTACACCTACCTCTCTCTGAGCTACTATTTCGATCCCGACGATGTGGCTCTGGAGGGCGTGGGCCATTTCTTCCCCTAGTTGGCGGGGGAGAAGCTGAGGGCGCCCAGGGCCTCCTGAAGATGCAGAACCAAGATGTGCAGAGACCTTCTCAGGATGAGGGGGGTAAAACCATGGAAGCCATGGAAGCCGCCCTGGTCCTGGAGAAGAGCCTGAACCAAGCCATTGTGGATCTTCATGGTTCTGCTCGCACAGACCCCCATCTCTGTGACTTCCTGGAGAACCATTTCCTGGATGAAGAGGTGAAACTCATCAAGAAGATGGGCGACCACTTAACCAACCTCCGCAGGCTGGCGGCCCCTTAGGCAGGAATGGGCGAGTATCTCTTCGAACGTCTCACTCTCAAGCACGACTAGAAAACACGAGAGTCCAGCAGCCTTTGAGGGCCATCTCTGCCTCACCAAATATCAGGGTTTCCGCCCAAGCTTCTGCCTCTAGCCATTGGGAAACTTCCTCACTAACCATCCTGGAACCCATCCCCAGCCTTGGACCAAATGAAAATAAAGCTTTTTGCAGCAAAATAAATAAATAAATAAGAAATCAGTATGTATATTCCTCAAAAAATGAAAAATGGAAAAACCATATAATTTCTGGATATATACCGAAAGAAATAAAAGGCAAGCATCAATAATGATACCTGCACATCTACTGGATATCCAGTATTACCAAAAGAATTCTATATGACATGTCATAGAATCAGGTACCTATCAAAAGATGAACGTATAAAGTAAGATGTGGAGTATATGCACAATAAAATTGTATTTAGCCTTAAAGGATGATGAAATTACGTTCACAAGCGAATGAATGGAACTATAGGTCATCACATTAAGCAAAGTAACTCAGATTACAAAAGACAAACCAACTTTACAATGTCGGTGTGGGGGGGGGAGGGGGGTATAATTGGGTGGGGGAGGGGGGAGGCTGGGAAGGGAGGTGAAGGGTAAACAAAGGAGGAGGCTGCAATGCTTGGTAAGAAATGTATGCATTATCCTGCCCATGTAATTGTAGCCCCTCTGTACAGTATGTTCTCAAATAAAATAAAATTAAATTAAAAAAAAAAGAAATTTAAGAACTGGTAAAAAAAAAAAAAGAAAAAGAAGAATGTATATAGAAGCCTGGACAGCTTAGTTGAAATTACTTGGTTGTACTTATAATCAAATTAGGACACTATTAAAATCAGTGTAACCCTGATCAAAAAAAAAAACAAAACAAAAGACAAACCACATTTTTTGTCAAATTAAAAATCTATATATAAAAGTAAGGAATTTTTTTATTGTGAAAATACTGTACAGAGGGGTTACAATTACATGGGCAAGATAGTGAGTACATTTCTTATCAAGCATTGTAGCCTCCTCCTTTGTTTACCCTTCCCATCCCTTCCCATCCTCCCTCCCCCGCATCCAATCCTTCCCCTCCCCCCCAAGTTGTAAAGTTCGTTTTTGAAAAGACAACTTGTACTTCTCATTGTTGCAACAGGTCCACCTGTATCCTTATTTAAACAACTTGTTTTTCCCCTTCCCCTCCACAAATTATACCGACATCAAATACAGTGAAAGCATGGGTTATACTGTGGGGGAGGGACATACAAAGCAACAAAGAAATAATCTTATAATTGCGTTAGAAACAAATGCATGAAGGAAAAAAACATTTAAAATACATATCTTAGGGTTCATTTTCCTAACATCACCTTATCTGGCCTTTTCTGCTTGACTCATACATATACTAGATATTGCAAATAAGGGAAATCATGGGACCTATGTTTCTTTGGGCTTGGCTTACTTCAAAAAGTAAGGAATTTTCAGGCATAAGAAAAGGATCAGCATGATGGAAGAAATGGACAAGAGAGGGATGAATATGATCAAAATATGTTATATACATGTGTGAAAGTATCATGAGGACTCCTACTATTTTCTGCAATTAACACACTAAAAATCATACATTTCCAGCAAAAGTCACTCAGCAGAAGACAGTGTGAATGTACACTTTGGCCACTAATCTGTTGAACTCTAGGTCCTGTATGATTTGGAGCAACTTTCTGTACCTTTTTGAATTACAGTTTTCTTTTACATCCGTTCAATGGGAAGACACTTCTGCCAAGTTACTGGGAACACATATTTCAGTGCTAGACAAGCTTAATTCTGGACCCTCTTTCAGAGAACTTCTTACTTTGTGAAATTAAAAGTACTCTATGATGTCTCTATACTATTCAGAACAAGAGCATTAATAGATATAGAATGATTGGCACCAGAGTTACTAAATATATCAAGCACTACATAAATTAAACCACCTTTGTTACTATCTTTCTTCACATGATGTCATCAATGAAGATGAGTATAAAAAAGGTGGGCATACTATGGGACTTCCATTTCTTTGTAGTTTAATTTTACCATTCTATACTTCCAGGCTCAGAATCTGGAGTGTGTAGTATTCCATTTGTTGACTGAATGTCACATTGTTAAGGTTGAAAGAGGGAACATAAACTTAACATGAATGTTGGTTACAGGATTTACTTTTTAGATCTGGCCTATAGTTTGGTACTGCCTCAGTCATTTGCTGAAAAATCATATCAGAAAACTTAGTGAAGTAAAGACTCCTGTCAATCTGGACAGGCTGACTAAAGTCTTCATGCCATGTCTGAAATCCATGGAGACAGTAAAGCACTCAAATTAAAGCATAGGTGCTCTTTCACTATGAACATCAGCATCCAAAGGCAATGTGCTAACAGAAAAACAGAGATTTTCATTTCCCAGGAAAATAGAAATGTTTTCAGCAACTACAGAAACATCCTTGAGAACATTCCTCACTGCTGGAGTGACAGATGCACGTGTTTTTGGTTCTAAGCTTGGCCTGTTATTTATCAAGTCAGTGTACCTTATGCTTGACAACAATTGATAATACTTTAATTGTACACTCTGGGACTATATACCAGGAAGAGATGCACTTGCACTAAGGTCTTATTTTTTCCTTGTCAGATTTTTACTTTCATCATGTAGTGAAGAAACATCATTAAAAGTGGAACAGAAAGGTATGCATTCAGGTGTCATGTAGGTCTCTCCCCAGAGAGGGCCAAATAGGTCACATAAAGAGAGATTACTTTTAGCCTACATGTAGCAACTATACTGATTTTATTTTATTTCCAGATAACTGATTTGGGCAGTCAAATATAGCTTGAAAACAAGAGAAAGTTATTCGTTTTGTTACATGTGACTAAATGGTTATGAGTAACAAAACAAACTTTCATACAAAGAAATGAGCTAGCTCAGCAGGGTGCTGGTGGCTCATGCTTGTAATCCTAGCTACTCAGGAGGCTGAGATCTGAGGATCTCAGGAAGTCCGTTAGACTCTTATCTCCAATAAACTACCAGAAAACCGAAAGTGGCACTGTGGCTCCAGTGGTAGAGCACTAGCCTTGAACTGAAGAGCTGAGGGAAAGCTTCCAGGCCGAGAGTTCAAGCCCCACAACCGACCCCCCCCCCAAAATGAGCTAGTTCTAGCACTTGCTAGCTGTGTGATTTGACAAGTTTATTTCTGGACTTCAATGATTATATACATGACATATGTATATGTATATATACATGTCTGTATATAATATATTGGCATATTTATAATAATATATATGCATATAATGATATATTAATATACAATTGTAATGTATATGCATAAATGTATATATAAAGAGAAAGTTAAATGAGGGGTGGTTTTATTAGAAAATCATAAGAAATATTCATAACACTTGCCAGCTTTTGAAGGATTTCATTGGTAATATAGAGCTGATAGCAACATCTATGTTCCTGGACCAGTCAACGTAAGTAAGTGACCTAGTAAGTGTAGAAGACAAGAGATTTGACTACGAGTGGTGATTCTGGAGACATAGAAATCTTCCAAAATAGGTTTTGTCATACCCAAGTTTTCCACATGGCTTCATGATTCTCATGCTGAGTTAAACAGTCTTGTCTATTCACAGTGATACTGAGAAAGATGATAGCTAGAGCAGAGAAGAGCGAGGTACGTGTGTGTGTGTGTGTTTGTGTAAGAGAGAAAGAAGAGACAGAGACAGAGACAGAGAGACAGAGTCAGATACAGGGCCAGAGTTCGATGGAGAAAGCCAGGCAAGGTGGTGAGAGAAGTTGAGAGTTAAGAGGGCACTAAGGCTCAGGAGCTGGGGATATATCCTTAATATGAAACTGAATAGTGTAACAAGCTGTCTCTTGAACTGAATTAAATGCAACACATACCCTGATAACTATCCAATACTGGAGCTTTGATACACAAGTGACTGTTAGTTACCTTTCTAAGATCAGTTTCCTCATGGGTCACATCAGTGGTAATACTTACCTTGCAGTATATATCTAATATATGACATTCTATCTTATTCCTTGGCCTGCTGCTAATAGAGCCACAGGACTCCCTTCTTCATTAAAGCCAGTAAGAGTAGTTTGTGTTTGTTTCTTCAGAAAAGTCTAGTGATGGATGGGCCACTGAATGTCCTCCAAGGCATGGTAGCATAACTGAAATCCTGCACAATTCATAATTGAATTATTGGCCAAAGCAACTTCCCACCCAGTGCTTTTCTTGCCCTGGAGAAAAGTCTTTCTCACTGTCACTTTTTTCTTTCTTTGAATTTTTTCTAGCATAATTCTAAACATTTTCAATCATTTCTGCATCAGTAATCCCAATGGTCTACAGGCACCTCCTATTCAACTCTGTTTTCCTCTATCTCATTTGCACTGTTTACTGAAAGGGTATAAAGGAGAAGCCACCTGCCCCATCATTTCAGGAACTTGTGCTCAGCTGCACAGGTTGGGGAGGGGGGCGGGAAACACTGGCACCAAAGTCATCCATTATTCTCCAAAGGACCTGGGCACATCTGCTGACTCACATCATCCCACAATTCCTCAAATGCTTTATTTTTCAAATAGCTTCCTTTAAATAGTATTCTAGTCATGAACAATATTCATAATTGAATTTTTAATAGCACTGAAATGGAAAATCCTACAGGATGCTTCCTACATGATGACTTGGCAGGTCTTGAATTTTCATGTACAGACCAGTGCAGTGGAAAGAGCATTTAAGGAGGAGGCAAAAACAAATTGTCTAATCTTGGCACTGCTGCTGAGTGGTTGAATGACACTGGGAAAATCCTTTAACCTCCCAGAGTCCCATATTGCCTTTCTGTAAAATGAAGGAGGAAAAACTTAGTCTTGCCCATCTGAAAGAGTAGGTGCTTTGAGATTTAAAGGGAGATTCAAATTGATATAGTTTGCATCCACTTGAAAGCTTTCATACTTACTAGGCTTTCTAACCCATAATGTGGCATCGCTTACTCCTTAACTTTGTTCAAGGATGTGCTCAAATGAAACTTCCTGGACCACCTATAATAATATAGTACTATCCATGTCCATCTTCTTATATTCCTATATTACTTTACCCTACTTATTTTTCTCTTCCTTGTGTTTAACCATATCAGATAAAATATGTTTATTGGTTTCCATGCTAGAATGTCCTAGAAATATGATGGGGTGTTTTTCTAATCATCTATCTCTAAGACCTACTACAGTGCTTGGCACATTATAGAGCTTCAATTAATATTGCTTGAAAGATCCATAAATGCAAGTTCTGATGCTTCTAATTGAGTGTGGTTTTTCTTTCATTGGAGTCCTTGTGGTCATACTTATTGTACCTTTCTATCAGTAGGCTTTGTAGTTTCCTTTGCTTTATTATTGTTTCCATTATAGTAACTCCTATCTGTAGAGCACCAGTTTCCTTATTTGTAAAATCCTTTCCTATATATTCTCTTAATCTTTATCACAGTTTTATCAGATAAAACAAGCAGCAGCCTGGGTTACATAGTGAATTCAAGGGTAGCCTAAACTAGGAGGAAGGTGGGGAAGGGATGAACAAGGAGAACAAGGGAAGGGGTAACAATGTTTGACAAAAAATGTACTCATTGTTTTACTCATGTAACTGTAAAGCATCTTTACAATAAAATAAAAATTTTTTAAAGACAATGTCTTAAAGGAGAGGTAGGGGAGGAGAAAAGAGGAAGAGGAGGAGAGGGAGAATAAGAAGAGAAGGGGGGCTTAGAATTTAAGTCTGGATTCAGTAAGACTTAAATTCAGTAAGATGTCATAAAAATATCACTTGGCATTTATGCCTCCCAAGAAAGGGCAATCCCTTTGTTCAAGTACTATATGCTAGTAGTTGTGAAAAAAACTATTAAAAAAGAGAAAGGGATTCTGTTTTATTTATTTGGATGCCATTACTAGTCCCTAATATGTGGACTCATCGATGCATAAGAGATACTTATTTTCTGAAGGCATGACTAAGTCATGCATTTAATAGGGTTTTATATTCATCTATTCCCACTTAAGTATGAAGAAGTTGGGACAGTAGAAGGGTTCTGAGCTGGGCCATGTAGGCCCATAAGAATGGAAATAGACATTTCCTGAAACATTTGCAATCTGGGCAAATTGGACAGATGAAAAGAAGGCTGAGTTCCAAATGCTGGGAAAGTTGTGGCAGATGTATCATTCAGACAGGGAGAAAGTGAGAAGAGTGGCCAGAGGTAGAATGTGGATAGCACTGAGGGAATGAGAGAATCCATAGGGACAAAAACAGGGGCACTGAGGGAAGATGTTAGAGTGAATATAGAATTGGCTTTGCTGCTACTTTTGCTTTGCTTCTACAATGGGATATATGCTTACATGTTCTGACAGTATGAATGCATTGGTACCATGTACAGGACTGAGATATTACAGATATTTAGATACTTTAGAAAATGATCCTGCTAGTTGAATTAGTGAGCAATGCCATAGGACAGAAACACAGGGAAAATTTATATTTTCTTTGAGTTAAAGTATCTGGCAATCAACTACTTTGTTATACTCAGGTAAGCCTATCAGTCTGCAGTAAGCTTTCAGCAAGATACAAAATAATAGAAAGATAAAATGACTCTCCATGCAATTCTTCTGGAAGTTGTAGACTGATTATGCTTTCCAATTGTGAGAGGTTTTGATTTATGGGAGCTAGCAATGTGAACCCATGGGACAAATTGCTAACCTGTTCTTATATTGCTTGAATGTAATACAAGATATTTTCAATGTTTTTGATCAGAGCATTCAATGAGTTCTTAAGATGTGTGTTTGCTTTCCCTTGGGAGGTCTCTGGGGAAGAGATTATATAGAAGCAGAGTTCATCTGAAAGTGAGATTTTTTTCCCCTAACGATTAGAGCAATGCACAAACAGAATAATTTTCTTTGAGAGGAGGTGAGTTTCCTGACTCTAGAAAGTAGTCAAGAAGTGCTGAATTATTACCATGAAAATTTTTAAATGTGTTCTATGTAGCTCTCTAATGTTGATGCATATTTCACAATGCTTCATTGTTCACTAAAATACTTGACCTTCTGAAATAGCACTGGTCAGAGTTAGGAAACATTCGGTCTTTTCGTAAGCAAAACTTTGGATTATACTGCTCTGTCCTACTTTGTCACTAGTTCAGAATCAGACAGAGCACTGAACTAAGTGATGATGACTCACGGAATAGTCTGAGCCTTGGAAGCATTCGCTACAAGACTTTGAGCAAATCTTTTCTCTGGTTAAGGTTTCAGTGTTTCCCCATCTAGAAAATGAAAACTTTACATTCAGTTAAAAGTCACTTTCTTTAATTCTCTTAAGTGCCATGAATACTTGTTTTTCTAGTATAACTAATTTTAAGTGTAGAGTTTATTAGTAGTAAGTGTATTTACATTGTTGTATAATGTTTCCATATTCAGTTCTAAAAAATCTGTCTATCTATCTATCTATCTATCTATCTATCTATCTATCTATCTATCTATCTATCTATCTATCTATCTATCTATCTATCTCAACATTCCTTTTCCCTAGACCTCCTTCCATAATTACCATTTTAATTCTTGTTTCTATGAATTTAACTTTTTAGATATATTAGTGAAATAATATAGTCTATGTCTTTCTATGACTGGCTTTTTTCACTTACAAAAGTATTTATTAACTTAAGTTGCATTCATGTTGTAATGTAACAAGATTTTCTTCCTTTTTAAAGGATGACCATTTTATTAGTCCCATCCATCCATCCATCCACAGACACTTTGAATCATGTGATGATGGACATGAGTGTGCAAATATCTCCTCATGACCACACTTTCAATACTTTGGAACATATACCTAGGAATGATATGGCTAGATTATATGACATTTTAATAACTTGCATATTAAACAGGTACATCATTAGACAGCCACAAATAATTCATCAAATTCTATTTTCTCTTTCCAATACTTACAGTTTCTGTGGGTTTTGAGTATGTTTGTACATGCATGTGCTGATCCTGGGATTTGAACTCAGAGCCTAGGCTCTGCCTCTTAGCTTTTTCACTCAACATTGGTGCTCTACCACTTGAGCCAATGCTCCACTTTCGCTTTTTGTTGGTTACTGGGAGATAAGAGCCTCAGACTTTCCTGCTTGAGCTGGCTTCAAACCTTGATCTTCAGAATTGCAGCCTCCTCAGTAGCTAAGATTGCAGGTGTGAGCCACCAGCACCTGCTCCTTTTAAAAATAATAGTTATAATAATAAAAATCACTTGCCCATTTTTAATTGAGTTATTTGATTTTAATTGTTAAAGTTCAGAAGTTCTTTATATATTCTGTATATTAACCCTCAGCAGATTCATAATTTGCAATTTTTTTTTCTAATTCTATTTCTTGCCTTATATTCAAGAGAGGTTTATATCATCCCTTTCATCTATATTTTTTGGTTTCTTATATTATTGGTGTCAGATAGGCAAAGTCATTATCAGTTCCAATGTTATGATTTGCCATAAATTTTCTTCTAAAACTTCTTTTTATATGCCTTATGAATAGGATTTTAATCCATTTTATGATAATTTTTATACCTGAAGTATATATTTGTCCTCATTGTTTTGCATGTAGATATCCTTTGCAGTTGAATTAACTGCACCTTCCCCAGTTAGTGATCCGACATGCTAGTCAAATGATATATATATATGCAAACTATCTACATTACATATGTATACCATATATACATATGTACACATGGATGAAGACTTATTTATGATCTACTTGTCTGTCTAGAACAGAACCACAATTTTTTTGTTATTGTAAGTTTGTGATCTATTGACTTCAAGAAATGTGAGTCAACAACTTTATTATACTTAACAAATGACTACTTGCAGTCCTTAGAGAGTACCAAAGAATTTTAAAAATTAGTTTTGTTTCTGTCCCAAAGAAGACAGAAACAAAAGGAGAGAGGGAGGATGACAGAAAGAGAAAGTGAGAGAAAGAGAGAGAGACAAAGAGAAAAACGGTGAGAGACAGAAATATTTCCAAGAATGCCATGTGGAGTTTGATAGTGATTGACTTGAGTAGTATGGACCTCTTTACAATACTGTTCTGTTACATGACCATGTAGTGTTTTTCCAGTTATTTAAATATTCTTTAATTTCTTTCAGCAGCATTTTGCACTTTCCAGTATATAAATCTTTTTATCTCTTCAATTAGGCTTAATCTTCAGTATTTTGTTCATTTTTCATATCATTGTAAGTATGATTATTCTTACTTCCCACTTTGAATTGTTCATTATTTGCTTAGGGATATATATATATGATATTAATTTTATATTTTAGAACTTTGTTAATTCATTTATTCTTTTATTAGTTCAAAAACACTGTATGTGTCAGTGGAGGTGTATAATCTTTAGGAGTTTTGATATGTAAGATCATCACTTTATTTAGAAACAGATTTTCCCTACTCTGCTCCAATATGGATGTATGTCTTCAGTCTCTTTTTTTTCACTAATTGTTTGGCCTAGGACTTTATACTATGGAAAATTCAAGTGAAACATAGTACATACTTACCTTGTACTTTCCTTGTACTGAACCTTAGAAGAGAAATATTTTAGTCTTTACCTATTGAGTACAATGTTACCATGTTCGTTGGACTTTTCATTTCTTTGACTTTATTATGGTGAGACACTTCTGGTTTTCTTAGTGTTTCGATCTGAAACAGTGTTGAATCTTAACAAATTCTTTTTGACATTGAGATTATCATGTAGTTTTTGTCCTTTATTCTGCTAATGTGATGTATTACATAGATGTATATTTTATATATTCAACCTCAATTACATTACAGATATTCATTCCACTTAGCCATAATGTATGGTTCTAATACACTATTAGATTTGTTTTGCTAGCTGTTGAGACATTTTGTATTTATATTCATCAAGAATATAATGTCTTCATCTAACTCTGATAAAACATAGATTATGCCAGGTATTGGTGGCTCACGCCTGTAATCCTAGCTACTCAGGAGGCTGAGATCTGAGGATCATGGCTCAAAGCCAGCCTGGGCAGGAAAGAACATGAGACTCTTATCTAAAATAAAACCAACAGAAAACCAGAAGTGGTGCTGTAGTTCAAGTGGTGAGCTGAAGAGCTGAGGAACAGCGCCCAGGCCGAGTTCAAGCCCCATGACCGACCACCCCCCCCCCAAAAAAAAAACAAAAACATAGATTAATGCTAGGAATACAGAATAAACATAAAATAAACATAACATAAGTTGCCTCTTCTCTGCAGTTTTTGGATGAGTTTCAGGATGATTGATATTAAGTCTTTAACTTTTCAATAGAATTTTCAAATGAGGCTATCAGATCCTATGCTTTGCTTTATTTAAAGGATTTTAATTATGGATTCAATCTTCCTGTTATTGGCTCTTAAATTTGATAATTTCTTTTTAATCATTCAGTCTTTAGTATATAGTGTGTTTCTGGTAATTTATCCATTGCTTATAGGTATTTAATCTGTTGGCATACAGTTGTTCAGAGTATTCTTTGATAGCCCTTTGTTTCTATCTTACCAGTGTAATGTCACCTCCTTTATTTCTATTTTAGCTATTTGAATCTCCCTCCCTCCCTCCCTCCCTCTCTCTCTCTCTCTCTCTCTCTCTCTCTCTCTCTCTCTCTCTCTCTCTCTCTCTCTCTCTCTCTCTCTCTCTCTCTCTCTCTCTCTCTCTCTCCATCCTTACTGTATATAGCTAACTAAGGGGTGGAAATTTTGTTAATATTTAAAAAATCCTAGCCAGTTGATCAAGCTTAAGCAAAAAGTTCACAAGACTCCATCTTAATAGAATAAGTTGGATGTGGTTATGACTTTTTGACATTTCAGCGATCATGAGAAGAATAAAATAGGAAAATCTTGGTATACTATGCAGCTGGACAAAATTTTGTACTTGTTATTAAAATAACTAGTACAAACAAATAACTCTAGTGATAGAGCACCTGGTTAGTATGAACAAAGAAGCCCTGTTCTTTGTTTCCCATTTCACTTTTCTCTGTCATGTTTACTATTTGCTTTCTTTTGCTGACTGTGAGTATAGTTTGCTCTTTTACTAACTTCTTAAGTTATAAACTCAGAGTGCCAACTTGAGACATAGTTCTCTTTTGATACACATGTAAAGAAATAAACCTTCCTATTAGGCCGTTTTTTTAAATCATACCATTAGCCAGGTGCCCATAGCTCACACCTGTAATTCCTAGCTACTCAGGAGGCTGAGATCTAAGGATCGCAGTTCAAAGACAGTCCAGATAGGAAAGTTTATGACACTCTTATCTCCAATTAATCACCAGAAAACCAGAAGTGGTGCTTTGGATCAAGTGGTAGAACACTTGCCTTGAGCTGAAGAGCTCAGATACAGCAATTAGGCCCAGAGTTCAAGCCCCACAATTGACAAATAATAAAATCAGATAGTCTTTTTTTGGATGTGGGGCCTGAACTCTGGGCTTGGGCACTGTCCCTCAGCTCTTTAGCTCAAGGCTAGAGTTCTACCACTTGAGCCACAGCGCCACTTCTGGCTTTTTCTGCTTATGTGGTACTGAGGAATCGAACCCAGGGCCTCATTCATGCAAAGCAAGCACTCTACCACTGAGCCACCTTCCCAGCCCACAGTTATTTCTTCATTCATTTGTCCAAGTATCTTCGAATTTCTCTTGCGTCTTCTTTATTCTGTTGGTTTTTTTAAAACTGTGTTTTACCAGTTTTCCTTGTGGTATTGATTCCTACTATTACTGTTATAATAGAAAAATAATTCACAGTTTAATATTCTTAAATATTTTAATACTTATTTTGTGATCTACTATATAGTATATTATAGAGAATATTCTGTGAGTACTTGGATAAAATGTATACTTAGCTATTTGGAGTAAAATTTTCTCTAATTGAAGTTCAATTGATTTACAGTATTGTGAAAGTCCTATATTTTTCAATGTTTTTTCTTTTCTTTTTTGTGGGTCGTGGGGGCTGAACTCTGGGTCTGGGCACTGTCCGCCAGCTCTTCAGCTCAAGGCTAGCATCCTACCACTTGAGCCACTGCGCCACTTCCGGTGCTTTCTGCTTATGTGGTGCTGAGGAATCGAACCCAGGGCCTCATGCATGGGAGGCAAGCACTCTGCCACTGAGCCACCTTCCCAGCCCTCAATGTTTTTTTTTCTTTCTGATTGTACTATCCATAATTAAAGAGGAGTATTACTATTACTGTAATGCTGATGATTTTTTTCTTTAAATCTATAAAAGGTTGCTTTTTATATTTAGAAACTTTCGGTGCATAAGTAGTTATATTTGTGATATTTTTTAAGTACTGGGATTTGAATATAAAACCTCAGATTTGCTAGGCAGGCAATCTGCTACTTAATCCATTTCTCTAGTCTCTATTGCCCTCGGTACTTTCCAAATAAGGTAATATTTTTTTTCTCATGCCTGGCTAGAACTGTGATCCTCTTATTTATATGCCTCATATATACCTGGAAAGATACACCACTGTGCTCAGATTTTATTTGTTGAGATAGCATTGCCTTTTTCACCCAGACAAGCTTTATTTTCATTTATTTATTTATTTATTTATTTATTTATTTTTGTGCCAATCCTGGGGCTTGAACTTAAGACCTACATGCCTTCCTTGAACTTTTGCTCAAGGATAATGCTCTGTTACTTGAGCCAACAACTCTACTTCTCACTTTTTGGTGGTTAATTGGATGTAAGAGTCTCACAAACTTTGCTGCCTGGGCTAGTTTCAAACCATGATCTTCAGATCTCGGCCTCCTAAAGTAGCTAAGATTACAGATGTGAATTGCAATACTCAGCTTTATATTATGTATGTGTGTACTGGACTTGAACTAAGAATCTGGGCACTGTTCCTGAGATTTTTTGCTCAAGGCTAAAACTCTAGGATTTGTATCACAGCTCCACTTCTGGCTTTTTGGTGGTTAATTGGAGATAAAAGTCTCATGGACTTTTCTGCCCTGCCTGCCTTCAGATCTCATCCTCAGATCTGTGTGTGTGTGTGTGTGTGTGTGTGTGTGTGTGTGTGTGTGTGTGTGTGTGTGTGTGTGTGTGTGTGTGTGTGTGTGTGTGTGTGTGTGTGTGTGTGTGTGTGTGTGTGTGTGTGTATTACCAGAGACTGAACCCAGGATCTCTTGCATGCTGTGGAAATCCTGTAGTACTGAACTACACCACTACTTCTGTTTTCACTTGTTTGTTTTGAAACAAGTCTCCTTATGCTTTCCTGAACTGTCCTCAAATTCCTGACCTCTTGTCTCTGCCTCCCAAGTAGCTGCAATTATTGGAGAGAGCTACCAAAATTAACCTTGAATTAACTGTATGGTCATTGGGATAGCTACATAGATAAGTGACAGAATAAGGAAAATAGTCTATATAAGTATGACAAACTTCATTTTGACAAAGTGATGAAATCTTGCTAGAGGAATTTGATTCACACATGGAGCAATAATATTATCAAGCGTAAATCATAGGAAAATGTTTTTATATATGACATTGAAAACATGTTCTAATAAAAAGAAGATAATAAAATTGATCTGATTAAAAATACAATGTTGAATAGTCAAGGTACTTATTACCTTGCTCATGTAACTGTAACCCCTTTGTACAACATTTTTACAATAAAAAAACATACAAAATACAACTTACTCCCCTACAAAGATGTTGAGGATGAAAAGAAAAATTTTAAGTATATTAAAATATTTCACTTATTTTATAGGAATTCACATAAAAATTAATAAAGCACAGTTAAATAAAAATATATAAATAGATGTTTTACTGAAGAAAATATACAGATGGAAAATAGATTTTTTTATTGTGAAAATACTGTACAGAGGGGTTACAATTACATGGGCAAGATAATGAGTACATTTCTTTTTTTTAATTTAATTTAATTTAATTTGTGAACATACTGTACAGAGGGATTACAATTACATGGTCAGGATAATGCGTACATTTCTTACCAAGCATTGCAGCCTCCTCCTTTGGTTTACCCTTCACATCCTTTACCAGCCTCCCCCCTCCCCCCCAATCCCAATCCTTCTCCTTCTCCCCCCTTCCCCCCCCCCCGGGCCATCCATGAGTACATTTCTTATCAAGCATTGTAGCCTCCTCCTTTGTTTCCCCTTCCCATCCCTTCCCATCCTCCCCCCTGCCCCCCCACCCAATCCTTCTCCACCCCCCCCCACACAACAAAGTTGTAAAGTTCGTTTTCGACATAACGACTTGTATAGCTCATTGTTGCAATGGGTCCACCTGTATCCTTATTTAAACGATTTGTTTTTCTCCTTCCCCTCCACAAATTATACCTACATCAAATACAGTGAAAGCAGGGGTTATACTGTGGGGGAGGGACATACAAAGCAACAAAGAAATAATCTTATAAGTGTGTTAGAAACAACCACATGAAAGAAAAAAACATTTGAATACATATCTTAGGGTTCATTTCCCTAACATCATTTTATCTGACCTTTTCTGTGTGACTCAGACATATACTAGATATTGCAAATAAGGGAAAACATGGTACCTATGTTTCTTTGGGCCTGGCTTACTTCACTTAATATAATTTTTTCCAAGCCTTTCCATTTCCTAACAAATGGGTCAATGTCATTCTTCCTAATGGAGGCATAGAATTCCATTGTGTATATATACAACATTTTCTTGATCCATTCATCTACTGAGAGGCATCTGGGTTGGTTCCATATCTTAGCTATAGTAAATAATGCTGCAATAAATACAGTTGTGCTGGTAGTTTCAGTGTGGTCTTGTTTGTGATCATTTGGGTAAATGCCCAAAAGTGGAATTGCTGGGTCATAGGGGAGCTCTATGTGGAGTCTTTTGAGGAACCTCCATACTGCTTTACAAAGTGGTTGAGCAAGTTTACACTCCCACCAACAATACAGTAGGGTTCCCTTCTGCCCATATCCCCTCCAGCATCTGTTATTATTAGAGTTCTTGATTATAGCCATTCTAACTGGGGTGAGGTGGTATTTCAATGTTGTTTTGATTTGCATTTCTTTTATGGCTAGGGAGGTTGAGCATTTCTTCCTGTGTCTATTGGCCATCCTTCTTTCCTCTTCAGAGAAGTTTCTCTTTAAGTCTTTAGCCCACTTATTTATTGGGCAGCTATTTCTTTGAAGATTTCAGACCACAAGGGAATAAAATTAGAACTCAACACCAAAAGCCACCAAAGAAAGTCCTGCAACACATGGAGGCTGAACAGCACACTGCTGAATCATGAGTGGGTCATGGAAGAGATTAGAAAGGAAATTCAAATGTTCATGATATTCAACAGAAATGAGTACACAAATTACCAGCTCTTCTGGGACACAGCAAAGGTAGTACTCAGGGGCAAGTTTATAGCTCTGAGTTCCTATATCAACAAATTGGAGAGATCTGAAACCAACAATTTAATGAGACATCTGAACCTCCTTGAAAAAGAGCAGCAAGATAGACCCCCAAATCCAATAGATGGAAAGAAATAATTAAAATTAAATCAGAATTAAATGAATTAGAATCCAAAAACACTATAGAAAGAATCAACAAAAAAGAGTTGGTTCTTGGAAAAAATTAACAAAATTGACAGACCTTTAGCAAATCTGATCAGAAAAAGAAGAGAACACATCCAAATAAATAAACTCAGAGATGAGAATGGAAACATCACCACAGAAACAACCAAGATTCAGAACATTATAAGGGAATACTTCTCAAAACTTTATGTTTTGTTTTTGATGGTAGCCTGAAGCTCTCATTCACTGATGATGAGAATATAAATTAATAGAGCCACTATGAAAAATGGTATAGATGGTCCTGATAAGAATAGATTTACTATCTGATCCCTCTATTCCACTTTTGGGTATATATCCACAGATAATGAGAAATCCATATCAAAGGGATATTGGCAAACTCGTGTTTATTGAAGCACTAGTCACACTAAGATATTGCACCAAATTAGCTATCAGTTGAAACTAGATAAACAAAATGTAGACAATATATACAGTGGAATATTACTCAGCCACAAAATGATGATATTGTGTTATTTTTGGCTATCTGATTGGAAGTTGAAGACAGTAAGTAGAATAAGCTAGCCACTCTAGGAAAAACTTTCTCATCTGTGTGTGGAAGCAAGTTGATCTCATAGAAGATAAATGGAGAGTAGTAATTTCTAGAGGCTGGGAAGAGTAGGTGAAGGGGAATAGAGGGAGGATGGATAACAGATATTAGAGTCTAGTTATAGGAGAAATGAGTTTTTGTTCTACATCACAATATGGTGACAATTTCACAGAAATTTAATGTGTATTTAAGAAAAATTAGAAGTGACAAGCTCTAATACAAAGAAATGATCAATAGTTAAGGAAATGGGAATGAATAATATTTATCATTATTTACCACTGCTATTGTATACATGATTGAATTATTATACTATACTTCCACAAGTGACAAATAAGCACATGAAATTAACTTCAACTTCACTAGCCATTAGAAAAATGTAAATTAAAATTACAATGAGATATCAGATGTCATTACCAACAGGTCAAAATAAATGTCATAAAAATAGTGCATAAGTTAACACTGTCAAGAGTACTAAGAAACTTGATTATTCACATCTTGCTGGTGGGAATGGGGAATGATACAGCTACTTGGATAAGCATTTAATCATTTTATATAATACTAAGCAATACGTTTCTGCACAAAGAAGTCATTGTATTCTTGTGAATTTTTTCCCAAGTGAAATGTATAGTTATGCCCATATAAGCCTATAAATCAATATTCATAACAGCTTAATTCATACTGGGCCTAAACTGAAAATAATCTTTGAACTGTGAATGGTTAAATCATTTGTATTTTATCCTTGATGCATAATGTTATACTATTAAAGACTAAAATGTTTAAAATTTTTATGCAGAATATATATATAGAATCTCTAGAGCATTATACTGATTGAAAAATTCAGTTCCATGATGTTAATAATGAACAATTGCACTTATAGACCATCATTTTCTATTTAATTAGCTTACATTAATCATACAGAGTATATATCATTCTTAAACTGAGAAGATTCTAGAAATGGATAGCAGATTAGTGGTTGCCTGGGCTTATGGACAAAAGTAATGGCAGGAAGGAGGTTGACATGGTTCGAATAAGTAAGGGATTGTAGAGCTATGGAATTGTTCTATATCATACTTGTAATTTGGATCACACACACACACACACACACACACACACACACACACACACACATATGTATATATATATATTCATGTGGGAGAGAGAGAGAGAAAGAAAGCCCAGAAGCTCTCTTTCTTTCTCTCTCATATCTATCACATACACACAAAAAAGCCCTAGGAATGTTCAAATTGGTCAGTTTATTTAATTTGTTACAATATCCTAGTTCTGATGTGTTGGTAAAATTTTGCAAGGGGGTAACAATTGGGGGAAATTGCAAGAGTATACAAGAAAAAGAACATATGTTACTTTTTGCAAGTGAAGTGAATATGAAACTATTAAAAAATTTTATTGTGAAAATACAGTACAGAGGGGTTACAATTACATGAGCAAGGTAATGAGTACATTTCTTATCAAGCATTGTTGCCTCCTACTTTGTTTCCCCTTCCCATCCCTTCCCATCTCACCCTTTCCCGCCCCCCTGCCCCCGCCAAAGCTGTAAAGTTTGTTTTTCGACATAAGGTCTTGTACATTTCATTGTTGCAGTGGGTTCACCTGTATCCCTATTTAAACAATTTGTTTTCTCCCTTCCCCTCCACAAATTATACCAACATCAAATACAGTGAAAACAGGGGATATATCGTAGGGGAGGGACATACAAAGCAACAAAGAAATCATCTTATAAATATGTTAGAAACAATAGCAAGAAAGAAAAAACGTTTGAGTCCTTATCTTGGGGTTCATTTCATCTAACATCAACTTATCTGACTGTTTCTGCTTGTCTCAGACATATACTAGTTATTGCAAATTTTTTATATAATTAAAATGATCTTAAAGATAATAAAAGTCATATAGTATAAAAACTGATTTATATATCAACACTTTAAAAAAGATTCATTTATGGAGACATAAACACATCACTGGTTGCCATAAAACAGAGATGATAAGGTGGTGAGTGCACCATGACAGGACAGTACTAGGGTTATGTTTTGGTTGGATGGAACAGTTATACCTTAATGGCAGTTTACATGAATCTACATATATGAAAAATTTGACATTATATCAATAAGGTATTCCTACATGTCCTCTGCAATTTTGTGGATCATCCTTTCAACCATTCTCTTGACTTCTTCATGTGGTATTTCATTAACTACTCTCAGTGCCTATTACAGTGGAATTACTGGCTTTTGGAATAGTCATGTTGCTATTTATTTCATATTTATTTTGTTTTTTAATTGAGATTTGTGCATCTGAGGCCCAGTCATTGGTTGAAAATTTTAATCATCTATAGTCTTTCAGTTGAAAATTTTCAATATTCTAAGGATATACTTCCCAGAGGTAGTTCTCAATAATTTCAAATCCTGCTCAGCAGTTCACCTCCATGTTAGGGTAGGATGTTGTGGAAATTCCAAAATATGGAGGGGCTGTATCCAGATTTTTCAGTCCCTCCTGACAGTAAATATATGTTTCCTAATGAGGACATTCAGGTATGTCCTTTTAAGGCTACATATTATCATCAATTCCTTCTCTCTCTGTTTCTGTCTCTGGTTCTAGACCACCATGAAGTGAGCAAGTTTGCTTTTCCTTCACTTCTTTATTTCCTCTCTCCTTTCTTTCTTTCCTTCTTTTTTCTGCCCACTATTTTGAAAGATGAGTAGAGAATGTAGACATGAAGAACTCAGGGCTGTTAAGATCATTGAGGGTGGAACCTAGTGGGAAGAAGTAAGGTCATTGGGGGTATGATCTAGTGGAACGTAGTAAGATCCTTGACAGCTTGAATTAGTGGGAGGAAATGAAGTTATTGAAGGCATGGCCTGCTCAGTGGAAGTTAGGTCTCTTGTAGGAAGCCAGGAAAAGCGAAGGGATTCCATTCATCCTGAACTAACCATGTCTACCACAAAAATAAATTGATTCAGAAATAGAATTATTACCATTAAGTATAATGTGGGTTGTAAGTTTGTCATATACAGCCTTTATTGCATTGAGGAATGTTCCATGGATTCCTAGTTTCTCCAGAGCCTTCATCATAAAGGGCTGTTGGATCTTGTCAAATGCTTTTTATGCATCTATTGAGATAACCATGTAGTTCTTATCCTTGCTCTTGTTGAGGTGATGAATTATATTAATTGATTTGCATATATTGAACTAGTTTTGCATCCCTGAAATGAATCCTGTTTAATCATGAATGTATGTTTTTTTGAATGAATTGTTGAAGTCGGTTGGCCAAAATTTTGTTGAGAAGTTTTCCATCGCTGTTCATCAAAGAAATGGGTCTATAGTTCTCTTTCTTTGATGAGTCCCTGCCTGGTTTGGGGATGAGGGTTATGATGGCTTCATAGAAAGAGTTTGGTAGTGAAGTTTCTCTTTCAATTTCATTGAAGAGTTGGAGGAGTATTGGTGTGAGCTCTGCTTTGAAGGCCTTGTAGAATTCCACTGTAAATCCATCCGGTCCTGGGCTTTTCTTAGATGGGAGGTCTCATATTGCTGTTTTTATTTCAATGCTTGATATGGGCCTGTTAAGTTGGTTTAACTTATCTTGGTTTAGTGTTGGCATGTCGATATTTGCTAAGAAATTGTCCATTTCTTCCAGGTTCTCAAACTTATTAGCATAAAGGTTTTAGAAATATCCCCTTATTATGTTCTGAATCTTGGTTGTTTCTGTGGTGATGTTTCCATTCTCATCTCTGAGTTTATTTGGGTGTGTTCTCTTCTTTTTCTGATAAGATTGGCTAAGGGTCTGTCAATTTTGTTAATTTTTTTGAAGAACCAACTCTTTGTTTTGTTGATTCTATGTTTTTTTATTCTAATTCATTTAATTCTGATTTAATTTTAATTATTTCTTTCCATCTACTGGATTGGGATTTAGCTTGCTGCTCTTTTTCAAAGAGGTTCAGATGTCTCATTAAATTGTTGGTTTCAGATTTCTCCAATTTGTTGATGTAGGAACTCAGATCTATAAACTTGGCTCTGAGTACAGCCTTTGCTGTGTCCCAGATAAAGACTTAAAAAGAAACTTCACTGAAGAGGAAATAAGAATGGCCAATAAACACATGAAGAAATGCTCAACCTAGCCATAAAAGAAATGCAAATCAAAACAACATTGAGATACCACCTCACCCCAGTTAGAATGGCTATAATCAAGAACTCTAATAACAACAGATACTGGAGGAGATGTGGACAGAAGAGAACCCTACTGCATTGTTGGTGGGAGTGTAAAGTTGTTCAACCACTTTGGAAGTTAGTATGGAAGTTCCTCAAAAGACTCCACATAGAGCTCCCCTATGACCCAGCAATCCCACTTTTGGACATTTACCCAAATGATCACAAACAAGACCATTCTAAAACTACCAGCACAACTATGTTTATTGCAGCATTATTCACCATAGCTAAGATATGAAACCAACCCAGATGCCCCTCAGTAGATGAATGGATCAAGAATATGTGGTATATATACACAATGGAATTCTATGCCTCCATCAGAAAGAATGACATTGACCCATTTGTTAGGAAATGGAAAGACTTGGAAAAAATTATATTAAGTGAAGTAAGCCAGGCCCAAAGAAACATAGGTCCCATGTTTTCCCTTAATTGCAATAACTAGTATATATCTGAGACAAGCAGAAAAGGTCAGATAAGATGATGTTAGGTGAAATGAACTCCAAATTAAGGACACAAGTGGTTTTTACTTTCTTGCTATTGTTTCTAATGTATTTATAAGGTACCATGTGATTTTTTTGTTGCTTTGTATGTCCCTCCCCCATGGTGTTACCCCTATTTTCACTGTATTTGATGTTGGTACAATTTGGGACGTGGAAAGGAAAAAACAAATTGTTTAAATAGGGATGTAGATTGACCCATTGCAACAATGAGATGTACACGACACTATGTCTAAAAATGAACTTTACAATTTAGGTGGGGGGTGGGAGGGGTGAGGGGTGGGAGGGGAAATGTAGTTGTTGAGATGGGAGGGCAGGGATGGTAGGGGAAAAACAAAGGAGGAGGCAACAATGCTTGATAAGAAATGTACTCCTTACCTTGCTCATGGGATTGTAACCACTCTGTCCAAAAAAAGAAAAAAATAAATAGAAACATTGCAGATGTAATTATTCCCCAAGAGATAGGATACCCCAGAAAGTGGAAGGTCCTTCCTCTGGCACCCTCCAGCTCCTTGGGCCCCCATACTTCAATACAGACAGAAGCTCATGACATATTCCCACTATGACCTTCAAACTCCCTACTTACAAGAGCTGGTGTGGCCTCCAACGACTGTGCCTTTCATTGTCTCAGCTTACTGCTACTTAGTTGTGTTAAACAAGTCTATATTAGATATCCTCATTTCCAATTATGGTCATCTTCCACCCAGAAACTGTCACAGTGTTTGAAGGTTTCCTGAACCACTATTATTACTTGTTTTCAAATCCCACAAGTATCTTAATATTTATAGGCCCTATCTCAAGGTGGAAACTTGCTCTACTTATTTTCACTTGAAGATAACCTTTCATATAGGAGAACCAAGGGCTTTTGAAATCTTCACACTAGGTTCAAAATTCATAGGAATTACGGATGTACTGTGCAGCTAAAATTGTGAATCTGTTTACAGGACCATCTGTCATAGCTTTTGGTTGTATTTCTGCCTTCTCTCCCTTACTAGGGAATCAGGAATGGATCTTGGACCTCGATTTTGCTTTTGTCTTTTGCCTTTTTGTTTATCCATGTGTTCAAGTCCTGAAACCAGTTGTCATAAGTCCTCATGTTCTTTCTTTCTTTAGAATATAGTCTGCCCATGGTTGGGAAGTTGGCTTAGTGATAGAGTGCTTGCCTCACATGCACAAGGCCCTGGGTTCAATTCCTCAGCATCCCATAAGCAGAAAAAAGCTGGAAGTGGCGCTGTGACTCAAGTGGTAGGGAGCTAGCTTTATGCTGAAGAGCTGAGGGACAGTGCCCAGGCCCAGAGTTCAGCCTCCATGACTGACAAAAAATATAAATAAGTAGAATATAGTCTGCCCTTTATTACCCTGATTATTCTTTTTGTGCTAATAATGGGGCTTGAATTTGGGCCTTGGCATGGTTCCTGAACTTTTGTGATTTAGGCTAGTGCTCTACTACTTGAGCCCCAGCTCTCCTGGCCTTTTGGAGTTTGGAGATGAGTCTCACAGATATCTCAGTTTAGTATGACTTTGAACCATGATCCTCATATCTTAGCTTCTTGAGTAGCTTGGATTATAGAGATGATCCAGAAGTTCCTGGTAAGATACTACTTTTTTGAGAGTACGGGGGTTTAAATTCAGGGTCTTGACCTTATTATACAGGTACTCTATCATTTGAGCCATGCCTCCAGCCCATATAGGACATATAGGAATACCTTATTGACATAAGGTTAATTTTTTCATGTATGTAGATCCGTTTAACCACTACTGCCATTAAGACACAACTATTCCATCAGCCAAAACATAACCGTAGAGCTGTCCCATCATGGTTACACTTACCCTTTTATTATCTCTTTTTTATGGCAACCAGTAATGTGTTTAGGTCTCCATAAATAAATATCTTAAGAGGTGTAGTTATATAACTGTGTTCATACTTCTTAATGCAGAGTATTAACATATGAAGATATTTAATGGAGACAGTATTAAATGGGAAGTCATTAATTTTTGCTATGAAAAATTCGTAAGTGGTAAACCATTGATAAATAGTACTTAGCTTCCAATCAATGGTAAGAATTTGGCTCATTTAGCAGAAAATCTTTTACACTTTACAAATAATTTCATTGATTAGTCCACTTTCTAGGCATACAAGCCTGAGTTGCTGAAACTGAAAATGTCATCAGTGTTCATGTCTATATATGAGAAAGGAATGTGTATATTACTTTACTTACCCTTCTATTAGGATGGAGTCTTAATTCCTGCTTCTGCTTAACAACAGCCAAGAAATGAGCTGTTTACTTACACATAAGCTAGCTTTTCTCTTAATAAAGCAGTATTGACTTTTAGGCTTCCTTGTTTTCAGCTGAAAGCAGTCTCTTTATGACTTTTATATACAGACCTTGACTCTACAGCCTAAGACCATACAGGATATATCTAGTCTTTCTTTGCCTTCAGATAATCCTACAGATGTTTAAAGACAAACTCAGTGAGTCTTTTCATTTGTAATTCAAAACCTTCTCATCATGTTAGAGCTGTAATATCTTTAAAGAGTTTCTAGTTAACATGGAATAACTTGAAATTCATAAAGAACTATTTCAAGATCACATAGATGATGGTGACTTCTCTAGACAAAATTAACATAATTTCCTTCAATAAATCTCTTATCTCAGTCCAGAAAACCTATAAAATATGTCACAGGCAAATACCTTTTCTAAGCATTGGAGGGTGTGCAGGTAGAGGAAGGTATGGTGTCTGTGGTTTGTAACGCAGTAATGAGAAAAAAAAAGAGCTATAATCAAAACTGAGCCCAGCACAATTCCAAATAAAGCATATTCCACACTAAAATCTTAAATAAACATCTATGGAAGCAGTGGGAGAATGGACGGAAATATCACTGAAGCATTGCAGAGAGCTTCTCAGGGATTAAATTGTGTATTAGGTAACAAAAGAGTATGTATGAAGAACATTCCATGCACATGCAACCTGTTTTGTGGGGTGGGGGTGGGGTCTTGGGTGCTGCCCTGAGTTTCTTTTTTTTCCTCAAAGCTAGCATTCTACCACTTTGAGCCACAGCTCTACTTCTGGCATTTTGGTGGTTAATTGGCATCTCATAATCTCCCTAGGCTGGCTTTGAACTATGATCCTCAGATCTTGGCTTCCTGAGTAGCTAGGTTTACAGGCAGGAGTCAACAGTATCCAGCTAAAAATTTCTGAAGTGTGGGCAATTATAGAAGGAATATTGAGATAAAACAGTATAGCATTTTCCCCCAAACTTCTTTACCACTTCTTGCCCATGGTCTCTTTGTGTCTTAATGTAGACATGTTTCAACAAATTTGAATTGGAAGGAATGAGGATCCTTTGATGGATTTTTATTGAAGAATAGTAATTTAGATGTATGTGGCAAACTGATGATAAAAGGAAATGGGGGAGATAATGATCAGGACATGAACAATAGAGTTCAAGAAGTGAATACTATCTATCTATAATCAATATGTAGGAAACAGGCTGGTAGAGCAAAAGTGATGAAAAACAGATCTTCAAAATTTTTCTATCTAGTTATCAATCATTCAAAGAGGAGTATTGAAGTCTTTAACCATATCAGTGATATTCCTTGCAATGTCATTCAGTTTGGTTATGTTGCACTGTGTTGTTTAGTGTACACACATTTATATTGCTCTGTCATTTGAAGGACCCATCCATAATCATTACATAATGTCTCTCTTGGTCATGGATAATTTTCTTTGCTATTTTGATATGTCAACTTAGTGTTGTTTCCTGTTGCTTCTGGTTTATATTGTGATTCTCTGGTTTTTAGTATAATGACTGATTTTTCATTGAAATCTGTATGGTTATGATAATATAGGACTATGGATATTATTTTATTTAATTTTTTTCTAGCAGCTCTCTTGCTATTGCCAAGATCAATCGGAAGTTGGAACTATCCAGGTAGCTTCTGGTAGTACCTAAGGAGAAATATCTTTGTTAATGTTGGGTAGAAGTAAGATAACAAAATTTTTAATGATTTCCACTGACACTATAGAGACACAAGGGTATCTTATAACATCCTTGTGGGAAAGAAAGTCCTAGCTCTCACATTGTTTTTTCTGATCATGAAAACAGTGTTAACACACTTTTTTATTTTAAACCATTTCCTGCTTTTACTAATTGCTATTTTTTTAATTTCTTTTTTTATTGTGAAAATACCATACAGAGGGGTTACAATTACATGGGCAAGGTAATGAGTACATTTCTTATCAATCATTGTTGCCTCCTCCTTTGTTTCCCCTTCTCATCCCTTCCCATCTCCCCCCCCACCCCTCCCTACCCCGTTCACCCTTCCTCACCTCCACCCCCACCTCTTACCAAAGTTGTAAAGTTCCTTTAAAGAAGGATGGCCAATAGACACATGAAGAAATGCTCAACCTTCCTAGCCATAAAAGAAATGCAAATCAAATGCACTTCTTTAAAACTTGCAAAGCAGGGATATCTATGCATTTTTCCATGTATCTTTTCCTAGTGGGAGCAGGAACGGGGAGGTTTTTTTTGGCGTTTGGATGGAGTAGAGCAATGATTGAAAGTTTTATCCTTAGACTTCTCAACTGCTTCATTGATTAGAGAGAACCTTAGTTTGGGCTGTTTTAATGGCACTTCTGAGTTTCTGGGTTGTTAATTCATATTCTTTAGTTACATTTGTTGGACATGCTAGGCAAAGACAAACATTCCTTGTCATTCCTTGGGTCCTAAGGACTTCAACTGGTTTGCCTTCTTTTTGTCTTTGAGAATCTTCTAAAGTTTGTTTTATTATAATATCCATAGTTTTTGGCTATAGTTCAAAAGAGTAATGAAGATATCAATCCTTCTGAAAGTAAAAGCTAAACTTAAATTTTCTTTAAATTCACTAATTAGCTGATTAAATAATTTAATAATTGTTCACATAGTTTAGAACCAAAAAAGTAAATGAAAAAGTTTTCTATTACTTATAGTCTACACTTCATAGTCTTTTGAAGGCACAGATACCCTCTGTTTCCAGAGATGTTTTATGTCTACATAGTAATTACATATGTACTTATGTAAAAGCATACATACGGATATCCCCCCCACATATTTCCCAGTTTAAATACAAACAGCAGACTACACAGCCAATTATGAATCTTACTTCCTTTTTAAAATTAAAAGTATAGCAATATACACCTGAGATAACTGTCTTCCATCATTACATGGCAGTCCATAGTCTCAACATATTTATTGTGTGGATGAACCATAATATGTTTAGGCAGTCTCTCTTATTGGTGGATATTGCAATCATGTTATTACAAATAATTTTTAATGAATAATCTTGTGGCTATATCATTTTGCATATGTTTAGGTTTGTGGTGGGATAAAAGATATATAAAATTTGTATTTTTGATAGATATTGCAAAGTTGCTTCTAGACAAAATGTACAATTTACATTCCTGCCAGCAGTGTATTAAAATCTCAGTCATTGCTTAGATATACTTACTTTGTAACTTTCTTGAGAATGGTCTGTTTACATTTTGTTTGGATACTTTTATTCTCCTGTCTCTTAGGTTCACATATTAATATTTTTGTGGAACTTTAAAATATTTTAATTCAGTATGTGAAGGAATTAACACCTCTAGGCTATGTCAAGGAAAATGCAATTGACTTTCTGATGATTAGCTAGTTGAAAATTCCCTTGTCACACCTTAGAATTAGGTCTTCTTTAGTCATTCCCTAATGGTAGATTCCCTTGTCATGAGGAGATGGATGGCCATTGCAGCACCTGCCCATAACAGATACATCCCTCTTCATCAGATTACATACAAATAGGGAATATTCTAAAAATAATCAATCAGGGAGTGAGGCTTGAAGCCAGATACCCATAACGAACAATGGAAAATCCTACTCCTCTTCACCCAGCATTTAAAGTAGATTTAGTAAAATGTAAGTTGAAATCACTCATTATTTAAGCACTTTGTCATTTATAAGCTATAACATCAACTCTACACTTTGCATAACCAAAGTATGTGAGAAGCCTCCATGTTCTCTTCCCATGTGTAAAGGATTCCTCTGGGCTGGGAATATGGCTTAGTAGTAGAGTGCTTGCCTAGCATACATGAAGCCGTGGGTTTGATTCCTCAGTACCACAAAAGCAGAAAAAGCCGGAAGTCACACTATGGCTCACACTATGGCAAAAGAATCTCAGGGACAGTGTCCAGGCCCTGAGTTCAAGCCCCAGAACTGGCAAAAAAAATAAAATAAAATAAAGAATTCCTCTTGGTTAGTCTCTAAGATCACTTCCCAGAGCCATCCATTGTGGTTATATTAAAGATCAAAGCTCTTATTGTCTCTAGGATCTCTAGCATCCTAAAACAGCTATGAACACTTAAGTCTCCTTACTACTGATACCTTGCTATTAAAATGAGCCAAGTGTGGAACACTTCTTTTGGATTGTCTCATTGAATCCATACAAGAATTTGAGATAATTATTAATGACTATGATAGGAAAAACAAGAATTAGAAAAATTAAGTTAGATAAATTGAAAGTGTGAGGGTTTGTCAGAGATTTTATTATAATGAACTAAAAACATTGCATTTTATTCACAGCTTTTATTTATTTACAATAACTATTTTAGAGTGCTATCAAAGGAAATTTTAATAGAAAAAGGACACATAATCTAACTACTCAGAGTAATTTTTCTTTTCTGTCTGTTCTCTTGTTTAATCTTCTGCTTTTAACACCAGGCTAGGGTTGGGGTGGGGGGGTAGTTTTCATTAGAAAATGTTGCCCAATAATTGGGGCAATGTCATTCTTTCTGATGGAGGCATAGAATTCTATTGTGTATATATACCACATTTTTTTGATCCATTCATCTACTGAGGGGCATCTGGGTTGGTTCCATATCTTAGCTATGGTAAATAATGCTGCAATAAACATAGTTGTGTTGGTAGCTTTAGTATGGTCTTGTTTTGATCATTTGGGTAAATGCCCAAAAGTGGGATTGCTGGGTCATAGGGAAGTCTTTTGAGGAACCTCCACACTACTTTCCAAAGTGGTTGAACAAGTTTACACTCCCACCAACAATGCAGTAAGGTTCCCTCCTGTCCACATCCCCTCCAACAATGTTGTTATTAGACTTCTTGATTATAGCCATTCTAACTGGGGTGAGGTGGTATCTCAATGTTGTTTTGATTTGCATTTCTTTTATGGCTAGAGAGGTTGAGCATTTCTTCATGTGTCTATTGGCCATCCTTCTTTCCTCTTCAGAGAAGTTTCTCTTTAAGTCTTTAGCCCACCTATTTATTTGGCAGTTGTTTCTTTGAGGATTTGTTGGGAGATTTAATTTTTTGAGTTCCAAGTATATTTTAGATATGAGACCCTTGTCCGTTGTATGGCTAGTGAAGATCTTCTCCCAATCCGTGGGCTTTCTATTGATCTTGCCCAAAGAAACATAGACCCCATCGTTTCTCTTATTTGTAATAACTAGTATATGTCAGAGACAAGCAGAAAAGGTCAGATAAGTTGATGTTAGGTGAAATGAACCCCAAGATAAGTATTCAAATTTTTTTTTACTTTCATGCGATTGTTTCTAACATATTTATAAGATGATTTTTTGTTGCTTTGTATGTCCCTCCCCCATGGTATAACCCCTGCTTTCACTGTATTTGATGTTGGTATAATTTGTGGAGGGGAAGGGAAAAAACAAATTTTTAAATAGGGATACAGGTGGACCCATTGCAACAGTGAGATGTACAAGTCGTTATGTCAAAAAACGAACTTTAGAACTTTGGCGGAGAGGGGGGATATGGGTGGGGAGGGGCAGGATATGGGAAGGGATAGGAAGGGGAAACAAAGGAGGAGGCAACAATGCTTGATAAGAAATGTACTTATTATCTTGCCCACGTAATTGTAACTCCTCTGTACGGTATTTTCATAATAAAAAATAAAAAAAATAGAAAATGCTGCCCAAGGCAAATGGGTAAAAAAATTTACATTGTTACAATATTTGTAGGCTTAATGGAATTGAACCAGATGAATGTAAATAAAAATGTAGGAAAACATAATTTTTAAACTATAAAATAAATGATACAGTGGTATCAGTAAACAAATGATGACCTACTCTGTGTACCTACAGTATTGTGGTGGGTACTAGGGCTATAAAAAAGAATAGTATAAACATAGTCATGCTGGTAGCTTTAGTGAGGTCTTGTTTGTGATGGAACCAATCCAGATGCCCCTCAGTAGATGAATGGATCAAGAAAATGTGGTTTATATGCACAATAGAATTCTATGTCTCCATCAGAAAGAATGACATTGACCCATTTGTTAGGAAATAGAAAGACGGAAACAATTATAATAAGTGAAGTAAGCCAGGCCCAAAGAAACATAGGTCCTATGGTTTCCCTTATTTGCAATAACTAGTCTATGTCTGAGTCAAGCAGAAAATGTCAGATAAGTTGATGTTAGGGGAATGAACCCCAAGTAAAATATTCAATTTTTTTGTTTATTTTTCCTTTCATACAATTGTTTCTAACATATTTATAAGATGATTTCTTTGTTGCTTTGTATGTCCCTCCCCCACGGTATAATCCATGCTTTCACAGTATTTGATGTTGGTATAATTTGTGGAGGGGGAGGGAAAAAACAAATCATTTAACTAGGGATATAGATGGACACATTGCAACAATGAGATGTACAAGTTGTTATGTCAAAAAACAAACTGAACAACTTTGGTGGGGGGTGGGGGGAGGATCAGGTGCGGAGATGGGGGAGTATGGGAAGGGATGGGAAGGGGAAACAAAGAGGAAGCAACAATGCTTGATAAGAAATTACTCATTATCTTGCCCATGTAATTGTAACTCCTCTGTCCGATATTCTCACAATAAAAATATATATATATATTAAAAGGAGAAAAAGGAAAAAAAATAAATGAGTTCCTGTTAATATGTAAATTTAAAAAATAGTATAAGACCTCTGCTTCACATTTGGTGAGAGAGATATGTTCGTCAGCAAGAAGAACAGTAAAATCAAAAAGTGTTTTATTTGAATAATGGACAGAGTATAAGAGGAAAAAAAGGAGGGTAATTGATAACATGCTGAATTTTTTATCAGTAGGGTTCATAGGACACTGTTCTCAGACAATATTCTGTCCCTTTGGTACAACAATTATCTGGCCATATTAGAGTGAGAGTCATTTGAAATTTTTGGTATTTTCTAATAACACAATAACACACACACATATAGTTGTACCACTTGATCTTGCTTAAGAAATGAACTTGATAGAACACATACTTCCTATGCCTCAGCTCAGCCTTTAGACTGTGCTTATCATCCTAAACATGTATATTGATATATTTTGTCCTTCTTTTCTGTTTTTCTTTTATTTGACATATTACCATCTAACCTGTAGTAATATTTACTCACTTTTGTGCATATGGTCTACAAGGGCAGTGTTCTACATTCTAATGTCATATATAATATTGATATTGATTTTATACTTAATAAATATTTAGTGAGTAAACAAATCTCTTACTAAAATACAAATTGTAAGAAGATGGAGAGCTTTATGTTTGCTTTGCTTTCTTCTGTATTTCCAGTGCCTAGAAGAGAGTAACACAGGCTATGTTTACAGTAGGTAATTGTTTGATGAATGAACAAATCTATTTTTTAATATCTAAAGTTCTGATGATTGAGTGTTTAATATGTAAGCATAAAACATTCTAATAATTGAATATGACTTCATTTCTTAGAAAACAACACTATTATACAAGTTCTATTATTGCTCATATCTCAATGATTGGTGACTAAATCCTAAGGCACTAGGGAAGTTAGGAAACTTGTCAAGTGGTGATCATAGTGAAAATGATTAAATGGAAACCTCAAAAAATCTTCAGAAAATAAAACTAGTAAGAACGCTGGAAAAATGTCAAAATAAGAACTGTCATAACTCAAGGTATTAAAAATGTTTGGAAAAATGTGAGAGATATTTATTCAGAAAAAGTGACTAAATATGAATTTGTTCACAATGTTTTCTCCTCAGCAATGTGGTATCCTTGGAAATCAATAGGCATTCAAACATGCTAAAAATCAGTAACCTGACATCGAATGGGTTAGAAGAGCTTCCAAAGCACTATTTTCAGAAAAATGTAAGTTCATGTGTTTGGAAGTTTCATGAAAAACTGTACCTGATTCAGTGTTGCAATGCAAGCTACCCTTTTTACTTGGGGTGTTTGGTGAAAAAGAAACAGTGTCAATTGTTTAACACTGAAACTCTATAAGGTAATAGATGGAATAACCAAGAAGCTAACCATATCACTTCCAAATAAAAGCTGGACAATTAGATCTTCATATGAGATTTTATAAAGCTCCAATATGTTACTGGAAATTTAGAAAGCATGTACATGCATAAGGATATGTCTATGGTTCCTGCTATGTATATCTGAAAAAGACCTTATCTCCTAACCTCTGGCTGGCTCTGTGGCTCTGAGCAAGTAGGAATTAAAGCTAAAATAGATTATTTAACAGCATGCTGTGTCATTGAGGGCAAGTTAAAAATTACCACAGTACCCTCTGTAAAAGCAAGGGCACTAATGTATTCAAGGCATTTAAGGAAATATTGTTTGATCTTTAGTAAATCACTAAATGAACTGAGTAGACATTTCAGTGGAAACACAGCCTATTTGTGAGACAGGTAAAATTACCCAATTTTCCCCTAAAGTATTTGACTAAAACTTAGCTCTGTTAAATATTGTAAAAAAAAAAAAAAAAGCACTGTAAAATAGCCTGTAAGATATCCTGTATCCAGGCCCTATGTTAAATATTGGAGATGTAAAAAAAAAAAGAAATAATAAAAATAAAAGCAGGGAGGGGATGGAAGGGCAGAGATGGTAAGGGAAAACAAAGGAGGAGGCAACAATGCTTGATAAGAAATGTACTCATTACCCTGCTCATGTAATTGTAACCCCTCTGTACAGTATTTTCACAATAAAAAACTTATTAATGATAAAAATATAAAAGCACTGTTAAAGACCAAAAAAGAGTATAAGCTCAGGAAAGTTGCTCAATAAACTAACAACAATATCAAAATAACCAAAGCAATAATAAACTAGGAATGAGGGAGGATCTGATTTTCACAGTTATAAAATTTTGTGGTGAACATAGATACAAAATTCATAAATTAAAAACTTGCAAACCAAATTAAAAACACATTAAGAAGATAATACACCATGATCAAGTTAGCTTCATTCCAGGAATCCAAGGCTTGTTCATCATATGCAAATCTATAAATGTAATAGAGCAGATAAACAGAAACAAAACAAGTAGTTCATAATCATATCAATAGATGCTGGAAAGGGCTTTGATAAAATCTAACATCCCTTTGTGATAAAAGCCTCAAAGAAAACACAGAATAGAAGTTTTATATCTCAATATAATAACATTATACTGAATGAGGAAAAGTTGAAATTATTTCCTTGAAAATCAAGAATTCTTAGCCAGAGCAATAAGGCAAGAAAAAGAATAAACAAAAGAGATATGAATAGGAAACCAAGAAGCCAAACTTTCCATGCTGAAAGTCAATAGGATCCCATAATTAAAAGGTATAAAAATTCCACATGAATATGCTTAGGTCTAATAAAAACATTTTCAGCAAGGTGTCATGGTACAAAACCAATGTGCAAAAATCAGTATGTTTCCTCTGCAGCAATAATTAAATTGCTGAAAAATCAAGAAAACAATCACATCCAAATAGGCTAAAATTTAAAATAGTAAGGCTTAAGTCCAACCAAAGTTGCTAAAAGCTCTTATAATGAAAACTATAAAATGTTGAAAAAAGAAATTATAGGGGAATTTGTTAGGAAATGGAAAGACTTGGAAGAAATTATATTAAGTGAAGTAAGCCCTGCCCAAAGAAACATAGGTCCCATGGTTTCCCTCATTTGCAATAACTAGTATATGTATAGGGTAAGCAGAAAAGCTAAAAAGCTATGTACATGTGACCATATAAGATGATGCTAAGTGAAATGAACCCCAACATATGGATACAAGTGGTTTTATCCTTCTCGGTGGTGTTTTTAATGTATTTATAATGTACCATGTGATACATTTGTTTCTTTCGTATGTTCTTCCCCCATGGTATACTCCCTGTTTTCACTGTATTTGATTCCAGTGTCCTGCATCTTGTATATACATTTTTCTAATTTGCGGGGGGGAGAAGAGAAATAACAAAATGCTGAAACAAGGATACAGGTTGACCCGTTGTAGCAATGAGATGTACAAGACATTATGTTGAAAACAAACTTTACAACTTCAGGGGAAGAAAGGAGGAGTTGGGGAGGTGGGGATGGAAGGGATAGTAGGGGGAAAACAAAGGAGGAGGTAACAATGCTCGATAGGAAAAGTACTCATTACCCTACTCATGTAACTGTAACCCCTCTGTACAGTATTTTTACAATAAAATATATATATATGGAAAAAAGAAATTATAGGGGAAATGAGAAGATGAAAAGACCTCTTAAGTTCATGGATTGGCAGTATAAATATTAAAATGATCATCTTACCAAAAATGATAAACAAATTCAGTGACATCTCCATCAAAATTTCAATAACATTCTTCATAGTAGAGAAGTCCTAAAATTCAGACAGAAACACAGAAGATCCCAAATAGCGAGGGCTACCATAAGCAGTAAGAGTATAATGTTGGGGACATCATAATGCCTCACTTCAAACTATATTACAGGACCATAGTAACATAACAATTTAATACTGGTACAAATACATAGACATAGGTCAATTGAATAGAATGCAAGATGCAGAAATAAGCTCAAGTAAGTACTGCTGTCATCAACAACACAAACTGGAGGAAAAAAACAGCCTTTTTAACAAGTGGTGCTGAGAAAATTGGATTATTTCCTTTTAGAACACTATCTACAAAACTCAACTCAAAATAGATCAAAAACATTGATATAAAATCAGAAATAACTGCGGGCTGGGAAGGTGGCTCAGTGGTAGAGCACTTGCCTTGCATGCTCAAGGCCCTGGGTTTGATTCCTCAGCACCACATAAGCAAAAAGAAAAAATCCAGAAGTGGTGCTGTGGCTCAAGTGGTAGAGCGCTAGCCTTGAGCTGAAGAGCTGAGGGACAGTGCCCAGGCCCAGAGTTCAGGCCCCACGACTGGACCAAAAAAAATAAAAATTAAAAAAAAATAAAATCAGAAATAACTGGTGAATAAGATATGTGAGAAAATTGAAGATATAGGTATGGACAGGAACTTTATCAACAGGATTCTAGTATCTCAGTAAATCAGAGTAGAATTGATCATGAGATGGTATAAAATTTAAAAAGCATGTTTACAGTAAGTGAAACAATACAGTGGAAAACAACATGGAGGTTCCTCAGCGAAACTGAATATAATATTTTTAGTGTTTTTATAGGATAAACATTCTAGTGACACATCTATTTTTATCTAAGATCAGTTTCATAGCATCATTTTGTTTAGTAAAGAAGTGTTGTTTAAAGGTCTTTTACATTTCAATAATTTTTAAATCCCATTTGCTATTTTAATGGCCTACGATATTTCTTAGGAAAAGTTAGATGTAAGTCTTATTGAGGGTTCCTGAAAAGGGAAGAGTTACTTCTCTCTCCTTTTAAGATTTTTCTCCTTAGATTTTTGTCTCTAAATATTTGGATATGATATATCTAGGTATGAGCCTCTTTGATTTTATCATGTTTCTATTTTGTTTTGAACAATGGATATAGAGTAAATTCTCAGCAAAATTTAAAAAGTCTTCAATTATTGCTTTTTTCTTCCAGCTTTATTATATGAAACTGACAAATTATGTAATCAAGCTGTACAGTGTGATAGTTTGATAGATATATATGAGTGTTCAAGTGTGCATATATATGTGTGTTAAGAATAGTTCTACTCTTACCCATTTTTAATTAAGTAATCTTGTATGAACTATAGTCATAATATGCACTCGATCTTCAATTCTGTGTGTGTGTGTGTGTGTGTGTGTGTGTGTGTGTGTGTGTGTGTGTGTGTGTGTGTGTGTGTGTGTGTGTGTGTGTGTGTGTGTCTGCTGGTCCTGGGGCTTGAACTCAGGGCCTGGGCACTGTCTCTGAGTTTCTTTCCCTCCCTCCCTCCCTCCCTTCCTTCCTTCCTTCCTTCCGTCCTTCCTTAACACATTACATTATTTATTTCAAATATTATAGCAAGCAAATCTTTAAAAAGTCACCAATGTAATCAGATACATTATTATAAAGACTGAGGTAGTAGTATATTTTTAGTCTTTTCCATTGATATGAACCACTGTGATTCTTAACAAGTGAAAAATCATTGCTTCATTATTTTCTGAAACATTAAACTGCACTGAGAAATAGCATATACATATTAATGCTTCATTTTAAACATACAATTTAGAACTCAAAGTTATATGCAATAAATATATTAAATGCATTAAAATTATAAAAATATATGCAATTGTTTATCCATTATTAAACTAAAGATATGGATATGTCCATTGTCTCAAAAAGACTATCTTTCCTTTGAGGTTCTTTTGCTCAAGACTAGCGATCTATCACTTGAACCACAGCCCCTCTTCCAGTTTTTTGGTGATTAATTGGAAATAAGACTTGTACAGACCTTCTTGATCAGGCTGGCTTAAAACCACAGTTCCCTGATTTCAGCCTCTTGAGTAGTCAGGATTATAGGCATGAGCCATTGGCACCTCTTTCTTCAAAACTCTTTGATGGTTGTAACATAGTTTGTGCCCTTTGAATAAGCATTACTTATATAACTATTGTTTGAAGATCTGCTTCTTTCTTCATTTTTCTCTTTTGTACCTTACTCTTGGTAAGCTGTACTATATTTAAATCATTGGCTTAAATTTTCAAGCCTGTCATTGAACAATGCTAGTGAATTTTCATTTCATATTTTTTAACTTTTTTTGTCAGTCTTGGGGCTTGAACTTTGGGCCTGGGCACTGTTCCTGGGCTCCTTCTGCTCAAGTCTAGTGCTCTACCACTTAAGAAGGTAAGATTACAGGTGTGAGCCAGCAGACCAGCTTATTTTTTACTTAAAAAAATTTTTTATTGCTATTATGAAGGTGATGTACAGAATAGTTATAGTTACATATGTAATGTAAAGAGTACATTTCTTTTTGGGCAATGTCACACCTTCCTTCACTGTCTCTCAATTTTTCCTTCCCATACCCACCCCCAGGTTGTACATTTTTTACTTTTTAATGCCAGAAATTTCATAATCTATATATTTTATAATCCATATATCTATATAATCTATATATTTTTATAATCTATATACTTTAGTGATTTTTTTCTATTTGGTGAAACTTAATGGTCTATTTAATTCACATTTTTACACATAAGGTTTTTTTTACTTCCCTGATTATATCTTAAAGTGTTTTTTACTATAAGCAAAATCTTAGCTTTTGTATTTCTTGGGGGAAAGGTTACATAGCAAACACTTGTCTTTTCCTATGCATGTTTGATAGATCACAGCCTCCTGAATAGCTAGGATTTACAGGCATGAGCCAGCAGTGCACAATTCAAGTAGAGGATTACAGGTATGAGCCACCAGTGACCAGCTTTGAAATCACATATGTGGTGTGCATTACATTGCATATACTGAAATATGGGCTTTGATCCTAGATATGTTACTTGATCCAAGTGGCAGACATTGTATAGTTCATATCTTATACACCACCCTATCACACTTAAAACTTTCCAGATGAATACCTTAGTGCTGAACTTAGTGACATGATAGGGTTTGAGAGGAATCCTTTTAATTGTTACAAGTATTATTATCTTGAAAACTGTGACAAAATGCACATAAAATAAAATTCGTCATCTTAATCATTCTTAACTATATAGTTTAGTAGTGTTAAGTGCATTCAGACTAATATGAAAACAATCTCCCGTGACTTTTCAACTTGCTAAATTTCTAAGCATTAGCAGCAAAAGCAAGGATCAACAAATGAAATTACTTCAAATTAAAAGACATCTGTACAGCAAAGGAAACAATAAGTAGAACTAAAAAGCAAACAAACAGAATGGGAGAAAATCTTTGCAAACTATTATCTGGTAAATGAATTATGTCCAGAATTTATAAGTAATTTAATATCAAAGAGACAAAGAATCCAATTAAAAATGGGCTAAAGACCTGAATAGATAGTTCCCCAAGGAAGACATATAAAAGGCTAACAGATATATGACAAAATTTTCAATATCACTAGTCATCAGGGAAATGCAAATTAAAACCACTTAATCCCAATAAAAATGGCTATTATCAAAAAGATGAAAATTTTTAAAATTCTGGCAAGAATATGGAGAAAAGGGAGCTCTTATCCACTATGGGTAGGAATGTCAATTAGTAGAGTCATTATAGAAAACATTATAAAAGTTCTCTCCTCAAAATTAAAAATTGAAGTACTGTTTCATACATCAGTCCCACTATTGGGTATATATAAACAGAAAGGAAATGAAGTCAGCATGGAGAAGGGACAGCTTCACCTCCCATGTTGATTGTAATACTAGTCACAACAGCCAGCAGATGAAATTAGTCAGATATACAAAGACATGATTACATGAGCTTACTTGTATAGAATATTAAAAAAAAAAACTTGCCTAATAGAAGTTGAGATTAAAGTAGTAGTTACCAAAGAATGGGCTGAATAATGAAAAGGGGGAAATACAAAGAGGTTGGCCAATAGGTTCAAATGTTACTGGTAGCTATGAGGAGTAAATCCTGCCATTCTATGACACCATATAGTGAATAATGACTGTAGATGTTGAAATAGAAGGAGCTGGACTCTGGACTCTGGTAGCAATTGCCTGTAACACTAGCTTGTCAGGAGGCTGAGATCTGAGGATTGCAGTTTGAAGCAAGATTGGGCAGAAAAGTTCATTAAGCATCTTCTCTCTAATACCGAAAAGTTGAGAATGGAGTTGTGGCTCAAGTGGTAGAGCATCAACCTTGAGTGGAAATGAAAAAGCTAAGGGACTGGCACAAAATAGAACAGAAGATTAGACTGTACCTAGGGCAATGAAAGTGTAAAAGTTAACAAAGTTCAACAAAGCAAAACCAGGAAACAGGTACTGGAAAGGAGTGATGTGGGGTCAAGGGAGAAAAGGCAGACAAATAAAGAGGAGAATAGGGGGAAATGTAGTTAAGAAATCAACATATATTTACAAATTAAGAAGAATGTTGGACAGGGTGGATAGGGGGGAAATGGGTGAGAATGTTGAAAGAGGTGACATTGATCAAGATATATTGTATTCATAAAGATAACAACAAAAAAGAACATGTCAGGCATACTGATATGTACCTATAATTCCAGCTCCATGGGAGAGCTAAACATGTTTTCATTATATTATTTAAATGAATACTTTTTCTTAGTAAAAGTGTTATACTACCAAAAAGAAATCATAAAGTTTAAGCTAATGGATATGTTAATTATTCTTATTTGGTACTTACCCAATTTATGCATGAATAAAATATTATAGTGTCTCTAGGCACCAGTGGCTCACATCTGCAATCCTAGCTTTTCAGGAGGCTGAGATCTGAGGATCCCAGTGAAAAGCCAACCAGAGCATGAAAGTCCATGAAACTCCTCTCCAATTAACTACCAAAAAAACCCCAAAACAACAGAAGTGGAGCTGTGGCTCAAGGGGCAGAGTGCTAGCCTTGAGGAAAAAAGCTCATGAAATCACCCAGGCCCTGCAAACTCCAGGACTGGCACAAATCAATTAGGGTGTACAAAAACATGTACAATATTGTGTGAATAAAAACAAAAAATATTGTGTGAATCAAAATAAAATCCGTATTTCCCCATTCTTTCATGTTCTAAAAACCGATTCACTTTATTCTACTTTCTGAATCTATGAATTCAGTGAGTCGTTCATCTTGTGTAAATGAGATCATACAATAAATGTTCTTTTGTCTAGGTTATTAGCTTTAACATAATATCTTTAAGGATCACCCACATTGTTGCTTATGTTACAGAATTTTGTTCATTTTCAAGTCCACTTAAAATTACAGTGTACTTATAGGTCACATTTAATTTATTTATTTATCTGCAGATACATACATCTTTCTACTTCTTGGCTATTGTGAATAATACTGCCATATACATAGATGTACAACATCTATTTGAACCTCTGATTCCAAGTATTTTGAGTAAATATCCTGAAGTGGAATTGATGGATGAGATGGTAATTCTATTTTTATATTTTTTCCTTATTTTCACTGTATACTTTAAGGTGTAAAATTATCTTTATGAAATTACTACTTTTGTGATTCTTTTTAATGTCAATAGATCTTATTTGGGATGGTTGGTCATTACAGAATGGTAAGGACTATTTTTTTTTCATTTTGCTCCTCATTTAATCCAACTAACGACTTATTCAATAGCATAAGAAAAAAGTAAAGAAAATTCCCAATGGTGGGAAAAGAAAGTGAAATGATTAGGCACCCTCAAAGTGGCAGGAAAAATATAGTGAGAGGCTTATTGCATATCCAGAATGCCTTACAAAATACCCCCAAATTTTCATCATACAATAGGAAAATTACTCACCACACTAACAATCAAGAAAATCTCAACTCAAATGAGAAAAGACAATGAAGAGGTGTAGACAGTGATGTGACAGAAATGTGAATTATCTGACAAAGTTTCTTAGACAGCTTTGCTAAAAATACTTCAACCAATCACTTGCTAGCGGCTCACACCTGTAATCCTAACTACTCAGGAGGCTGAGATCTGAGGATCACGGTTCAAAGACAGCCCGGGAAGGAAAGTCCATGAAACTCTTATTGCCAATAAACCACTAAAAAACTGGAAGTGGCTCTGTGGCTCAAGTGGTAGAGCGCTAGCCTTGAGCTGAAGAGCGCAGGGACAGTGCCCAAGCCCAGAGTTCAAGTCCCACGACCTAAAAAGAAAATTACATATCTTGAAACAAAGAGGAAAAACAATAGAAAATTCCACAAGTAACAAGTCATAATAGAATCAAACAAAATTTAGAAAATGAAGCAAAAATAATCCAATGTATGTTCTACTAAATTAAGAAGAGAGAGGATAGTTGTGGTAAAAGAAGGATGGGTGAGAATGTTGAAAGGAGTGATGTTAGCCCAGTGGGCACCCTTTCCATAGCTTAGCACTCTCCTTCCTCTTTCCACAGCTTGGCATGCTCCCTTACTAGGCAATACTAGGCCCATTAGTAAAAGCAGTAAATAATCAGCCTCCAACCCCTCTTTACCTTGAGATGGCACTCCTCTGGGGCAGCTGTCACCAAATAAGGCAACAAGAGCCCTGTAGAGAGACCTTCGAGTCTGCAGGGTCCCTTATCTACTGCTTGGGCAGCAGCCATAAATCCTAATCTGCCATGATGAAGCCCCTGGTCCTCACATCCACACCAGGATCTCTACCTCCTAGCCCCTTCTAGCCCCTCCTAGCCTCAGTAGGTTATATAGGCCACCTCAAACAATAGCAGGCACTGCTTCTCATTTCTCTCTTGTGAGAAGGGGTCTTGCTGGTCCCTTTACTGGCAATAAACGTTTTCTTTGTTCTTTGAACCTGGATGTCTGTGTGGTTTTCTGGCGAAATCTAATATACTCTATTAGGTGACATTGACCAAGATATCATTTATCTATAAACTGCATTGATAAATGCCAACTCCTTTGTACAATTACCTGGAGAAACTTTAAGAAAAGACAAAAAAAGAGATTTGTAGAACTAAAAAGTAAAATAGTTATAAAATTCATTAATAATAATTTAATATTAGAGTGGAGTTCACATAGGATAGAATGTTATCTTGATATAAAATCAACAGAAATATAATATTGCTAAAACACAATGATATAGCTAATAATATAGATAAAATAGACTGGATGAAAAATACCAAAATACCAAGAACTCATGGAAAAACAAGAAAAGATCCAATATCTGTATCATCTGAATTCTGGAAAGAGAAAGCAAGATTTAGGTTGAATGAATAACAATTAATCAATGATTCTCTAACTCTGGCAAAAGACATAAACTCACTCAAGAAGCTAAGTGAACACTAAATAAGATAAAGCTAAAGAAATTAATTTTGAAGCACATTACAACTAAACATTTGAAACATAATGACAAGGGAAAACTTCTTGATAGCTGCTGGAGAGAAATGATTCAGTACATAGAGTGGAATACTCACTCACTTGAGGGGAATTTGTCATCAGAAGCCATAGAATTCAGAAGAAAGTGGAATAATATTACCCAAGTATTAAAAAAATGGATATAACCTTCAACTGCAAATTGAATGATATGAGAAACCATCCTTGAAGATGAAAATGGAAATAAAGTTATTTGAAGAAGGAAAGGAAAATAAAATATTTGATATTAGCAAATCTATTTTTAAATAATGACTAATAGGTTATCTTCAAACAAAAAATAATTTGAAAAGAACTATTGGAGAATCCAAAAGGACGAACAACAGACAAACCTTAAATATTGGTAGGCACAAGAGATAACCTATTATATAATCCCATCCCCACATGAATTTTATAATTAATATTTGACTATTTGAACAAAAATTAGAAGCCATCAATGTCACTTGATATTCAGAACAAGGAAGATAAATGTAGCAAAATGGAATTAAGTTGTTTCATATCTAACTAAAAATGTTGATAATATCAGACTATGGTAAGTTACATATGTATGTAGAAATGATTAATCACTAAGAAAATTATCCAAAGTGATGCAGTTAAGTCATATTAAATTACAAGTGGGAAACTCAAACAAATATATGGAAACTAAATGACACACCGTTGAACAAAACAGTGGGCAAAGAAGAAAATGAAAGAAAAATTAAAAATATCTTTGGGTGAATAAAAATGGAGTACAACTTACCAAAATATGTGGGATTAGTAAGAATAATACTTAGGTGGAGTTTTTAAATTTACATATAATACTTGTCCTTATTTATAAAGTACAGTATTATATATCAATACATGTATAAACAATAAAAATATAGCAAAAATGCTTGAATTAGGAAAGAAGATAGATCAATGATAACTTTGTTCCTCAATAAACTAAAACATAAGGCACAAATTAAATTCATAGTTGGCAAAACAATACAAGTAATAAATAGAGAAAAAATCAAATAGGAAACAAAAATTATAGAGAAAATTACAGAGGGGGGCTGGGAAGGTGGCTCAGTGGTAAAGCACTTGCCTTGCATGCATGAGGCCCTGGGTTCGATTCCTCAGCACCACATAAGCAAAAAGAAAAAAGCCGGAAGTGGCGCTGTGGTTCAAGTGGTAGAGCGCTAGCCTTGAGCTGAACAGCTGAGAGACAGCACCTAGGCCCAGAGTTCAGGCCCCACGACCGGATCCCCACCCTAAAAAAAAGAAAATTCAAGAGGGAAACAAGGGGAAAACATTAAAATAGATGCTATAGAAATAAAAGAAATCAGATAGGAAAGTGTGGCTCAAGTGGTAAAGCACCATCCTTGAATGTAAAAGATAAGAAAGAGCTGGAGGCCTGAGTTCAAGCATTAGTATTAAAAAGTGGGAAAGAAAGATAAAGAGGAAGAGAGAAACAGAGAGACAGTGACAGACAAAGGGAGACACACAATCAGAAGGAAATAAAAAGGATCATATGGGAATATTAAGAACTATTATATATCAATAAATTGAATGATCTAGAAGAAATAAATATACTACAAAAATGAAACCCACAAGGCTTGATTAAAAAAATAAAGTAGAAATCCTAAACAAATCTACAGCAAAAAGTTACAGTAATACTAAAAATAATCTCCCAATAATCAAAAGCAAAGAACCAGTACTTAATATTGTCAAAAATAGTAGAATAAATACTTCCACTCATTCTATGATGAAAATATAATCCTATATCAAAATGAGACAATGTAACTACCAATATTGATGTAAATATTGTTACAAATTTCAACAAATATTAACAGAAAAAGATATATATGCATATATAATGAAATATATATATTGACATGTAAATAAAGCAGTGTAATAATCACATTAGCAGAATTAATGATACACATTACATGGTCATCTTGATAGTTATAAAGAATTTAACTAGGTAAACAGATTTTCATATTTAAAACAATATGATAAAGACTACAGTTGACAAGCCAATAACTAACAACACAATTAATGGTGAAAAATAGAGGAGCAAGACAATGTCTCTTACTCTCACTTCTTCTATTCAATACAGTACTGGTGAAAGAAATGACCATATCTCATGCCATTGGCATGGTTGCATATGTAGAAAACCCTAAGTATTTCACAGGAAAATTGTTACAGCTATCAAATCAATTCACTAATGTGCAGGTATAACATTAGCATACAAAATCAGCAGCATTTCCTCATTGCAATAATGATTTCTCCAAAAACACAAAGAAAATGATCCCATTTATGTCAGCATGAAAAATACTTCAGAACACATTTAAACAAGGTGAAATGTCTGAACACTGAAAACTATAAAACACCAATTAAAGTAATTAAGAAGACACAAATAAAGCAATACATATATTCATGAAGGGATTATTTCTCAAAGTACATATTAAATACAGTAATCAAAATTCCAATGTAATTTTTTCACAGAAACATAAAATGCAATCCTAAATTTAATATCTAATGAATATTATCTGGCATGTAGGTCAGTGATAGAATACTTGCCAAGTGGAACCTTGAAAAGGTTTAGGTTCCATCCATGACATAATAAGAAAAAAAATGTTTCACTCATATTAAAATTCCATATTTTCTTTATTGTTGTTTTGAACTTCAAGTATAGAGTTGAACTACTTAATGGTGTCCCCATTTGTAGCATATTATCATCATTGAGTCTTGTATTGATTGTCTTTTTATTTTTGTTGCTTGTATTGTTATTGACTCTTTTCCCGATTCCTGCTTTCATTTTTCACCTAACCACAAACTATTTTTCAAAGTGTTTTATGTGAATATCTTATTTACATGTACTTTTGAAAAACAAGAATAATAATTTTAGTTCTTTTTTATTGTGAAAATATTGTACAGAGGGGTTACAATTACATGAGCAAGATAATGAGTACATTTCTTATCAAGCATTGTAGCCACCTCCTTTGTTTCCCCTTCCCATCCCATCCTCCCCTCATCCCCCCACCCAACCCTCCCCCCCACCAAAGTTGTAAAGTTCGTTTTCGACATACCACTTGTATGTCTCATAGTTGCAATGGGTCCACCTGTATCCCTATTTAAACGATTTGTTTGTCCACTTCCCCTAGAATCAACTCCAAATGGATCAAAGACCTAGGGAGTCAAAGCAGACACTCTGAAAACATTACAGGATGGAATAGGAGAAACCCTAGGTCTCCTTGGCACAGGCCAAAATTTTCTTAATAGAGACCCAGAAACACAACAAATCAAAGAAAGGTTGGACAAATGGGATTGCATGAAATTGCAGAGCTTCTGCATGGCATAGGACATAGCTAGCATGATCAATAGAAAGCCCACAGAAAGGGAGAAGATCTTCACTAGCCTTACAACAGACAAGGGTTTCATATCTAAAATACACGTGGAACTCAAAAAATTAAATCCGCCAAAAACAGATCTTCTAAGAAACAACTGCCCAATAAATAAGTGGGCTAAGACTTAAAGAGAAACTTCTCTGAAGAGGAAAGAAGGATGGCCAATAGACACATGAAGAAATGCTCAACCGCCCTAGCCATAAAAGAATTGCAAATCAAAACAACATTGAGATACCACCTCACCCCAGTTAGAATGGCTATAATCAAGAACTCTAATAACAACAGATGTTGGAGGGGATGTGGACAGAAGAGAACCTTACTGCATTGTTGGTGGGAGTACAAACTTGTTCAACCACTTTGGAAAGTAGTATGGAGGTTCCTCAAGACTTAACTAAATCCTAATCTTAAAGTGGGAAATAGGTTGGATAGAGTGATAGTAGAGAGAGAGGGAAATAAAGAAGAAAGAGAAAGAAAAAAACAAAGAAGAAATAGAAAAACAAAAATTTTAAATTAAAAAGTGCAACACTTAAAAATTATGCAGATTGAAAACAATATTCAGAGAACGTGGATAGAATGAGAGAAGGGGAGGGATAGAAAGGAGACGTGAAAAACTTAAAAATAAAAATGCTTAAAATATTATATAGGTATAAAGAGGTAGTACTGGTATAAGGAATTTAAGTCTAAGAGGTTTTAAATTGAGTAATAAATTTCTGGATTAAGTGTGTATACAATGGGGGTTAAGGTCTAATAATCGACTATGGTTATATCTGAGGATGAGCAAAAGACCAATTAAGTCATGCAAAGAAGAATGAAAGATAAGAAAAAGTGAAAAGAATGAGAAAGAAAGAAAAAAAGGATCAAATGGTCAGTAGAGCTAAACAAAAACAATTTTTTAAGAAAAAAGAAAAAAGTACACACACATATACCCCTAAAATAAAAATTATAAGAGGGAGAAAAAAAGTTAATAGAAATCAAAACAAAATTTTTAAGTAAAAAATTTAAAAAAAAAAAAGGTTTAGAAAAAAATTTTTTGCCAATCCAGGAGCATGAGAGGTTTTGCCATTTTCTAAGTTCTGTTTTGATTTCCTTTTTCAAGATTTTAAAGGTTTCATCATAGAGGTCCTTCACTTCTTTGGTTAAGTTAATTCCTACGTATTTTATTTTTTGTGGGGCTATTACAAATGGAGTTGCTTTCCTAATTTCAGCCACACTTTTCTCATTGTTGGCATACAGAAAAGCCATTGATTTTGGGGATTAATTTTATACCCTGTTACTTTGCCAAAGTTTTGAATCAGCTTGAGTAATTTGGGAGTGGACTCTATGGGATTCTTTAAATACAGGATCATGTCATCTGCAAAGAGGGAGAGTTTTATTTCTTCTTTCCATATTTGGATCCCCTTTATGTTTGCATCTTGTCTTATTGCTGTAGCTAGGCATTCTAATACTAGATTGAAGAGAAGTGGAGAGAGTGGACATCCTTGTCTTGTGTCTGAGTTAAGAGGGAATGGCTTTAGTTTTTCACCATTAAGAATAATGCTGGCTGTAGGTTTGTCATATACAGCCTTTATTGTATTGAGGAATGTTCCATGGGATTCCTAATTTTTCCAAAACCTTCATCATAAAGGGGTGTTGGACCTTGTCGAATGCTTTTTCTGCATCTATTGAGATAACCATGTGGTTCTTATCCTTGCACCTGTTGATGTGATGTATAATATTAATTGATTTGCATATATTGAACCAGCTTTGCATCCCTGAAATGAATCCTGTTTGATCATGGTGTATGATTTTTTTGGTGAATTGTTGAAGTCGGTTGGCCAAAATTTTGTTGAGAAGTTTTGCATCAATGTTCATCAAAGAAATGGGTCTATAGTTCTCCTTCTTTGATGAGTCCCTGCCTGGTTTTGGGATGAGGGTTATGATGGCTTCATAGAATGTGTTCGGTAGTGAAGTTTCTCTTTCAATTTCATTGAAGAGTTGGAGGAGTATTGGTGTGAGCTCTGCTTTGAAGGCCTTGTAGAATTCCGCTGTAAAACCATCTGGTCCTGGACTTTCTTAGCTTGGAGGTCTCTTATTGCTGTTTCTATTTTAATGCTTGATATGGGCCTGTTGAGCTGGTTTAACTCATCTTGGTTTAGTTTTGGCATGTCAATATTTGCTAGGAAAAGGTCCATTTCTATCAAGTTCTCAAACTTATTAGCATAAATTTTTGAGAAGTACTCCCTTATAATGTTCTGAATCTTGGTTGTTTCCGTGGTGATGTTTCCATTCTCATCTGTGAGTTTATTTCTTTGGGTGTGTTCTCTTCTTTTTCTGATAAGATTTGCTAAGGGTCTGTCAATTTTTTTAATTTTTTTGAAGAACCAACTCTTTGTTTTGTTGATTCTTTCTACAGTTTTTTTTTGGATCCTAATTCATTTATTTCTGATTTAATTTTAATTATTTCTTTCCATCTACTGCATTGGGGTTTATCTTGCTGCTCTTTTTCAAGGAGGTTCAGATGTCTCATTAAATTGTTGGTTTCAGATCTCTCCAATTTGTTGATGTAGGAACTCAGAGCTATAAACTTGCCTCTGAGTACTGCCTTTGCTGTGTCCTAGAGGAGCTGGTAATTTCTGTGTTCATTTTTGTTGAATATCATGAACATTTGAATTTCCTTTCTATTCTCTTCCATGACCCATCAGTAATTCAACTTGAAAAAGGAAATCATAACAGAACTTAGAAAGTGGCAAAAACAACTGGTGGACCTGTTGCAACAATGAGAAGTACAAGTTGTCATGTCCAAAACGAGCTTTACAACATCGGTACGGGGGGGGGGGAAGGAGGGGGAAGGAGAAGGATTGGGATTGGGGGGGAGGGGGGAGGCTGGGAAGGGATGTGAAGGGTAAACCAAAGGAGGAGGCTGCAATGCTTGGTAAGAAATGTACGCATTATCCTGCCCATGTAATTGTAACCCCTCTGTACAGTATGTTCACAAATAAAATAAAATTAAATTAAAAAAAAAGAAAGTCGCAAATACTCCCATGCCCCTGGATTGGAAAGTTCAACATCGTGAAAATGGCAATACTTCCCAAGGCTATCTACAAATTCAACGCGATACCCATCAAAATTCCAACCTCATTCTTCAAGGAAATAGAAGAGGCAATCTAAAAATTCATATGGAACAATAAAAGACCCCGAATAGCAAAAACGCTCCTCAACAGAAAGAACACTGCTGGAGGAATATCAATACCAAATTTCAAACTCTACTATAAAGCCATAGTAATCAAAACTGCTTGGTACTGGCATAAGAACAGACCTCAGGACCAATGGAATAGAATTGAAAACCAGAAATGAACCTACAGACCTATAGCCATCTAATCTTCGATAAGGGAGCTAAAACAGTAGAATGGGAGAAAGACAGCCTCTTCAGTAAATGGTGCTGGCAAAATTGGTGAACTACTTGTAGAAAACTAAAACTAGATCCTTATATATCACCCTGCACCAGAATCAACTCCAAATGGATCAAAGACCTCGGGAGTCAAAACAGACACTCTGAAAACATTACAGGATGAAATAGGAGAAACCCTAGGTTTCCTTGGCGCACACAGAAATTTTCTTAATAGAGACCCAGAAACACAACAAATCAAAGAAAGGTTGGACAAATGGGATTGCATGAAGTAGCAGAGCTTCTGCATGGCAAAGGACATAGCTAGCAAGATCAATAGAAAGCCCACGGAATGGGAGAAGATCTTCACTAGCCATACAACAGACAAGGGCTTCATATCTAAAATATACTTGGAACTCAAAAAATTAAATCCCCCAACAACAAATCCTCAAAGAAACAACTGCCCAATAATTAAGTGGGCTAAAGAGCTAAAGACAAACTTCTCTGAAGAAGAAAGAAGGATGGCCAATAGACACATGAAGAAATGCTCAACCTCCCTAGCTATAAAAGAAATGCAAATCAAAAAACATTGAGATACCCCCTCACCCCAGTTAGAATGGCAAAAATCAAGAACTCTAACAACAGATGCTGGAGCGGATGTGGACAGAAGGGAACCTTACTTCCTTGTTGGTGGGAGTGTAAACTTGTTCAACCACTTTGGAAAGCATTATGGAGGTTCCTCAAAAGACTTCACATAGATCTCCCCTATGACCCAGCAATCCCACTTTTGGGCATTTACCCAAATGTTTACAAACAAGACCACACTAAAGCTACCAGCACAACTATGTTTATTGCAGCATTATTTACCACAGCTAAGATATGGAACCAACCCAGATGCCCCTCAATAGATGAATGGATCAAGAAAATGTGGTATATATACACAATAGAATTCTATGCCTCCATCAGAAAGAATGACATTGCTCCATTTGTAAGAAAATGGAATGACTTGGAAAAAATTATATTAAGTGAAGTAAGCCAAGCCCAAAGGAACATAGGTCCCATGGTTTCCCTTATTTGCAAAATCTAGTATATGTATGAGTCAAGCAGAAAAGGTCAGATAATGTGATGTTAGGAAAATGAACCATTAGATATGTATTTTAATGTTTTTTTCTTTCATGCATTTGTTTCTAACGCATTTATAAGATTATTTCTTTGTTGCTTTGTATGTCCCTCCCCCACAGTATAACCCCTGCTTTCACTATATTTGATGTGGGTATAATTTGTGGAGATGGGGAAAAACAAGTCATTTAAGGTTACAGGTGGACCTGTTGCAACAATGAGAAGTACAAGTTGTCATGTTGAAAACGAACTTTACAACTTTGGTGCGGGGGGGGGGGGGGTGGATTGGGTGGGGGGTGGGGGGAGGCTAGGAAGGGATGTGAAGGGTAAACAAAGGAGGAGGCTGCAATGCTTGATAAGAAATGTACTCATTATCTTGCCCATGTAATTGTAACCCCTCTGTACAGTATGTTCACCAAAATGTTAAAAAAATGAAAAAAAAGAAAAAAATTTATAAAAGGTACAAAAAGAGTTCTTTGATTTTTTTGGGGGGGGGGGAATGGGAAGATTCTGTATCTCCCTTGTGTCCAGTAACCAGTCTCTTGTTGTAGTCTCCGGTCTGCTTGTGGTGTTTGATTTTCCTGTGTCTTGGATGGTTTCTTAAGTCAGTTTGTTTGGGCAGGCAGAAAAATGCTGTGCTTTACCCAGGATTTTGTGATCTTCCTCCCAAGCTAGTTCAATGGGTGGGAGATCTGCTTTGAATATCACAAAAGAGGGAGATGTCTGTTTCCTCTAGCTTGGAGATGCTGTGATGAAGCTAGGTTCTGGGTAGAGTTGAGGCCTTTCAGCAAACAGCAGCTTTTCCCTGAGGAGCTAGCTTCTGAGAAACTCACAGAGCCCAGCCTGGAGCCATTCTCAGGGTTTCTGTTTACTTACTGAATTTCAATTGATTGTCAAGGCTGCTGTAGGGAGGGGCAGCCTCTGGCTCTGTTTACCCAGTGAAGAAAGCCATTCCTGGGGCTGGAGGCCGAGCTGAGTGACTTTTCCCTGGGTGGAGCTGAGCCTGGCAGGTCAGGTTAGGTTCCTGTGACCTGCTAAATGACTTTTGTTTTCTTCCAAGGCCTGAGTTGGAGCTACCTGCTCCTCCAGTCCTTTGTCAGTATCAAAGATGGAGATCTCCAGTAGTGGGGGGCGGGGAGGGGTGGCCTTCCCTCCTCTGCTCCCTGAGGAGTGAGGATATCAAGCTTCTACTCACACCAGAGTTTTGGTTCCTGGGTCGTCTCTGGTCTGTAAACTGCAGCATGAAGATGTCTGCTTCTTGTCAGTTCTTGCTGGTGTTGAGTAGAATCTGCTCACCCGCCACGTCTGGCGACTTTGTCCTGGACTCTCTGTGTTGCAGGTATGCGCTGCTGGCAAGACCTCAGATCTGTCTCCTTGCCTGGATTTTCCCTCTCTTGTCTAACTCTCTGTCCTGTGATGGCACACTTGGTGTGATTCTCTGGCTTAGGACTGTTCACTGGAACTCTAAAACTGCTTTTTATGTGAGAGCTTGTTTAGCCTCCAGCTTCTCCTCCGCCATCTTCCCGGAACCTAAATTTAGTTCTATTCTGAACTAAAGTGTAGCTTAGTACAGTAAAAGTCAGTTTTCAGATGTGCAATTCAAGGGATTATTTGCATTTGTATAAATTTACATAACTAGTGTGTACTCATATACACATCATATACATGTGTATGTACAATATGCATAAATATGTGCATATGTGTTATTTTTAGTATCTCAGACATATTCCTTGTGGTTTCTAAAATCACAGATCATCTATGTATCTGTTTACTTTGTATCTTAATGGCTTTGATTAGTCATATGAGACAATGTTATCTGTTGCTATTGTGTATATCAGTAATTTGAGCCTGAGAGAAATGAAATAACTTGTTCAAGATCTCTGCATTTCCCCATGAAATACAGTTTAAATGATATGAGGAGAAAATGGCACAGAGAGAGAGAGAGAGAGAGAGAGAGAGAGAGAGAGAGAGAGAGAGAGAGAGAGAGAGAGAGAGAGAGAGAGAGAGAGAGAGAAATATAAAGAAGTAAAGATAGATTAAAGAGAATTCTAAGTGAGGGAAATGGAAAAAGTAGAAGTAGAAGAAAGGTGAGTTAAAAAAACAGAAAATGAAAGGATGGGACTGGAATAGAAACAAGAAAGTAACAAGTCAAATTTTAATCAAACTATTGAGGTATCTTTGATTGTGGTTCCATGATCATATACTTCTCCAAGCTGTTAATCTAGTGAATTTACAAATGTTGCTATTCAGGGAGTGGAGTAGGCCGTCCCAATCAATATTATAAAGTATAGCCATGAAGAAGAGTAATCACCTGGAGGAGGAGGTTAAAGAAAGAAGAGATTCAGAGGAAGAGAGCAGCTTCAGATTATGGAGCCAGGCAGAGAGATTGAGTGAGAAGTAATGATTAAGACACACAAAGAAAGAAAAAGAGAAAGACAAAGATAATACAGGTCTCCTATCCACTACTCAGTTACAGTGGATTCTGTGATCTTTTCAAGGATGGGTATTCCAAGAATTGTAACTTTGCATAGTTGTCTTCAGGTTGCTAGATCAACCTTCCCATATAATAAGAAAGAAATCTAAATCTAGACTCAGGAAGTACCTTAGATGCTACTTAGGAAATTGACTAATCCCTTTACCCAATATATCTGGAGTACCAACACATATAGGATAATTTTGAGAAAATTCATTCCAATAAAAATCCCCCAGAGCACCTCTACGATAATGCAACGCAATGTTAAGAGCAGGAAGAGCAGTCATTTCAGTTTCCACCTTACCTGCTACTTATAAGCAAGGTATATGTTCCTCAGTTTTCCCATCTGCAAAGTGGAAACCTTGTTTTTGAGAAGCCAACAGATTAATAGGAAACTGTTTTTCAAATGAAATCTAAAACATATATTGACCTACTTTTAATACCTCCTTTTCTTATTTAGTCATTCAGAATAAACCTAATTTTTCACTGTCCATGAGGTTTCACATGATGGGGCTAATGTAAACATATTATGACCCTTTGGGAAAATATTTCTTCAACCCCACATATCCAAATCTGTCTCAGGCCTCTGCCTCATCCTCCTTTAAAACAGTTCCAAGCTCTTGATAATGCCAACCAAATCCTTGCTACACACTCCCACACACAATCTAAGCTTTAGATCCCTCAGACAAAGTAATAGAGTAGTGAGACTTTTGTTTTATCATTTTTCTTAGTTCATGGAAATTGTACAAGATAAATGAGTTCCAAATGATCTAAATTTAATATAGTAGATGAAAGAAGGGAGGAAAATGCTAGCCCTGGAGTGGAACACAGAGGCAAAGAATTTCAGACTCTTCACATAATATAACTGTGATTTAATCTAGTTCTGAATTATACTCATTTTCCTCCATGCTGGATGAATCACTCTGTGCTGAAGCTGAGCCTTTTGATCTTGTTCTGAATGCAGAGAAAATGGTCCTAGCACCTTTAAATCTTCACTTCCAAGAAAGAGAAGGCAAGGAGAACAATGTGAACATTAGTGAGAGAGCATTTCACACACAAGGAAAAGTGTGAAGAAAAGAGGATGTTGGCAACAAAATGAGAATTGATCTGAGATGAAGAGAGACAGAGAGATCAGTTCAGTTTCTGAGAACAAGTGAGCTGCAGGGAGGCAGATATCTTAAGTGGTCTTGGTCGCATCCCCTTCCAACCCATACCTCTTCTGCAAAGACAGTTTGAACAATTGAATTAGTTTATTTAAGCTAATTAATACTAGCAATAATTGGAACCACAGAATTGGGAATAATATAATCTGTCTAAAATACGGGATGACAAAACTGTTTTGAGGTTTGGGACTGTTATTTACCACATTCCTTATTGAGAAGATGAAGAAATTGAGATCAAGAACTTCTCAGCCAACGTAGGATGAATGGCTTCCTTAAATTCAGATTGGGGCTCTCCACACTAAATGTTCATGCCATCCAATATCCTCTAGAAATGGCTAAAAGAGGGGGCGAAGGGATCATGAATCTGCAAGCCAGATAACTTCAACCTAGAATGTAAATGTTACAAAATTTGTTCATTCATCAAACTTTCCTTTTCTTTTTTGTTTCTTTTCTTTCTTTCCTTCCTTCCTTCCTTCCTTCCTTCCTTCCTTCCTTCCTTCCTTCCTTCCTTCCTTCCTTCCTTTCTTCCTTCCTTCCTTCTTTCCTTTGTTCCTTCCTTCATTCCTTCCTTCATTCCTTCCTTCCTTCATTCCTTCCTTCGTTCCTTCCTTGCTTCCTTGCTTCTTTCCTCTTTCTTTCTCTCTCTCTCTCTCTCTCTTTCTTTCTTTCTTTCTTTCTTTCTTTCTTTCTTTCTTTCTTTCTTTCTTTCTTTCTTTCTTTTCTTTCTTACTGGTGCTAAATACTGAGGCTTGAACTCAGTGCCTCATGCTCTTGATTAACTTGAGTCATAGTTCTATTTCAATCATTTAGGTGGTTAATTGGAAGTGAGGGTCTTAGCAACTTTTCTGCCTGGGAAGATGTTTGAACCAGGATCTTCAGCTCTCAGACTCCTGAGTAGCTAGGATTACAGTCATGTGCCACTGGCAACCAGCTCATTGATTCTTTTCTTTGTGTATGTACCAGTGCTAGAGCTTGAACTCAGTTCTCATTCAAGACTTCCTCACTCAAGGCTGGCACTCTACCACTTGAGCCACAGCTCCACCTATGGCTTTTTGCTGGTTAATTTGAATAAAAGTCTCAGGTATATTCTTGACCAAGGCTAGCTTCAAACCACAGTCCTCAGATCTCAGCCTCCTGTGTAAATCAATTCTTTTTATAGGAATTACTACTTGTTTAGCACTCACATTGCATTTATCATGAGCCTGTGTGATGCTGTCATTTGCTGAATATTTCCAGCTAGACAAATACTAAATATCCTCTATGAAGATAATAGATAAATATTTTGTATATAGTTTTAAATACTGGAAGATTATAAATTTATATTCATAACTTTAACATGTGATAAAATATGAGTCTAGATATTAAGAGAAAAATGCAAATACCCTAATGCAACAAAGTCATCTTCTGGAGAAGTTTTACAGAAGAAGAGATTTTTAAACTCATCTTTGAAGAGTCACTGGAATTTGGTCACATGAATTTTAGTGAATGTTACACACATGAGGAAAGATGGCAACAGAAATATATTGATGTACCTGATTCATGTAACTATAACCGCTCTGTATATACAAAACAATAAGATAGATAGATAGATAGATAGAACCTGTTGGAAGTCCAGAGTAACGATGAGTAATTCTGTTACAGTGGTTTGATTAGGAGATGAGAAGAAGGAAAAAATTAGATTGGAAAGTTTTCCAGGAAAGAGTCTGATATAACTGTATCTTAGCTTAGGGTTACCCAGAAGCAGACCCTAAAACAAGCAATCTACTGTCAATACTTTATTTGGAAAGTGAACTCAGAAAACTATCAGAGAAGTAGGAAATATCAGACAGAGGAAAGGAAGAAAGCAAGTACAAGTTGTATAACCAAGCAAATTATCACTGTGGACAACTAGTGTTTATTCTCACTGGGCAACTATGAAAGGTCATGTAGCATTTGTACATAAGAGTTGTCTCACTGTAGGGGTGAGATATCTTGGGTAGTTCCTATCAATTGTGAGCAGAAAGAGCTTCAGTGGCAAGAGAAATCCTATTCTCTCTCAGCAGAAAGCTTTAGAGCTTTATGGCAAAGCTGAATATCACTACCATACAGAAGGCATCTACCTCACAGAGCTGGGAAGAGGGATGTGAAACACCTATGACAAAACTTAACAATGTACCCAATATTTCCTATCTTAAAGAAAAGAATTCTGTGGCCCAGAGAAAGGAAGAGACCAATGGAGAATTATACATCAAGTTGGTGGCAGAGAAATCATACATCTCAGTTCTTACTATTCCATTCAATATACATAATTTTCCACAAGGGAGACAGAATGATAAAATGTTGGGGAACAGCGCCCAAGCCCAGAGTTCATAGTGAGGATTAGGTAGTGGTAATTTCTAAACTTCTTGGTAGACCATTTTTAAAATAAGTTTTTTATTGTAAAAATACTGTACAGAGAGGTTACAGTTACATGAGGAAGGTAACGGGTACATTCCCTATCAAGCATTGTTGCTTCCACCTTTGTTTTTCTCTTACCATTGCTTCCCTTTTACCTCCACAACTACACTCCCCCCCCCCCCGCCTTCCTAAATTGTAAGGTTTGTTTGTCAACATAGTGTCTTGTACATATCATTGTTACAATGGGTGAACCTGTATCCCTATTGAAACATTTTGTTTTTTCCCTTCCCCTCCCCAAATTAGACCAACATCAAATACAGTGAAAACAGGGGTTATACCATGGGGGAGGAACATACAAACCAACAAAAAAATCACATGGTATATTATAAATACGTTAGAAACAATGGCAAGAAAGAAAGAAAAATGCTTGTGTCCCTATCGTGGGGTTCATTTTGGTTAACATCATCTTATCTGGTCATATGATCTTTTCTGCTTGTCCCAGACATATACTAGCTATTTCAAATACCATCTCAAAGTAACAAGATTTTTTTGTTGGTTTGGTTTGTAAAATATTTCTTCTTGATGAGAGTTTTGGAAAATATTGATGCTCAAATTATAACTGGGGTCTATGTTTTGTTTTATACCATAATTGGAAGAGTTTCATTAGAACTAACTTAGGGTGAAGTAAGCCAAAGGAGTGAACAGTATGTATAAAACCATGGGATTTCATGTTTTTAAAATATTGTGGAGCCAAGCTTTGTCTCACTTGTAATCCCAGCTACTTGAGAAAGGCAAGAAGGATAGTTAAGATTTCAAAAACAATATAGCCAAAGTCAATGGAACTCTCTCTCTCTCTCTCTCTCTCTCTCTCTCTCTCTCTCTCTCTCTCTCTCTCTCTCTCTCTCTCTCTCTCTCTCTCTCTCTCTCTCTCTCTCTCTCTCTCTCTCACACACACACACACACACACACGAAAGATTAAAAACAGAAACAAAAAAGGATCTTACAGAAGGCATCTTACAATTAATTTATTTTAGAAATGAATAAACTAAATCTACAGAAATGAATTGGCTTGCCCTAGAGTCACAAAACTAATTTGCAACAGAGTTATGAATCGGAGTAACTCAGTTTCAAAGCTGACAGGAAACATAGGGGACTTCAGTTCCCATTCTTCAGCTACAATTGCCATCAAGAGGTTGATAAACTTCTGATCCCACAGCTCAAGAGAAAGGGCAGTCAATGACAGCACATACTATTTATTTTCAGCCCTGTAAGAAAGATACTTTTTGTACTGAGCTGAAACATATTTTACTCTGATTTCTGCCTCATGGCCATGTCTTTCTAAGGGAGTCACACACACACTCTCCACTGGTCCATTTGAAGTGCTATGACAATCCTTCAGAAACTATGTAACTTCAATATTTTCTGTAGGCCAAATCTATCTCCTTAGATTTTTTCCTCATGGGATCTGGATTTCAACACCCTCCATAGGCTTTGTATTCTTTTTGTTTAGAACAAATTGCCGAATGCCTGTAGCTTTCTTTTTTGTGTATACACTGCTATTAAGGATTGAACTCTGAGCCTCAGGCTCTTGCTTGGCTCTTTGACTCAAAGCTGGTGCTCTACTTCTTGAAACACAACTCTACTCCTGTCGTTTTGCTGGTTAATTGGAGATAAGTAACTCCAACCTCTCAGGCCAGGTTGAATTTGAACTTTAATTCTCAGATTTCAACCTCCTGAAGAGTGAAGATTACAGATGTGAGTCAGGCCTCTGAGGCTTTGGTTAGTTTGTGGAGTTCCGAGATCTGAACAACCCAGAAAAGAATAACAATCTCCTTTTATTCTTTCTATATTTGAGACTTTTAGTGATGTAACTGGACAACTACATTCATTTAGGATCTGACACATCCACTGAAAACTTACTGTGCTATTTTCTTGGCTAATGATCTCTCTACATTATCTGAGAAGCAGCTGTATCTCAACTGGAAGAAACCTTTGCAGTCACCAACTCCAATTCTCATGTTCCAGTCGAATATTGAAGGTCACAGTCAATCATTCACACAACTAAATTTTGGGAGACAAGATTCTCCTTCACTAAGTCAGGATCATCCAACACCATGTCTCCTCATAAGTTTTCACTCACTTCTCTGCCATTCTAGGGTCCTAGGCTCTACAATACTTTTTCACGCATAACTAGAGTCCATTTAGCTCATAAGGATCTCTTCTGCTTCTGTGCACTTTTTGAAGACAAAGATGTCACAATATTTCAGTGACTACATCGTGCATGGCATAGGGTCTAAACAAGTGCTCAACATATATGTTGTTAAATCCAATTTGTTAGAAAGAAAATCCCCAGGAAGAGGAGAAAGCAAATAAAGTAATATACTTGATAGCTTGGCAGGGGCATGGAAAGCTCTCTAGTCCCCTTGTGTGAACTGCAAACAGATATTTTTCTCCTAAATTCTGCAGTAGTTACTTAAGTTGTACCACTCTGGAGGCGGCAGTGTGTGTGGGGTGAGGGATGGAGGAGGTTATTGGATTTTGGGGGTCAGTTCTCATAACTGCCAACTACGGTGTTCTAACTTTATAGTTTTACATATTTTTTTCAGTAAGTCAACCAAAGGTAAACAGGCTTGAGGGTATTGACTCACACTAATCAAACTCACAGGCAATCAATCAATGAACCCAAACCTATTTTATTCATTTATCCTGATAAGCGTAGCTATTAAGGTGTCTGGAATATGTACAATCCCTACAGCACTGTCTACTTAGAAAACCAAATTACTATTGGAAGATAGTTTGGTGAACAAACACAATTGTAAAGTTTTAAGAGCTTTTAGAAGCTATTTACCAACTTTTAAACAATTTCCTCTGTTATGTCTTTTCCAAGACAATGATCAGCCTCTGCTTATGTACATCCAGGGATGGGGAGCTTGGTAGTAAACCAATCTTGTAAAGATAGTCTATTGAATTCACCAGTAGCATCATTGATAATGCTCTTTTATCATCCAAGAAATGGCAGTCCTTATGTCTTCCAATGAATTTTCTGGACACAGATATCATCCCTCATCTCACTCTGCTCAGTACCCTCTGGTTATGACAGTATATATGTATATTCTTTAAAGGGGAGCAGAGATGCACATTCTTCAGCAATATGGAAATAAGTAGAATGTTCTCATAGGGTTTTCAGGGCTTCCTATTATGTTTGGACAGGTCTGTAGACCTCTATTCATGTTCTTTCTCTAACATATCTTCATCACAGATCCTTCTCCCTCCCAATATAGTAATTACCCTTTCCTGGATTATTGCTCATCTTCAGTCATTTACATATTAACACAATGTTCAATTTTTGTGTTGGGGAAGGCTTTAATACAGGGCCTTGTTATTGTCCCTGAGCTCTACCACATGAGCCACAGCTCCACTTCTGGTTTTTTGATAGTTTATTGAAGAAAAGTGTCACCTGGACTTTCCTACCTAGGCTGGCTTAGAACTAGATCCTCAGACCATAGACTCTTGAGTAACTAATGTTATTAGCATGAGCCACTGGTACCTGGCTTTCAACTTTTCATGTAATTTAAACCTTAAATTTAAGATGTTTTTGTGGTCTTGCATAATTTTTCATGGAGAATGTTCTATATACAAATGAGAATAGCTACTTATTGCAAGGAAATTTCTCTGTCTATTGCTACAGTTTAGTTTAAGTCTAATGTCTGTAAGAACAATCCATGTGTTATTGAAAATAGGTTTTGAAGTTGCCTACTATAATTTTCTTGAAGTCAATCTCTTCCTACATATCTATTATTACTTGTTCTATGTGTTTATATTTTTCCTTTATGGATTTATTTTAGGTACATATATTATAAGTACTGTATCTTCTTTCTGAATTAAACCTTTTTATCAGTGTATACTGTCCTCTTGAAATGTGTGTGTGTGTGTGTGTGTGTGTGTGTGTGTGTGTGTGTGTGTGTATGTGTGCACATGTGCGCACACGCATGCTGGGCCTGAGGCTGGAACTCAGGGACTAGACACTATTATTGAGCTATTTTGATCAAGTGGTATTCTACCACTTGATCTACAGCTCCACTTCTGGCATTATTGGGGTGCTTAATTGGAGATAAGAGTTTCATGTACTTTCCTGCTTTGGCTGGCTTTGAACCATGATCCTCAGATCTCAGCCTCCAGAGTAGCTAAGATTACAGTCATGAGCCACCAGCTCCTAGCCTATGAAACTCTTTTTGTAATTTTTTTCTACTTCAAATCTAGTTTATGTAAGTATACCTCTACATGTTCTCTTTCATAGCTTACCTATGTCCATTTCTTCAGTGCTTATGTGTGCTTTTTGGTGAAAATAATAATTTGTAGAGAGAATATCATTTGGTCTTAAGTTTTAATCCATTCAACAATTCTATGTCTTTTTGAAAAAAAACATTTTATTAGTATCAATTGGTTTTGGAAGGGGGTTTTATTTGACCTGTCTATATTTGCATACAATGTACTTGGATCCCACTCATCCCTTTCATCACTCTCTCCCTTCCCCTTCCCAAATCAATCTCAAAAAGCTTTTTCTGTTTCACTTTCATACATGTCCATGAATACTTTGCCAGATTAACCCTCCTTCATTTTCTGTGTTCACATTCCCACAAGTAACCACATCCTAGATGGTGCCTGTTTTATATTCTTATCCATTTTTTCAGAAGTGAGATTATTTCATTGGCAGGGAAGTGCATTGAAATAGAGATGATCATGCTGATTGAGATAAGCCATGCTCAAAAGTCCCATATCACATGTTCCCACTCATTTGCTGAACCTAATATGATAGGAATAATAATAGTAATGAGACATGAACAGAAAAAGGAGACAGTCTTGGGATGAAAGAAAAGGAGATGATCCTGAGGGGTGAAGAAGATCCATGCTTGCTACACATGTGCATATGTGAATGTGTGTGTGTGTATACACACACACATACAAAAAGGAAGCATATAGAAACCCACCAAACAATGAAAAATGGGGAGAGTAAAAATATATGGAGTACTGAAACTGTTCAAACTACACTATGTATATGTATGGAATTATCACAAAGAAACTCCCTCATGTATATGCTAATTCAAAAAGATAAAGTAAAAATATAATAAGTGATTGGTTCTTTACTATTGATGTGGGATATCTTTGCATTTCTTTGTGTCTATTCATTACTTTCATCAGTGTTTTATAAATTTTATTGTGAAATAATTTACTTCACTAGTTAGTTTTTCTTAGGTGTCATGCTTTTGTAAATATTGTAAATGAGATTTTTTTCTTAATTTCTCTTTCACATAATTATGTGCTCTGCATAACAATGGTACTGATTTACATATTTTAAATTTGGCTATTATAATTTACATGTTTATTTTAGCAAATTATTAACAAATTATTATAGGTATTATTATTTTAATAGCCTCATTTTGTTTATCATGGTACAAACAAGTGATTCAGATACCACTGTGAGAACATTTCAAAATTCTCAATTTTATGGTGTACTTCTTTTTACCAGTGGGCTCCACACTTACAGATGCTATTATCCTACTATTTCAAAGAAGAACTTCTCTTAGAATTTCCTGAAAGAAGGATGTGGTGATGAGCTGTCTTAGTTTTTGTTTGCCTGGGAAATATTTTTCATTGTTGTTGTTGCTTTGGTCGGTCATAGGGCTTGAACTCTGGGATTGGGCACTGTCCTTGCGATGTTCAGTTCAAGGCGAGCACTCTACCACTTGAGATACAGCAGCACTTCTGGCTTTCTGGTGGTTTATTGGAGATAAGAGTCTCATAGAGGGGCTGGGAAGGTGGCTCAGTGTTAGAGAGCTTACCTTGCATGCCTGAGGCCCTGGGTTCAATTCCTCAGCACCACATAAGCAAAAAGAAAAAAGCCGGAAGTGGCACTATGGCTCAAATGGTAGAGTGCTAGCCTTGAGCTGAAGAGCTGAGGGACAGCGCCCAGGCCCAGAGTTCAGGCCCCACGATCAGACCACCCCCCCCCCAAAAAAAAAGAGTCTCATGGACTTTCCTGCCCAGGCTGGCTTGGAACTGTGATCCTCAGATCTCAGCCTCTTGAGTAGCTAGGGTTACAGGCATGAGCCACCAGAGCCCGGCTATATTTAAATTTTTCATTAATGAGAGATAGCTTTTTGGATACAGTATTGTCAATTGGCATTTTTTTTATCCCTTTAGCACTTTGTGTCATTTTTTTCTGGACTATAAAATTTCTGCTGAAATAAGCTGTTACCCATATGAGAATTTTTCTATGTGATTTTTTTCTTTTCTCTTACTATTTTAAAGATTCTCTCTTGGTCTTTGTTTTTGACAGTCTAAGTCTTTAAGTTTGAACTGAATATGATAAAATACCATTAGATAAGAGTCTATCCTTTTGACTCTCTTCTCTTTCTTGAACTTTTTGAACACTTGAAGTTTTTCGTAGTGCTAAGAGTTGACCCCAGCCCCTCATCCAAGCAAAGCAAGCAATCTACCATTGAACTACACCCCCAGAAATGGGGTTCAAAGGAGGAGAAGTGAGAAGAGCATGACCAACGATTACAAAACTTTAGTTATCTAAGATAACTGAGTCCTGGAGACCTATAGCTAATACTAGGGTACTGATAACTAAGCTTGTAAAAACAAACAAGCAAACAAAAACCTATGTTGTGTTGTTCCCATTAAAATAGTTCAAAAAACAACAAAAGATTCAGGAGACCATAGATCTGGCTTTTTTGTGGCAGTACTGAGGCTTGAACTCAGGGTCTGGACAACTGTCTATGAGCTTTTCCATTCAAAGCTAGTGCCCTACCACTTGAACTAAAGCTCCACTTTTGGCTTTTTGCTGGATGACTGTACATTAGAATCTCAAAGACTTTCCTGCCTGGGCTGGTGTTGAACACCAGATTTTCAGATCTCAGCCTTTTGAGAATCTAGGAGTAGAGGTATAAGCCACCAGTACCCACTAGATCTGGCTTTTACCATGATGACAATATTGATTTCACAAGTACATATTTAACCTCCAAACCCATTGAATAGTATTTATTATTTTTATCCAATTTATTTTATATACAAATTTGTATATAGGTTGTATACATTATTTTGTTTTTGGGTCCGGTCGTGGGGCCTGAACTCTGGGCCTGGGCACTGTCCCTCAGCTCTTCAGCTCAAGGCTAGTGCTCTACCACTTGAGCCACAGCACCACTTCCGGCTTTTTTTCTTTTTTTTCTCTTTTTTCTTTCTTTTTTTTTTTTGCTTATGTGGTGCTGGGGAATCGAACCCAGGGCCTCATGCATGCAAGGCAAGCGCTCTACCACTGAGCCACCTTCCCAGCCCCGTATACATTATTTTGTACATTTTTTAAAATAACAATTGTATCTCATTCAAATGGTGTAAAAGTCTTTTATAAACAACATATAGTTGAAACTTTAAAAAAATCATTCTACCAATCCATATCTCTCAATTGGAGAGTATTAAGTAAATTTTAAATAATCCCAAAAGTCTATGTAATAAAGGCTTCTCTGCAGTTTGTAGTGCTTTAGGAGGTGGTGGATCTTTTGGGAGGTGGGGCTTAATAGAAAGAAGTTAGGTTCATTGGAAGTAACACCAGAGATTCCTCCAGGGATCCCTCCCAGTTTGTACAGTCAAGGACAAAACCTTTTTAGACTTCAGCTTGTCTTATTCTCTGTTCCCAAAATATATTAATCAGTGGGGGAGGCAAATAGAAATCTGCATTGGAAGACAGGAAGAATTCAGGAAGCTTTGAGGTCTTAGGACTTTCAGATTCTTCCCAGCTAGAAGGTGTCTAGAAAAATTTAGCAATCCACTGAACCTGGTTTGAGAGCTTTCAGTCCTAGTCAGAAGCAAATAACACAGATCAGAAAGGCAGTTACAAAGGCTGAGCAATATGCCACCCATGGGATCAAGCTCAGAGCTCTCTATTTCTGAGGTAATGGAGCTAGCTCCAGTTTTCATCATTAGAAGTTGATTTGTGTTATTTTATTATCATCTGTGTGTATATGTTTTAACAAAGAATATAATGTTATAATGATTGGGTGAATAAACTTCTAACAACTTTTCATTATTTAGTTCATATTGTATAATTTGCATCATTCTGTTCCCCTTATTGGTTGTTGAATTTTATATTTTTCTTAGAGTCAAAGAATTTTGCCTTCCTGGATGCTGAAAATTTTTTTAAATTTTTTATTCCAAAGACAGTGTACAGAGGGGTTACAGTTACATGAGTAAAGTAATGAGTAAATTTCCTTTTGAGCATTGTTACCCCCTCATTTGTTTTCCCCCAGCCATCCCTTCCCTCCCCAACTCCTCCCTTCCCCCTGCCAGAGTTGTAGAGTCCGTTTTTAACATAGTGTCTTGTACATCTCATTGTTACAGTGGGTCAGCTTGTATCCTTGTTATTTCCCTTTCCCTCCCCAAATTAGAAAAATGTATATACAAGATGCAAGGCATCAGAATCAAATACAGTGAAAACAAGGGCTATACTTTGGGGGAAGAACACAAAAGAAACACACAAAAGAACATACAACAGAAAGTATATTAAAAACAACAGCAACAAAGATAAACACTCTTGTGTGTCTATCTTGGGGTTCATTTCACTTTGACCTTCTTATTTGTCTGGTAAGGTTATCCCAGACGTATACTAGTTATTGCAAATAAGGTAAATCGTGGGACCTATGTTTTTTGGGTCTGGCTTACTTCACTTACTATAATTTTTTCCAAGGCTTTCCATTTCCTAACAAATGGTGCAGTGTATTCTTCCTCATGGAGGTATAGAATTCATATATATATATATATCACATTTTCTTGATGTGTTCATGTACTGAGGGTCATATGGATTGGTTCGATATCTTGATATCTTAGGTATGGTAAATAATACTGCAGTAAACATAGTTGTGCTGTAACTTTAGTATGGCCTTGTTTGTGATCATTTGGGTAAATGCCCAAAAGTGGGATTGTTGGGTAATAGGGGATCTCTATGTCTAGTCTTTTTTTTTAAATTTCAGTTAGTGTTTTTAATGGATGTGACAGACTTTTCCTAGTCATATTTGATAATAAAAATAGATTGTGAAGCAAACAAATGTTGAGAAGTTGTTCCTGTAGATTCTCAGTATTCATAAAAGTATTTAGTTTTAGTTATCTTTTATTTCTTTAAAAAGAAATAAAGCTACAAGCTTGGCCCAGTGGCTCATGCCTGTCATCCTAGCTACTCAGGAGGCTGATATATGAGGATTGAGGTTTGAAGCCAGCTGAGGCAGGAAAGTCCATGAGACTCTTATCTCCAGTTAATCATATAAAAAGCTGGAAGTGTCACTGTGGCTCAAGTCGTAAGAGTGCTAGCCTTGAGCAAAAGAGCTCAGGGACAGCATCCAGGCTCAGAGTTCTATGTCTAGTCTTTTGAGGAACATCCATACTGCTCTGGTTGAACAAGTTTACACTTCCACCAACAATGCAGTAGGATTCCCTTTTGACCTCATCTCCTCCAGCATCTATTGTTGTTAGATTTCTTGATTATAGCCGTTCTAACTGGGGTGAAGTGTAATCTCTACTTACTGGCACAAGAAGAGACCTCAGGACCAATGGAATAGAACTGAAGACCCAGAAATGAACCCACAGACCTATAACCACCTAATCTTCAATAAGAGAGCTAAAAAAAATAGAAGATCTCCACTAGCAATACAATGGACAAGGGTCTCATATCTAAAATATACCTGGAACTCAAAAAATTAAATCCCCCAACAACAAATCTTCAAAGAAACAACTGCTCAATAAATAAGTGGGCTAAAGACTTACAGAGAAACTTCTCTGAAGAGGAAAGAAAGATAGCCAATAGACACATGAAGAAATGTTCAACCTCTCTAGCCACAAAAGAAATGCAAATCAAAACAGCAATGAAATACCACCTCACCCCAGTTAGAATGGCTATAATCAAGAACTCTAATAACAACAGATGATGGAGGGGATGTGGACAGAAGTGAACCCTACTGCATTGTTGGTGGGAGTGTAAACTTGTTCAACCACTTTGGAGAGCATTTCTTCATGTGTCTATTGGCCATCCTTATTTCCTCTTCAGAGAAGTCTCTCTTTAAGTCTTTAGCCCAATTATTAATCGGGTGGTTGTTTCTTTGAGGATTTGTTTTGGGGGAGTTAATTTTTTAATTCTAAGTATATTTTAGATATGAGACCCTTGTCCATTGTATGGCTAGTGAAGATCTCCCAATATGTGGGCTTTCTATTGATCTTGTATTCAATACATATCCTTGTCTCTTGTTTTGTGAATTAAGTTACATGGAAGATAATTTGTGTCCTTTTGGTTTCCACTGTGTGAGGACAGAAGCAACACTATAATATTCAGTAAATTATCAAAGAAACTTAGCAGGATAAAAGGTTTACTTTGACACATTTTTTTGGAGATTTCAGCCCCATATCAAGTGACGTCTGGTTAGTGTTGCTGGAAGTGTATCCAAGAGTAAAACTCTTATACAATAAACCAGGAATTCAGGTGAGAAACAAGAAAAGATAGGTTTCATAATCCTTTTTGAAGGGACATTGCCCAATGATCTTCCAGAAGGGCACCATTTCTTAAAGGTTCATGGCACCTCCTAATAGTGTCATCCAGTAAACCAAGTTTTAACACATAAATATTGGTGAGCTATCCACTTGAAACCATAACTAGTGTGTAGTCTTCACCTAATTGTTCCTTATGAGAAAGGCAAGGTCCTTGTAGGCACCCTATCCAGTGCCTCACAAATCTTTTTTTTTTCCAGACTGGTTGACAGGAACAAGCATTATCCTGTACTCAGTGCATGGAATTTTGATGGGTAGCACATCTTTATCAGGATTGATTCTCTTTAATTTTCAAGAAGTATTCAGTCTTTATCCTTCGGTGATTTCCTACATGCATTTGCCTGTCAATATATTCAGCCAAAAACTTAAGAGGAGATATATTCTTTGCATATCTCAAGTTTTCTCGCCCTGAGTAGCTGCTTTTTTTCTACATTTTACCCTTTTATTCTCTTCAGATTCTCAGCAATGTCTTCTCAAATTTGAGAGGATAGTAAGCACTGTCTGGGGCCCTACCATCCTTGAATCACAGCCAGGAATTGAGCTTTGTGAACTAAGATGGGACTATATTTTGTTTGCTTTCTCTGAGTGAAAAATCTATTACCAAAAACCAGTGTATTGAAAACCTTCTTTCATACTTTCTTTTTGTTCATTGTTTCAGGAAAGAAAGTAAAATGACTCTGTCATTCCATTTTGACCAGAAAATTACACTCTATATTTTTTATTTAAAGTAACTACTTTGTAATGATATTTATTTACATTGTAGTATAAATACAAATAGAAACAAAGCGTTCAAAGTATCAAAGTCAAGTATGTTGGTACATGCATATAATACATGAACTCATATGGCTGAGGAAGGAGAATTGAAAGTTCATTATCAGACTAATTGAAATGATCCTTCACATCCATCCCAGGGGACCATGCAGAGGCAAGCAGGCACACAAGAAAGATTATTACAAGGTTCACTAGAGGAGCCATATTTTAGCACAAGGTATCCGTCCCTATTCAGGTAGCAGAAGGATCTTTTTGGCAACTGGGTAGGGGAGAGCACAATGGACTGGTTGGAGTACCAGTCAGTGGCTACTATAAATACAAATAACAGGTAACAAAGGCAAGATTGTAACTTTCTGTCCAGTTAGAAGGTAGACAGGAATGGACATTAGGTGGGCAAGCAACTATCTCTCTTGATCTGACTTCCTAAATGGAGTCACCTTACACTTGCCCTTTTAAAATTAATGAGATACAGGAGGTCAAGAGAAATAGTTGCCTGCTCCCCTAATGTCCATGCGTGTCTACCTTCTAACTGGACAGAAAGTTAGAGTCTTGCCTTTGTTACCTGCTATTTGTATTTATAATAGCCTCTGAGTGATACTCTTAACCAGTCCATTATGCTCTCCCCTACCCAGTTGCCAAAAAGAATAGGGACAAATGTCATGTGCTCTCTTTTCAGAAAAATATGGTTCCTCTAATAAACCTTGTAATACTCTTTCTCGTGTGCCTGCTTACCTCCATGTGATCCCCTGGGATGGACATGAAGGATCCTTTCACTAATATGTTATATAGTGACTTCTAGGCCAATATGAGCTATGAAGAAAAAGCAAAGCAAAATATTGAAGGCAAAAAAAACCCTAAAATCTATCCCAGCTAGGCACCAGTCTCTCATGGTTTTAATCCTAGATACTCCAGGATGTTGAGATCTGATTATCACAGTTCAAAGCCAGCCTGGGTAGGAAGGTCTATGAGACACTTATCTCAAATTAACCATAAAGTAACCAGAAGTAGAGCTGTGGCTCAATTGGTAGAGTATTGGCCTTGAATAAAATTCTTAGGGGGCTGGGAATGTGGCTTAGTGTTAGAGTGCTTGCCTGTCATGCATGAAGCCCTGGGTTCAATTCCTTAGTACCATATAAACACAAAAAGCTGGAAGTGGTGCTGTGGCTCAAGTGATACAGTGCTAGCCTTAAGTAAAAGAAGCTCAGGGACAGTGCCCCAGGATTGGCAAAAAAAGTGTATATGAGGGGCTGAGAATGTGGCTTAGTGGTAGAATGCTTGCATGAGGCCCTGCATTTGATTCTTTGCTGCCACATAAACAATAAATAAAAGAAATGAAAATTAAAAGAGAAAAAATTATTGCAAAAAAAGCATAATGACAGTTTCCAGGCCTTGAGTTCAAGCCTAAGGTCTGGCATAATTTTTTAAACTATCCCTCCCCCCAAAATAAAATCACAAAGTGCAATACTCTTTGAATTAGAAGCCTAAAAATGACTAAAGTGTATTTTAATAGCTCCTAAATTGTTTATTATGGCGAAGTACAGCAAAAGCCACTCCAAAACATAGTGCAAGTTACAGTATAATGAACAGAGGCTAATAAGTAACATTGGCCACGTCATTTTCATGTACACTTAGATTATCTGAAATTATTTATTCAATAAATGTTTATTGAACCCTATTCCATACTCTGTTCTAGGAATATCAGTATCAACATACCAATTCAAATTACTGCCCTTATTAATCTCATAGTCTACTGGAAGAAATGTACACCCATAAAAACAGTCCACAAGCTAATACAGGTTTGCAAATTTGATGAGTGCTGTGAAAGAACAGAGTTCATGATACTGTAAGCATCTGTGAAGGGAGTCAGGGAAGGATTACGTAAAATGGTTGCCTTTGAGATGAAATTGAAAAAGTAGAAGTCATTGTTTCAAGGAAGGAAATAAGAGTATATGAAATGATGTGATAGAACTTGTAGCAAATATGGATGCTAATTCCAATGTTGGAGAAACACCCATCCCTAACTTAATTCATCAGGCGCAAATACACAAAAATGATGACAAAATGTAGCAAAAATGTTGGAAAATCATACCTGGAACACTAGAATCATCTTTGATTTTTTAAGGCATAAAAAGATTTAACAATTAGAGAATGAGAGGGAAAGAACAAATAGCTTATACTAAGCAAAAGGAAAGAAATGTGCATAACACCCAATGTGGAAGAAATAGCTGTATTGTCAAAGCTTATAGAATTCTCAAACTAGACCATGATGACAATTTGCCTTGTGAAGGATAAAATGTGTTTGTGACTTTAACTAAGTATCACAATCTTAAAATACTGTGAAATTTATATAATCACTTAATCTCAATAAAAACATTATTTCAAAAAAACATTTATAGCCGGGCACTAATGGCTCATGCCTGTAATCCAAGCCACTGAGGAGGCTGAGATCTGAGGATCATGGTTCAATAAGCCAGCCTGGGCAGGAAAGTCTATGAGACTCTTATCCACAATAAACCAGTGAGACAACTGGAAGTGGTTCTGTGGCTCAAGTGGTAGTTCACTATCCTTGAGCTGAATAGTTTAGGGACAGTGCCCAGACCCAGAGTTCAAGCCCCATGACTGACCAAAACAAAACAAAACAAATATATATATATATATATATTGCCTTTGCTTTGAGTTTCAGAAATTAAAATTCAGCTCAAAAATATTTGAAAGATTTTTTTTAAAGAATTCCACATGTCCCAGCTAGATAATACATTCGAAACCAGCGTTAACTGCAGGACATGAATTTAAATAGCACCTGGAGTACCGTGCCCAGATATAGCCAAAAGAGATATCATTTTTATGGTCATATGTAGAAATAAATTCAAAGGTCAATATCAAATTGAGCATTGTTGTACTTTTAACATTAATCAAAGAGCTTTCATAATAAAAGGTAAACTTGGAAAAAGTCCAACCACTATCAAAGGACCAAAAGGAACTTCAAGTGTAATATATTGGAACCTCCAGATGTACATGATGTAAAAGAAACCTGGGGTCTAATTTCACACTACTTACATGTTGGGGAAATGTCAAGCTAGAAAATTATCACCAAAAATGTGTCCTTACGCTAGTTAAACTGGTAGAAATTTGGCAGAGACAAGTCTCAAACTGTTTTACCAATTTTTTAATCTAGGGTTGTGAATCCCCACCGAAACTCCCACAGAAAGCAATCACCACTTCAGAAATTCTCACAATAAAAAGTTGCATGAGAGAAGGAACTGATATGAAAGTAGGAAAATCTAAATAGAAGAATTCAACACACTCACAATTAGAGATCATAAAACATTATGAAACAATGCTTGGAAAGTATGTTTCAGATGGTTAAAAGATTCAGGAAAATAATTATTTAAAGCATCAATACATAATTAGGGAAACAGAAGGAACAGCAGGAATCAGCAAGTACAGGAGCAAGATGGCTGACTATAGGTCCTGGATATATTATACTCCCTCATAAAAAGATCAAAACAGGAAAAATGACTTAGTCATTTTAAGTGGGTATCTATATTATTTTCTCATGAGAGAAGAAAGTCCTTTGAAAGACACAAAATTTATTTAAAGGTTGTAGAATTTTAAATCAGTGATGTATTAATCTCTTTGGGAATTGAGAATGCAAATCGTTATCAAACTGATCCAGGCTGGGCCCTAGTGACTCACATTTGCAACCCAGGAGACAGAGAGCCAGAGGATCATCTTTCTAAGCCAGCCTGGGCAGGAAAGTCCTGTAGAGTCTGTCTCCAAAATAACTAACAAAAAGTTGAGTTGAGGGCATGGCTTAAGTAGTAAAGCACCAGCTGAACAAATAAGCCAAATGAGTTTACGGCCCTGAGTTCAAGATCCCGAATTGGTGGAAACACACCCTCCCTTCCATTCCCCAAACAAAACCTGGTTCAGGAAGGGATTAAGTCATACAAGTATTTAAACCCAACAGACAATAATACAGGACTGACTGAGCTTGACCAGAATCAACTCAGTGTATAAAACACACATGGGAATATAAAATTAACATATACATTACCTTACTCTTCTGTGTAGTACAGATAGCCTCTTAAAATGACTGTCATGTTTCTTGGAATAAGTACCTCTAACACTTTGAAAAATTAATATCCAAAGAAAGATCAAAATGGCATCATTATGAAAACTAGGGTGGAGGAGGAACATAATTGCAAAATTTTAAATTGTGACTGAGATTTCCTGCCCCTCAATTTTGTGGAAATAGGCCTCCTTTAAAGCAATGGTGAGCCGGGTGCCGGTGGCTCACGCCTGTAATCCTAGCTACTCAGGAGGCTGAGATGTGAGGATCGCGGTTCAAAGCCAGTCCGGGCAGGAAAGTCTTTATGAGACTCTTATCTCCAATAAACCACTTGAAAACGTGGCGCTGTGGCTCAAGTGGTAGAGCACTCGCCTTGAGCTGAAGAGCTGAGGGACAGCGCCCAGGCCCAGAGTTCAGGCCCCATGACTGGACAAAAAAAAAGCAAATGGTGAGCGTTGAGCGGTTTGGTCTTCGTTGGGATAGTATTGTCCCTTTGTTGGCGAACTGCAGCTCTTCAATGGGGAACAGCAGCAGTATTGTGGTCCGAAAAACCAGAACTTCGGCTTTGGGTGAGAAAAAAATGGCCCGAACCAATTAGACCGATTGTAAATCCCCTGGTGGGAAGGCCCCCGACCCTCCTCCCTTTTCCTCCCTCCCATTAGCAGCTGGCCACCCTGGCACTGTGGCTCTTCAAGAGATTTGTCATTATCAGAAATTTACTGAGCTTCTTTCTCTTTTTTTCCTTTTTTGGTCCAGTTGTGGGGCCTGAACTCTGGGCCTGGGCTCTATCCCTCAGCTCTTCAGCTCAAGACTAGCGCTCTACCACTTGAGCCACAACGCCACTTCCGGCTTTTTGCTTATGTAGTACTCAGGAATCGAACCCAGGGCCTCAGGCATACAAGGCAAGCACTCTACCACTGAGCCACCTCCCCAGCCCCTTACTGAGCTTCTTATGTGGAAGCTGACTTTCCAGAGGTTGGTGAGAAAGACCACCCAGGATTTTAAAACCTACCCTAGTTTTCAGAGTGCTGCCATTCCTGCGCTTCAGGAAGTGAGTGAAGTGTTCCTAGTGGATGTATTTGAAGAGAACAATCTGTGTGTCATCCATGCCAAGAGAGTCACCATCATGCCAAAAGACAGCCAGTTGGCTCTCCAGATATGGGGAAAGAGAGTTTAAGTGAAGGCAGTTATTATGATGTTTTGTAGCAAATTCTGTAAAATACTTTGGTTTAATTTGTAACTCTTTTATAAGAAATTGTTTATACTGTGTTGCATTTGTACTTAAGTCATCCCATTTTTCACTCAGGATGAATGGCAAAATGACTGCTCACGGATCTCAGTGGTGCAAGTTGCTAATAAGCAGAAGGGATGGGTGATACTTCTTGCTTCTCATGATGCATGTTTCTTTATGTTAATGACTTGTTGGGTAGCTAGTATGGTACTAGAATTGATAACTGTGTACAGGGTCCTTTTTGCAATAAACGGGTTATAACTTGGTTTAAAAAAAAGACCAGAAGACTGGAGGAAGATGGCAGAGATCTAGCTGGGCTATATGTGAGGTCTCTCCAAGAAACCAGCTTTCTCAGTTCAGGGAATAATTCACTATGGGAAAATCACACCAAGTGAGCCATAATAGTACAGAGATTCTGCCTAGCAAGAAAAAATTCAGGCAGCTTGCACGGGAAGACAAATTTCAGCACAAGGGGCTGCCAAGGCCACCGGTGGCTGCTGTGTGAGCAAACAGAGAAGGCTGAAGCAATCAGCTGGAGACACAAGGCCGTATCTCTTTACCCACCTCCAACAGGGACTGGACTATCAAGAGTGGAATTCCACATCCTACTGACCACTGGCACAGATTGAGATGGGCCCAAAAGCCAAGGGAAACCTTGAGTATACCCACTCCTTCCCACAGAACAGCTCAGGGAAGGCATCCTTTGCCCCCCACCCTTTCTGCCACCAAAGAATGACACCATACTGGATACTGGCATAGACTCTGCCATAGCAGCTAGCAGATAACTCAGAACACAAAAGCAGCAGGCACCGAAATCTTTTTTCAGGGCTAGGAATTGGTCCAGGGAGAGTGGGCACTGGTCAAGGGAAGGCTGCCCTGCCCAGGGGAAGGCTGTCCCGCCCAGAAAGGCAAATCAACCTTCTCTACCTGGTGAGCAGAGAGGCAACCACACCCCGTTGCAGGCCGCAAAGAAATTCCACCCATACCTCAGCTGAACTGGCAGCTCTGCTGATAGCACGAATCTCACTAAAATTCATTAAAAATAATAAAAACTGGACAGGCTACAAAGGCTGAGGGAGGATAAAGGTGAATGGCCCAAAAGGGACTCCCCAATTTGGGAATAGCCACTGACTCCAGACAGACAAAAACCCCAACCACGCCCAAACTCAGTCCCAGCAGCAATAAACTGCAGTCTCCAGCCACCTTTTCCTGGCAGCATAGAGAAAAAAAAAAGCAGATCGTGCTTTTTAGTCTGGGAAGAAGGTCGCAAAGTCCCCAAGCCTATAAAGGAGAACTTTTTTCTGCACACCCAAACAAGCTGAGTTGAGAAATCAACCAAGCAACAGGGAAAACCAACCACTACAAGCAAATCAAAGACGCCATCAAGGGACTGGAACACAGACTTAGGGGAGACACAAGAGCCCCTCCAAATAAATAGAAGATACTTTTTTTCTTTTTCCTTTTTCCCCAATTATATATTTTTTATTTTTCCACTTTTTAAACTTATTTATTTGTTTTTACTCCTACTCCTCTTTAATTTTTGCAACTAGTTTAACTTTCTGTCACCTTTTTTTCCTGTCAGTTTTTTTTTTATGTTTTTGTTTTTAGTTTTTTCCTTGTTTTTTCTTTTTGCAACAATCCTGGTGTTTTTTTTCCCTCCTCATTGCTATTCTGTTCAGAAATTGGATACGCAGCTTATAGTGACGACTAGACTTCCTCCATAACTTCCTCCATAATTTTATATAGACTTAATTCAGAGTGTAAATTGATCACCCAATTCCCTACTGCACAATATTAGTATTCTTAATTTTAGTATTATTTCATATATACGTACTTTTTGTTCTGGTTTTAGGTTTTGTTTTTTTCTCCTTTTTTGTCTTTATCGTTTTTTGTTTTTGTTTAATTATTCTTATCTTTCTTATTTAGCAATTAGGTGATAACTTTCCTCCCTCTGTTCCTTTCCTTTGCTACGTCCTTCTAATCTGATTTTTCTCCTCCTGCATTTCATTGTATATCTTAATCTTTCCCAAATTACACTTCACCCATTCACAATTATTTCTTATCCTTCATTCCCTCTTTGCTTTCTTTAATCTGTTGATCCCCAATTGTGAAACATTGACCTAGTCCATACCTGTAGTCAGTGAGACTGTGCCAAAGTGGTTCAGAGTGTTATCCCTTCAGTCCAAACCACCCTAAACTTCAGAACAAAGCTACTCACTGAATACAGCTCTTTATTATCCCCACTTCTGAAACACAGTACCCTCCCCTGACAAAGATAAGCAGAGATTTTAAAAAGGGAATACATATCTATGATTGGGAACCTCTAAAACCAGTGCAAAGATACTTTCCAGATGTGGAATTTGTCTTAAAACTCTGCTCAGTGGTGGTATTGGACCTACTTACATATTCAATAGGGGAGAGAGAGAGTGAAATACCTATTTGGGTTATGTACCTCCAAACTCTGCACAACCACAGGGCTCTGAGTTGGTGCTTATCTTAAAATTGTGTGCTGGTGAAGAACTAGATACACTTTCATCTCCAAAAAAGGATAGATATAGAGAAAACACCTATCTTTGAGTGAGAACCTCTAAAGTCTGTGCAACTGAAGGGCTTTGGGTTCAAGCTTGCCATAAAAGTGTGTTCTGGTGAGGAAGTGATATTTTCAATTCCAAAGAGGAGAAATAGAGTGAAAATACCCATTTTGAATGTGAACCTCCAATTCCTGTGTAACTACAGGGCTCTGAGTTGGGACACGCCTTAGAATTGTGATTTAGTGTGTAACTGATTTAATTATAATTCCCCAAAAGGTGAGACATTGTGAAAACTCCCATTGTTGATTTTAAACCCCCAAAGTCTCTGCTACTACCATGCTTTGAGTAAATGCTAGTCTTACATGTATGTTCTGGTGTGTAATAGGATATAATCACACTTCCAAAAAGGTAAGATAAAGTGAAAATATCCATCATTGATTGTAAACTCCTAAACTCAAGTGCAACTGCAAAGTTCTGGGTAGGTGCTTGTCTTAGAATTGTGCTCTGGTGTATAATTATATATACCCTCACTCCCAAACAAGGTGAGATAGAGTAAAAATACCCATTATTAATTAATAACCCTCCAGAATCTGTGCAACTACAGGGCTCTGGGTTAGTACTTATGTTATAGTGAATAATTGGATTTGATTTCATTCCCAAATGGGCAGAACAAGCCACAGAAACAGAAGAAAAATGGCAAGTCAAAGCATTTCAACTCCCACACAGGATAAATAGGCAACAGAAAAGTTTATTTAAAAAAATCCAAAAGATAGCTCTGAACATACTTTAAAAGACTACTAGTAAACATGCTGAATGAAAAAAATTGAAGGCCTACATAAGGCTATGTGTGAGTTTGATGAGGCAAACAAAAGATTAATAGACGAATTCATGAAATCCACATCAGAAAGCTGAATGAATTCCAGCAAAAGGAAAGGGAGTCCAGTGAAGGTACAGCCACTCAACTAAGGGATTTGAGAGTGAACACGGAAAATCAAATCAAGGAGTCAAAGAGATCCATACAAAATCTAAAACAAAGCTCCAACAAAGAAATTAAAGCCATCAAATCTGAACAATTAGAAGGAAAGCAAATAAAAAACAATGAAAGAATTGACAGCAGGTTATACCATGCAGAAGGTCATATCTCTGGGATAGACAACAGCCTAGACATTATGGAGAAAGAACAGATAAGTATTCAAAACAAATCCAAAATATATGATAGATCTATTCAGCATATAGAAGACACCATAAGAAAGCCTAATTCAAAGCTAATGTGTGTAGAAGAGAGCCTAGAAACAGAAGCCAAAGGTCTAGGAAATTTATTTAACAGAATCCTAGCAGAGAAGTTCCCAAACATGCAACAAGATAGGCCTATTCAGATACAAGAATCTTTAGAACCCCAAATAGACCAGACCAGAGTAAGACATCACACCGCCACATTGTAATACACACAGGATCAATAGGAACGAAGGAAAGGATCCCTAAAGCTGTCCTGGAGAAAAAAAAATCAATCACCTATACAGGAAAACTAATCAGGATAAATACAGATTTCTCAGCAGAGGCAATGAAAACAAAAAGAGCCTGGAATGAAGTATGCCATGCCTTAAAGACAAACAATTATCTACCAAGAATAGTGTACCCAGCTAAACTCTCCTTCATAACTGAGGGAAAAATAAAAACCTTCCACAGCAAAGAAAAATTGAAGCACTATGTCTCCATCAAAGCAGCACTACAAAAGATACTTAAAGATGTCCTATACATAGAGAATGAACTAGAACATGATGAAGGCAGAGAAACAGATAAACATAGGCAGAACCTAGGAGACACAGCATTGAAGAAGGCAGATAACATGACTGGAACTTCCAAACAACTTTCAATCCTAACTCTCAATACTAATGGATTTAACTCTCCAATCAAACAACGTAGAATCTCTAGCTGGACCAAAAACCAGGATCAATATATATGCTCTCTTCAATAGATGCATCTTCCCCACAAACATATTCTGAAAGTGAAAAGCTAGAATAAAATCTACCAAGCAAATGGCCCCCACAAACAGGCTGGATTAGCAATACTTATATCACATAATATAGACTTCAAATTGAAATTAATGAGAAAAGATAAAGACAGACACTACATACTAATAGAAGAATCTCTCCTATAGGAGGATATAACAATTTCAAACATGTATTCATCAAATACCAGACCACGCAAGGAAAGTATTTTCCCTAAAATCACACATAGATCCAAAGACACTGATTGTTGGTTACTTTAGCACAACATTTTCCCCGCTGGATAGATCAACTCAGCAAAAACTCAACAAAGAAACAGCAGGTCTAAACAACTGCATAGACCAACTAGATTTAGACCTCTAGAATATTTCATCCATCAGTAACAGACTACACATTCTTCTAAGCAACACATAGAACATCCTCCAAAATAGACCATATTTTAGGTCACAAAGCAAATCTGTCAAAATTCAAAAACATTGAAATTATGCCCTGTATTCTCTCAGACCATAATGGAATAAAATTAGAACTCAACACCAAATGCCACCAAAGAAAATCCTATAACACATGGAGGCTGATCAACACACAGTTGAACCACAAATGGGTCATTGAAGGGATTAGAAAGGAAATTCAAATATGCATGATATTTAACAAAAATTAACACACAAATTACCAGCTCCTCTGGGAAATGGCAAACGCAGTACTCAGAAGAAAATTCATAGCTCTGAGTTCTTACATAAACAAATTGGGGATATCTGAAACCAACAATTAAATGAGGCACCTAAAGCTCCTTGAAAAAGAGTAACAAGACAAACCCGGATCCAGTACATGGAAAAAAATTAAAATTAAAACAGAATCAAATGAACTAGAGTCCAAAGAGTTGGTTCTTGAAAAATTAACAAAACTTGCAGACCCTTAGCAAATCTTATTCAATAAAGAAGACAACACACCCAAATAAACAAACTCAGAGATGAGAATGGAAACATCACCACACAAACAACCAAGATACAGAACATTATAAGGGAATATCTCTCAAACTTTTATTCTAATAAGTTTGAGAATCTGGATGAAATGGAAGAATTTCTAGCAAATATTGATATGCCCCAAACTAAACCAAAATGAGTCAAACCAACTTAACAGACCCATATCAAGCATAGAAATAAAAACAGCAATAAGAGACCTTGAAAAGCTCAGGACCAGATGGGTTCACTGCTGAATTCTCCAAGGCCTTCAAAGCATAACTGACACCAATACTCCTCCAACTCTTCAATGATACTAAAAATGAAAGTTCACTACCAAACTCCTTCTATGAAGCCATCATAACCCTCATCCCAAAAGCCAGACAGGGATTCATCAAAGAAAAAAAAACTATAGACCTATTTCTTTGTGAACATCAATGCAAAACTTCTCAACAAAATTTTGGCAAATCGAGTTCAACAAGTCATCAAAAAAATCATACATCATGATCAAACAGGATTCATTCTAGGGATGCAAAGCTAGTTTAATATATGCAAATAAATTAATGTAATACATCACATCAACAAGAGCAAGGATAAGAACCACATGATTATCTCAATAGATGCAGAAAAAGCATTTAAGATCCAATACCCCTTTATGATGAAACCTCTGGAGAACTGGGAATCCAGGGAACATTTCTCAATACACTAAAAGCTGTGTATGACAAACCTACCTACATACTTAATGGCGAAAAGGTAAAGTCATTTCCTCTAAAGTCAGGAATGAGACAAATATGTCCACTCTCTCCACTCCTCTTCAATTTAGTATTAGAATGCCTAGCTAGAGCAATAAGACAAGATGCAAACATAGAGGAGATCCAAATAGGGAAAGATGAAGTAAAACTCTCTCTCTTTGCAGATGACATGATCTTGTATTTAAAGCACCCATGGACTCCATTCCCAAGTTACTCGAGCTGATTCAAAACTTTGGCAAAGTAGCAGGGTACAAAATTATCCCTCAAAAATCAATGGCTTTCCTGTATGCCAATAATGAGAAGAATGCAGCTGAAATCAGGAAAGAAACTCCTTTTGTAATAACACAAAAAAATAAAATACCTAGGAATAAACTTAACTAAGAAATGGAGGACCTCTATGATGAAAATTTTAAAAACCTGTAAAAGGAAATCAAAGCAGAACTAAGGAAGTAGAAAAACCTCCCATGCTCCTGGATAGGGAGGATTAACATCATGAAAATGGCAATACCGCTAAAGGCTATCTACAAATTTAGTGCAATACCCATCAATATACCAAGTTCATTCTTCAATGAAGTAGAAGAAACAATCCAAAAATCCATATGAAACAATAAAAGACCCAAATAGCAAAAATAATCCTTAGCAGAAATAGCAGTGCTGGAAAAATAACAATACCAGACTTCAAACTCACTAGAAAGATATAGTATTCAAAACAGCTTGGTACTGGCAAAAGAACAGACCTGAAGATCAATGGAATAGAAACAAAGACACAGAAACAAACCCACAGACCTATAGCTACCTAATCTTCGATAAGGGAGCCAAAAAAACAGAATGGAAGAAAGACAGTCTCTTAAGTAAATGGTGCTGGCAAAATTGGTTAAACACCTGTAGAAAACTAAAATTAGATCTGTATATATCATCCTGCAACAGAATCAACTCCAAATGGATCAAAGACCTCGAAGTCAAAGCAGACACCCTGAAAACATTACAGGAAGGAATAGGAGAAACTTTAGTGCTGCTTGTAACAGGGCTACATTTTCTTAATTAATATCCAGAAACACAACAAATCAAAGAAAGGTTGGACAGATAGGATTGCATGAAATTGCAAAGTTTCTGCATGGCAAAGGACATAGCTAGCAAGATCAATAGAAAACCCACAGAATGGGAGAAGATCTTCACTAACTATACAACAGACAAGGGCTTCATATCTAAAATATACTTAGAACTCAAAAAATTCAATCCCCCAACAACAAATCCTCAAAGAAACAACTGCCTCATCAACTAGTGTGCTAAAGACTTAAAGAGAAACTTCTTTGAAGAGGAAATAAGAATGGCCAATAGACACATGAAGAAATGCTCAACCTCTCTAGCCATAAAAGAAATGCAAATCAAAACAACATTGAGATACCACCTCACCCCAGTTAGAATGGCTATAATCGAGAACCCTAATAACAACAGATGTTGGAGGGGATGTGGACAGAAGGGAACCTTATTGCATTTTTGGTGGGAGTGTAAACTTGTTCAGCCACTTTGGAAAGTAGTATGGAGGTTCCTCAAAAGACTCCACATAGAGCTCTCCTATGACCCAGCAATCCCACTTTTGGGCAATTATCCAAATGATCACAAACAAGCCATACTAAAGCTACCAGTACAACTATGTTTATTGCAGCGTTATTTACCGTAGCTAAAATACGGAACCAACCCAGATTCCCCTCGGTAGATGAATGGATAAGGAAAATGTGGCATATATACACAATGAAATTCTATGCCTCCATCAGAAAGAATGACATTGCCCCATTTGTTAGGAAATGGAAAGATTTGGAGAAAATCATATTAAGTGAAGTAAGCCAGGCCCAAAGAAACATAGGGCCCATGGTTTCCCTTATTTGCAATAACTAGTATATGTCTGAGGCAAACAGAAACAGTCAGATAAGTTGATGTTAGGTGAAATGTACCCCAAGATAAGTATTTACATGTTTTTTCTTTCATGCGATTGTTTCTAACATATTTATAAGATGATTTCTTTGTTGCTTTGTATGTTCCCCCCCCCACCGTCTAACCCCTGTTTTCACTGTATTTGATGTTGGTATATTTTGTGGAGGGGAAGGGCAAAAACAAATTGTTTAAATAAGGATATAGGTGGACCCATTGTAACAATGAGATGTACAAGATGTTATGTCTAAAAACGAACTTTACAACTTGGGGGGGGGGATGGGAAGGTCTGGAAAGGTGAAACAAAGGAGGAGGCAGCAATGCTTGATAAGAAATGTACTCATTACCTTGCCCATGTAATTGTAACCCCTCTATATGGTATTTTCACAATTAAAAAAAAACTACCAGCACAACTATGCTTATTGCAACATTATTCACCATAGTTTCACCATAGTTAAGATATGGAACCAACACAGATGGCACTCAGTAGATGAGTGGGTCAAGAAAATGTGGTGTATATATACAATGGAATTTTATGCTTCTATCAGAAAGAATGACATTGTCCCATATGTTAGGAAATGGAAAGACTTGGGAAAAAATCATATTAAATGAAATTTCCCAGTCCCAAAGAAATTTAAATCCCGTGGTTTCCCTTATTTAATAACTTAGTATACATATAGAATAATCTTATCAGATGAACGGAAAAGTTCAAAATTCATTTACATATGACCATATAAGATGATGCTAAGTGCAGTGAACCCCAAGATATAGACACAAGATGTCTGTCTTTATTGTTATTGTTTTTAATGTACCATGTGATTTTATTTTTTTTGTTTCCTTTGTATGTTATTTCCCCTATGGCATATCCCCTGTTGTCACTGTACTTGATTTTGGTACACTGCATCTTGTATATACATTTGTCTAATATGGGGAGGGGTAGGGGACTAACAAAATACTGAAACAAGGACACAGGATAACCCTTTGCAACAAGGATATCCACCGGACAGTTTATTGGAAACGAACTTTACAACTTTGGGGAGGGAATAGGAAGGGGTGAAGAAAGGAGGGAGAAATGGGGGGTGGGGAGGAGTGGGGGAGGTGGGGGAGGGAAAGAAGAGTCAGACAACAAAAAGGAAGGTAAGGGGTAACAATGATGGACAAATAATATATTCATTGCCTTACTCGTGTAACTGTAACCCCTCTGTACAGCATCTTTACAATAAAATTGAAAAATAGACCAAAAACAAGCTGGGCACTGATGACTCATGTCTGTAATTCTAGCTACTTAGCATGCTGACATTTGAGGATCACGGTTTAAAGCCATCCCAGGCAGAAAAGTTTATGAGACTCTTATCTCCAATAACTAGGAAAAAAAGTCAAAAGTAGAGATGTGGCTCAAGTGGTATAGTGCCAGCCTTGTGCAACAAAGCTAAAAAACAAAGCCATAAATTCAAGCTCTAGTACCAGTGTCTGCATGCACCTTCCACTCCAACCCATACCAAAACAAAGAAACAAATAAGTAACTACTTTCATTGGGAGTATTTCGAAGAGAGTGCTGGAGTACTATGAGGCTGAAATGAAGAAGCTGTGGAACATGAAGACCCAAGATGCTATTGTTAAGAAGTTAACAATGTTGGTGGCTCATACCTGTAATCCTAGCTACTCAGGAGGCTGAGATCTGAGGATCGCAGTTCAAAGCCAGCCTGGGCAGAAAAATCCTGGTGAGACTCTTATCTTCAATTAACCTTCCAAAAGCCTGAAGTGGCACTGTGGCTCAAGATGTAGAGTGCTAGCATTGAGTAAAAGAGGCTCACATACAGTGTCCAGGCCCTGAGTTTGAGCCCCACAACTGACAAAATAAAAAGGCAACAATACACCTTGTTTTTACTCATAACAGGAAAACAGTAAATGATTTTTCCCTGCAGACCCCATGAACATATGAGACACCAGGAATTTTTTGGTCTGCTGAAAAATCCTGAAGCTCTTATAAACAAATTGTGCTAGCTGGGTGACCATGGCTCACACCTGTAATCCTAGCTACTCAGGAGGCTGAGAATCTGAGGATCACGGTTCAATGCCAGCCAGGGCAGGGAAGTCCAAAACTCTTATCTCCAATTAACCACCAGAAAACTGGAAGCAGTGGTGTGGTTCAAGTGATAGAGCACTGTCAGCTGAGGGATAGTGCCTAGACCCAGAGTTCAAGTCCCACAACTGCCAAAGAAAAGAACTGTACCATGAATATAGGTGCCACCAAGGAGTATTCATCACTACTCCTCTAAGAAGAGTAACCAGTCTATGTGATGCAATCTCATCCAACCTTCCTTTAGAATGTTGACTTACATTCCCTTGGAAACATGCCTAGAAGAGGTATTGCATGTTCATATGATAATTCTATATTTGGGTTTTTAAGGACTGTCTATACAAACTGAACTAATTTCTATTGCAACTGAAAGTTCACAGGGACCTCTTTTTCCCATGTCTTTTTGAGAATTTGTTGTTTTTTGATGATGAACATTTTGACTGGGGTGAGATGGAATCTATGTGTTGTGATAATTTTGCATTACTTAGTGGCCAGGAATGTTGACTACTTCTTAGTGAGTTTATTTGCCACTTGTGCTTGTTTTAATAACTTTTCAATTCATTGACCATCTATTCATTAGATTATTTGTTGAGCTCCTTATATATTCTGAATGTTAATCTCTTGTCTGATGAACATCTGTCATAGATTTTTCCCATTCTGTAAGATGTCTCTTTACTCAGATAATTTTCTTCCCTGAGCAGAAACTGATGCAATCCCATTGGTCAATTTTTGCTCTTATTTCCTGAGATATTAGAATTCTATTAATTCTTCTTCAGACTGACCATGAACTCATTCCCTAACTCATTGTTTCTTCTAATTAGGTCCTCCTGCTTTTTGCATTTTGAGTATTGAGGTTACAGGGATTCCCTGCTACACTTGAAAACAAAGTTTTAAAGAAGGACTAACTCCAATACTTTTCAAATTATTCTCTAGAGTTGAAAGGTAAAGAACTCTTCCAAACTCAATCCATGAGTTTAGTATGACGCTAAAATCAACAATCAAGGAAGGTGCCAGAAACACAACAAAATAATTATAGAACAATATCCCTGGAAAACATAATCTCCACAAAATAGTAGCAGATGGAATCTAGCATCACATTAAAATGATCATTAGTCATTATCAAATGGACTTTATCCTAGGATGCAAGGATCATCCAATACAAGTGAACTGATAATTGCAAACCATTACATCAATAAAATAGAGGATAAAATATGTATGATCATGAAAATAGATACATAAAATTAAAATATCAATTTGTCATATATAACCTTTATCATGTTGAGGATATATTCTTCCTATTTCTATTCTTCAGAGCTTTTATTACAGAGGAGTTTCAAAATTTGTTAAAATTTCATCTTCATCTATTGAAATGATCGTGTATTTTTATCTGTGATTCTGCTTACATGTTTCATTATAATATTTGATTTGTGTACATTGAACTATCCTGCATTCTTGGAATGAAACTAACTTGATTATAGTGTACAATTTTTCTAATGTATTGTTAGATGTTTTATTAAAAATTTCTATGTTCATCAAGAAGATTGAGTCTATAAATTTATTTCCATGTTTCCTCATCATCTGGTTTTGGTATTGGGCTAATCCTAGCTTGGAGAAATTTGTTTGGTGGCAGTCCTTCCATTTGTAGTTTGTGGATAGTTTGAGGAACATTGGTGTTACTTCTTTAATTGTCCAATAGAATTCAGTAGTGTGGGGCTGGGAAGGTGGCTCAGTGGTAGAGCACTTGCCTTGCATGCATGAGGCCCTGGGTTCGATTCCTCAGCACCACATAAGCAAAAAGAAAAAAAAGCCAGAAGTGGCACTGTGACTCAAGTGGTAGAGCGCTAGCCTTGAGCTGAAGAGCTGAGAGACAGCGCCCAGGCCCAGAGTTCAGGCCCCACGACCGGACCAAAAACAAAAAACAAAAAACAAAAAACAAAAAAAGAATTCAGTAGTGAGTCCTGGGTTTTTCTTTTTCGGGTGATTCTTATTATTGATTCAATCTCTTTACATATTATAGACTTGCTTAAGGCCAAATTTATCTAGAAATATGAAATTTCTAAGATTTCTTAAAGATTTTCCCATTAATATAAGTATAGATTTTCAATGTATTTATTTCTTAATGATATTTTAGATTTCACTTGTATTTGTTGTGATGGACCTATTTCCATATATATTTATTGAGTCATTTCACTCGTTAAGTCAGAATAACTAATAGTTTGTCAATTTTAATTATCTGTTTTGAAGAATCAGCTGTGGGTATGTAATGCATATAAAGGAATGCATTTCTTCTTGATTTTCCAGTTTGTTGGAGTACACATTTTTTCAAAATATTTCCTAATGATCTTTTAAATTTAATATCAGTTGGGACACCCCTTTTTCACCTGTGATTTTTTTTATTATTTTGAGTCTTTCCTCTTCTTTTGGTTAGATTGGAAAAAGGTGTGTCAATCTTATCTTTATGAAGAACCATCTTTCCATATTTATTTAATGTATTGTTCGTTTGGTCCATTTTATTAATTCTTGCCTTAATTTTTATTAGTTCTTATAATCATCTGGTTTGGGGGTTGTGTTATTTTCCATCTTTAAAAAGAACTTCAAGGTAGGTGCTAGTGGCTCTTGCCTGTAATCCTACTCAGGAGTCTGAGATCAGAGGATCACAGTTTGAAGCCAGTCTGTGAGACTCTAATCTCCACTTAACCACAAAAAGATGGAAGTGGAGCTGTGTCTCAACTTGTTGCAAACTAGGCTTGATCACAGAAGCTCAGGGATAGGTGACCAGGCCCAGAGTTCAAGCCTGGGACCAGCAAAAAAATAAGCTTTAGGTATATCATTAGGCTGTTTACTTGGAGGTTTCTCTGACTTTTCATTATAGGACTTCTTGTATCTGGGTCCCAAAGATTCTGTTAGGTTGGTTTATATTTGAATCTGGAAAATTTAAGATCCATTCCTAATCTTATTGACGATATACTGATCATTCAAAATTCTGTCGTTCAGGAAATGATGCTGTGGCTCAAGTAGTAGAGCACTCGCCTTGAGATGAAGAGCTGAGGGATAGTGCTGAAGCCCAGAGTTCAAGCCCCACTACTGACAAAAAAATTCTGTTGTTCAATCTTCAAATGTTTGAATAATTTTATATTTTTCCTTGCTATTGATTTCTAATTTTATTCTAGTCTCACCTGTCATGATACAGGGAACCAATCCAATTTTTTTGTACTTGTTAAGACTTGCTTTATGGCTTAAGATATAATCTATTTTGGAGAAAATTCCCTGGGTTTCTGAGATAAATGTGTAATCTGCTTCAGGGTAAAGTATACTCTGCTGATGTCTCATATGTCTATTTAATTAAAACATTTTTAAATTATAACCACTATTCTACAGCTTACTTATGAAGAAAAAGAAGCTAATTTAGGTCAGTTTTGGAGGTTGAAAGTCCAAATGGCATGACACAGGCTCTGGAGCCTGGCATGTCCTTGTGATAGATAGCAAATGCTGGAAGACAAGTGGAGGGATGATTATATTTTGCATCAGAAAGCAGAGAGCTGAATGGAATTGGTGTGCCCTTATTGTAACAACCATCTCATGAGAAGTAGCCTAATTCATTTTGAAGGCAAAGTCCTCAGTAACCAAAGGTTCCATAAAATTTCCCAAGGTATCAAACCTTGAGGGATAGTCAAATGACATCTGTAACAGAGGATTATGCAAATTATTTTATAGAATAAAAGCAACTCCCATCCAAATAGCAATGACATTCTTATAGATGGGGAAAGAAATTATAAAATTTGTATATAAACACAGAAGATCACAAATTACCAATGGAATCTTGATCAAAAATCAGTGAAGCTGAAGGTATCACAATATCTGACTACAAAACACAGTACAAAACTATGCTAAATACAACTGAATGGTGCTAGCATATAAACCAATGTAACTGAATAATGAACCCAGAAAGAAATGTGTACATATATTTCATGCTGGTTGATAACAAAGGCATTAAATATGCATTAACATAGTCGAGCACCAATGGCTCATGCCTGTAATCCTAGTTACTCAGGAGCCTATGGCTCATGCTTGTAAACCTAGTTACTCGGGAACCTAAGATCAAGGTGCAAAGTCACCTCCCCAAAAGGCAGAAGTAGAGCTGTAGAATTCCAATGATAGAGTACAAACCTTGAGGCTAAGGATAGTGCCCAGACTCTGAGTTCAAGTCCCAGTACTGGTGTGCACACACATACAAAGACATTGAAGAAAGGATTACTTTTTCAGATAACTGGTTCTGGGAAAACCAGACATCCCTATGCAGAAAAAAGTAAGAAGATTCCTTACTTTTCATCATAGACAAAAATCAACTCAAATAGGGACCAAAGACTTAAATTTATAATCTGGAACTAGGAAATTACTACAAGAAAGCATAGAAGAAACATGTCAAGTTATACAATACATTTTGTTTGGACTCCCAAATCACAGAAACAAAAGAAAAATTAAAGAAAGGCATTATATTAAACTAAGAAGTTTATACATATTAATAAAAAGTTAACTGAGTGAAGACACCTTACAGAATGGGAACATATTTTAAATTATTTATTGAACAAGGGATTAATATTTAGAGTACATAGGGTATTCAACTGCAAATATCCAAGAAAGTGGGCAAATTTTATGAATTTCTCAAAATAAGATATACAATTGCCAGTAAGTATATGAAAAGTGTTCAGCATCATTATTTATGCAAGAAATGAAAATTAACACCTCAAAAAGAAATCATTTCACCCAACTTAGAATAGCTACAATGTATGATTCAAGTACATTATATGCATGTAGTCATACTCATAATTGAGTACTTTGTACTCAATATATGCTAATAGAAGTCATAATTATTAAAATATTTAAGTTAAAATATAAAAGATAGCTGAGCATCAGTGGTTCATGCATGTAATACTAGCTATTCAGGAAGCTTAGATCTATTTATCTCAATTCAAAGATAGCCTACACAAGGAAGTCCAGGAGACTCTATTTTTAAAAAAATTTAAAATTTTTATTGTAAAAGTGATGTACAGAGGGGTTACAGTTACATAAGTCAGGTATTGAGTACATTTATTTTTGAACAGTTTCACCCTCATTATCTCCAAGCTTTTTCCCTCCCCCACTCAAGTTATATAGTTCATTTCCAACATAGTGTCTAGTGAGTATCACTGCTGAATTAATTCATCCTTTGTCCCACCATTTCTGTGCTTCTCTCCAATTAACTACCAAAAAGACAGAAGTGAAGGTGTGGCTCAAATGGTAGAACACTAGTCTTGAGCACAAAAGCATAAGGACAGTGGCCAGGCCCAGACCAGGAATGGCAAAATTATAGATGGATAGATAGATGAAAAGATAGATAGATAGGTAGAAAATTCTGATGGTGATATGTATAAATAGATGTTCTTATAAAACTTTTAGTGGAAATATAAATAAACACAGCCAATATGGTATACAATAAGGAAGTTTTTCAAAAGTAAAAAGAGGTCTACCACGTGATAATTGCACTCCCATGTTTACGTTAGCTCTATTCACTATAGATAAGATACGTAATAAAAAATGCCATTCACTGAGTAATTAATAGACAAAGAAAATGCAGTACATACATTATTCAGCCACAAAACAATGAAATCTTGTTATCTGTGGCAATTTGCTAAAATGAGTCAGGCACTTAAAGGCAAATAGTATGTGTTTTCCTCATATATGGAAGCAAGAAAGTTACATGAGCTGAACATAGAATTATATAGTCTATGAAAGCTAAGAAGGGTAGGGGAGAGGGAATATGAAGGGATGTTGGATAATATGTACCAATATTCTAATAAATGCACTACAGTACAGAGAGTAATGGAGTTCAAATTGTATTTAAGAGTTCCCAACACATAGAAATAATAAATTTTAGGGAAATACAAATTGTATTTATTCTGATTTGATCATTACATATTTCATATGTGAATCAAATGGCCACATTGTATCCCATAAACGTAATTATTACATGTCAAATAAAATAAAAGATAAATAAAATTACAAAAATTTGTATATAACATTTTAAAAAAGAAACTAAGTAAATGGCTTGATTGCAGATTGGATAGTTAAAGGAAGAAGTAAATATGAGGAAGATAGAAACTCTGACATATGTGTCCAACAGGAATTCCAGAAGAGAATAGGCAAAAGACAATATATAATAACATGTGTATGAAATTTTTCATATGAAAATATATATGTTTAAAATTGAAGAAGTATACCAAGTACTTATCCAGGAAAACAAAACGCAACAAAAACATGTGATTGCAGTAGTAAGTTTACCATCATTGTGGCAGAATACCTGAGATAGTAAGCTTAAAAAGAGAAAAATGTTCTGGACACTGGTAGCTTACATTTGCACTCCTAGAGCACATGAGAACCTGAGATTAGGAAAATGACAAAGCTAGAGGTGTTGGCTCAAGTGGGAGAGTGCCAGCTGAGCAAGCAAACCTAGGGAGCATGAAATCAGTACTAGAAAACAAAGCTTATTGGCATTTAGATAGCTTCAATAGTGCTTCTCTGAGAACATTCTTCCCTCTTGGTTAGCACCAAAACAAATTTGGTGGGAAAAAATCACCGGATGCATCCCTAAATTCCCTTCAGTGTCAAATATCTGATGACATTTTCAAGTACAGTAGTGTTGCTTATTTAAAATAATACCTTTTCATCTAGGTGCTAGAGGATCATGCCTATAAACCCTAGCTACTCAGGAAGTTAAAATCTAAAGGATCACAGTTCAAGACCATCTTAGGAAGCAAAATTTGTGAGATTCCACCTCTAAAATAACCAGAATAAAGCTGGAGTGGAGTTGTGACTCAAGTGGTAGAGCATCAGTAAGCATGAGGACCTGACTTCAAACACCTTTACATACATGCATATATATGTAGTTACATTACATATGTATTATACATTATACATGCATATATACTATATATTATGTATACATTATATATAGTTACATCATATATATATATATATATATATATATATATATATATATATATATTTAGTTTTAGATCTTTCAGTATATGATTGGTTGGCCTTATGGCTTTGGAATTATGTTGGCAGTACAGCAAAGTAGAAGATCATGATACAAAGTATGTGATGAAGGACTGTTAGTCATCTCATGTTAATCTGAAAGCAAAGGGAGAAAGAAAGGGACCAGGTCTAAATAGGACTAAATATCCCCCTTCAAGGGTTGACTCTCAATTACTAAACTTCATTCTATTATTCCATTATACCCTGCCTCCTAATGGTTTCACAACCTCCCAATAGTGCTTACATACTGATATCCAGTTCTTTTAACACATGACCTCTAGAAGACACTTAAGATTCAAGCCATAATATAACATATATCTTGAAACCTTGAACTGAAATCGAGCTATGACTTCTACAGAGAATATTCTAACATTACCTTGGTTTCATACTTACATAATCACCATTTACTTCTCTTCCTCATTGGCGCTTACTACTTATGTGATCTTAGCTAAATATTTTCACATTCATTTTCTTTTTTAATTCTTTTCAACAAAACTTTGGATAATGTTGTAAGTGTTGCACAAATGATAAGATTAATGAGTCACATAAGGGCACACATATCCTGAGTGCATAAACAGTCATTTCTAGCCAGCTTATTTCAATTCCAAGTTCAACTTATTCTCTGTTGCATTTAAATTACATGTGTAGTGAGAAAAAAGAGGCTGTTCTTAGGAGAGGATCACAAAGCCTCAAGAGCTATGTGCATATGATCATATAAAATAATGCCTATCAAAATGAACTGCAAGAAATGGAAAAAGAGGGTTTTTTATTTTACTTTTTGTAGTTATTTTATTTATTTTGTTTTTCCCGTTTTGTCTATGTTTTTGATTTCTGTACCATTTGTCTAGTATGTAAGTTTATCTGATTTGGGGTGGGGAAGTGAAAGCACAGAAATGGTGGAACAAATGGTGAACAATTCTGCAATGATACACACTGGACACTATGTTGGAAATAAACTATATAACTTTGGGGGGAATAGGGTCAGAGGGAATAAACTGGGAGAAAATGAGGAAAGAGGTGACACTATTCAAAAATAAATGTACTCATTATCTGACTTATGTAGCTGTAACTCCTCTGTACATCAACTTTACAATAAAAATTAAAATAAATAAATAAATAACCTGTGTAAAGACACTCACTAGATGTTGCTTGAAACTTACAAAACCTATCAACACATTTGAGCTCTCATTGAATTCTTCTGTGACTTGATTAAAGGACTCCAGAAAAAAAATTATGCTGTGTAACCTTCAGAACACTCCCTATCTCTAGATTCCTGGGGGTACTCATCTGTTAGATGGGTAAATAACATGTACATCTCATGGTTGTTCTAGGAAGTCACTGACAAAACACAGGCAAAACAAATAGCCTGGTGTCTGCAGTAGAGTCAGTACTTTGTAAGGTTATTTTTCTTTTTTCCTAACTTCCCATCTAGACACACCTTTAAAACTAGAGAAAAAATTGAATCAATTGAACATGATAAAACTGATCAATAGAGAGGCTTCAAATTGAAGCTACATTTTAAGGGCCCTCTTAAGTAGAAGAGAGGTTAGTGAATGAACCACTCTATCATCAAGATAATGTCAATGTACTGCAAGGTATGCTTTCAACTATGACACAGCAATGTTCTCATTAATAGTTGCACAGGAACCACCAGAGGAAAGCGCACAGGAGAAAGTGCATGGGGAGAATGCTGCTTTTTGACACAACTTGGAGACCAATGGTACTTACTAATGTTACATCCCAATGCATCCTGTTTGTCAAGATGAAAACCAACCCCATCTTTTCTAATTTGGCTCCTGACTCTTGAAAGTGAAGGTCTGGAAGCTAATTATTGAGTAAACAAATGTTATGCGAGGTGTTTTTTCTTCTTTTCTTTTTCTTTTTTCAGTTGTAGAGCATGACCTCAATGCCTGGACACTCTATCTGAGCTCTTTGCCCAAGGATAGTGCTCTACCATTTTAAGACACAGTGACACTTCTGGTTTTCTAATCATTTATTGGACATAAGAATCTTATGGACTTTCCTGCCTGGGCTGGCTTTAAACCCCAATCTTCAGATCTCAGCCTCCTAAGAAGCTAGGATTATAAGTGTGAGCCACCTGCGCCCAGATAAGGTTATATATTTTTATGTACTATTTCCTATACTAATTATCACAATGAGTCTATGAGTTAGATAATATGTGGATTTTATGTGTTAAGAGAATAAAGGTTAGAAAAAATAAGTCTAATCTCATTAAGATAGAAAATGACTAAGGCAGTTGCATGGTGTAAAAATTGGTAGAGCAAGATAACTCACTGTTAATGTCTAGAAAAGTTGGTTCCTCATTTCTGCAGATTGGCTTGTTTAAGATTTAATTTGGTGTTAGTGGCTCACTCCTGTAACCCTAGTTACTCAAGAGGCTGAAATCTGAGGATAGTGCTTTGAAGCCAACCCTAGGCAGAAATGTCTGTGAGAACCTTATTTCCAATTAATCAAGAAAATATAGTACTAGAGCTGTGGCTTAAATGGAATAGAGCTAGCCTTGAGTGAAAAAGCTAAGGGGTAGTACCCAAGACCTGAATTCAAGCCCCCATTCTTTCACTAAAAAATAAGATTTGTATTGTGAATAATTGGAAGTAAAATAATTGTCATGATCAGTACTGCTTTTGCAATAGCTTGGCTGCTTTGGTGATAAGAAACTCTCAACATATTAAGAGCTCTTTGCCCTTGAGGAGGTAACAATGATCAATAGGAAATGTACTCATTACCTTACTCAAGTAACTGTAACCACTTTGTACAGCATCTTTACAATAAAATTAAATTAAAAAAAAAAGATTTCTAACCCAATAGCAAGAAAATGTTGTCAGTATAGTCTATTTGGAGCTTGAATTTCCCACAGTTTGCTCTCTGTATTGTGTCCTAAACTCAAACTTCCACTTGGGATAGAAGAGCCTTCCATAGATCAATCCATCTTCAACAACTTGAAGAAATTTCAGTATTGTTGAGGGAAAATATCATGCAAAGTTTTAAACATTCAGTTTTCCACAAAGGAAAGTATTTAGGCCATCTCAGATTGGAACAGGTAGGTGAACCATGTGATATCATGGCCCTCAGGGCCCATTTGTATCTTAAGAAACATATGAAAGAGTGATTCAGCAGCTGCAGAAAGATTTTTGTTTCAGGAGAATATATGGAAACAGGTGAAAGATATTGAACTTCTATAAAAAAATGTTACAGAACTACATGGATTGGAAACTAAGCACAGTCCTGAGGTACAGAGTTGGTTAAAAATAAAAAATTGAACCATACATAGGGGGAGATGTCTAGCCTCATAACAATAGACTGTAACTACATAAATCCTCTTTCCTCTGAGTGCCAATAACATTTTTTGTTGTGAGTTTGTGGTCTAGTAGGGGGAGACAGATGCCTGAAGAAATAGTTACCATACTTTTTGATAAGTTATTACCCCAGCTGGTGCCAGGGCCTCATGCTTATAATTGTAACTACTCAAGATCCTGAGTTCTGAGGATCATGATTTGAAGCTAGCCTGGGCAGAAAAGTCAGAGAAACTCATCTCTAATTAACTATTAACAAGTTGGAAGTAGAGCTGTGGCTCAAATGGTAGAATACCAACTTTGAACAAAAAAAATGTAAAGGACAATGCCCAAGCCATGAGTTCAAGCAATACTTTCAGCATAAAAAAAAGAAAAAATGATTACTTTTACTACACATTGTACAGCTCAGTACTCTGTCCTCAGTAGATTATATTGTGATTTGTGGAAAGAGACAATAATATTCTAGGCAAAAACTGTGGAACAGTGTCTGGTGATGACAAACCTAAGGCTATTATGCTGTATTCTGTAAATAATGAGAAAGCTATCATAGTATTTTATGTATGAGGGTAAAGTCATGGATAGAGAATTGTTTTCCTAATGTTCTCTGCCATGATTTAAAGTGTAAATTTCAAGGAAAAGTAACAAAAAGAATATTATAGGCAATCGATAATGAACACCTAAATTTTGGCATTGTCAGTGGATATGGAAAAAGGAAAGAGAGATGTGGTATTTCACAGGCCAGATTATCAGATACTAATGACACCATATGTATAGAAGGGTAGGTGAAGGGAAGAAGAAGAAAGAAAAAGGCAAGAGAGGGAAGGGGAGGAAAGAGAAAATAGGGAAGAAAAAATAAATAGCTTCACACAGTACATTAAAAGCAAAAACAGGGGCTGGGAAGGTGGCTCAGTGGTAGAGTGCTTGCTTTGCATGCATGAGGCCCTGGGTTCAATTCCTCAGCACCACATAAGCAAAAAGAAAAAAGCCAGAAGTGGTGCTGTGGCTCAAGTGGTAGAGCCCTAGCCTTGAGCTGAAGAGCTGAGGGACAGCGCCCAAGCCCAGAGTTCAGGCCCCATGACCAGGCCTAAAAATTAAATGTTAAAAGCAAAACCAAAAAACACTCTTGTTTCCATATATCTTGGAGTTTATTTCAACTAGCATCATATTATGTGGTCATATGTACGAAGCTATTGAGCGATTGTGATCCTCTGCTAGGATTATTCTAGAGATATACTAATTATTACAAATGAGGGAAACCATGGAGCTTCTGTGTGATGTCATTTCTTTTTTCTTTCATTTTTTTCCTTTGGTTTAACCCTGTTATTACTGTTTTTTTTTATTTTGGCACCCTGTGTCTTGTATACAAACTTATCTGCTTTGGGGAAGAGAGGGAATAATAAAATGCTGAGACAAAGGACAAAGGGTGAACCAATGCAAGAGCAATACTCAAAAGATGCTATGTTTGCAATTAACTTTACAACATGGGTGGGAGAGGAGTTGGGGGAAGTAGGAGAAAACGAGGGGAGGGGTAACAATGTTTGACAAGAAATGTACTCATTATCTTACTTATGTAACTGTAACCCCTCTCTATATCACCTTTACAATAAAATAAAAATTAAAAAGAAAGATAATGAGGAGGAGAGAAGAGGAAGGACAGGGGAAGGAAGGGAAGGAGTGGGTAAGGCAAGGAAGGAGAGAGAAAGGAAGAGAAGGGAATTTGGAAAGAAAGGAAAGGAGAAATAAGGAAAGGAAAGTCTGAAAGGAAAGAAAAAGAAGAGGGAAGAAAAGGAGAGGAAGGGAGAGGAAAACAAAAGCACAGGCTGAGAAGGGTAGAGGAACAAGTCTTCCTGAGTATGAGTCTGTGATCCATTAGGAGGGCAAAATGACATAGCATCCAAGTTGGATGGAACCCTTGTTAGAAATTCTGCATCTAGGAAGAGTACTTACTTAAGTAGTCAACAAAAGCAATGGAAAGAATCCCCTTTAGGAATAGGACTTGAAGCCAGAACTGAAATCTAGTCTGAACCCTAATCCTCACTTGCTATGTGACCTTGTGCAAGTTCATGCCCTTTGTGTAACCTCAGTCTTTCCACTTTCTCTGTAATGTATTATTGCAGAGGTCTATTGAAGCATTGCTTTTAAACAGATTTATTATCACCCCCATATAAAAACATTTTTTTCCTGGTTCTACTCTTGTTTTTCTTACCCAAACTTACTAAGATATTTCTTGTACTACAATCTTCTGAGTCTCCATCAGTTCAAAGTGGCCCCAAATAACCTCATTCTGTGAGAAGATATGCCCATCCTGCCAGATCTGCATGGTAGAATACATTACTCATTTGTGTTCCATGGCTAACATTGTAAAAATCTATTAAAGAAGGAATGTAAATCAATAAGTAACTTTATTGAACTGCCTCCTGGTCCTTACAGCAAGCCAAATTTCTAGATGAAGGATGCATAAAAGATTTCTGCTCTTTAGAAGCTGAGCAAAGAGGAAGAAAGGTGGATAGTACTTAATAGATGTGGTGTAAACCAAAGGAAAACCACAGTTGTTCTTGGTTAATTTCAGGGAATGTTAATACAGGATAAGAAGAATGAAAAGAAATAAAAGGAAAAGGTAAGAAGTAAAAATTCCAAGCACCAGTGGCTCACATCTGCAATTTCAGCTATTCACTAGGCTGGAATCCAGAGGATCATTGTTCAAAGCCAGCTGAGGCAGAAAAATTCTCCAGAGCCTGTCTCTGAAATATACAGTAAAAAACAGACAGGAAGTGTGGTTGCAGTGTTAGGGTGCCAGCTGAGCAAGCCAGCCAAGTAAGCAAGCTGAGCAAGTGCAAGACCCTGATGTTAAATCCCAGTGCCAGCAAAAAGAAAAAAAAAGGATAGAAGCCAATGAATCTTGGGAAGGGTTAAAAAAGAATAATGAAGGGCAACATTTAGAATCAATCTTAATATAGGAGATTGTCTTGTTATAATGCAAGTAGCACCAAGATAAGGACTCAAATGTTTTTTTCTTTCTTGCGATTGTTTCTAACATATTTATAAGATGATTGTTTTATTGCTTTGTATGTCCCTCCCCTACGGTATAACCCCTGTTTTCACTCTATTTGATGTTGGTATACTTTATGGAGGGGAAGGGAAAAAACAAATTGTTTAAATAGGGATACAGGTGGACCCATTGCAACAATGAGATGTACAAGATGTTATGTTGAAAAATGAACTTTACAACTTTGGCATGGCAGGGGTAGGGGAGGGAATGGGAGGGATGGGAAGGGATGGGACAGGAAAACAAAGGAGGAGGCAAAAATGCTTGATAAGAAATTACCTTGCCTATGTAATTGTAACCCCTCTGTATGGTATTTTCACAATTAAAAAAAGCAGAAGAAGGCAATATTCAAATCTAGGACCCAAATTCAGGAGAGATACCAAGAAGAATGTCAATTTAAGAAATTTTCCACCTGGACACATGAAGAAATGCTCAACCTCCCTAGCCATAAAAGAAATGCAAATCAAAACAACATTGAGATACCACCTCACTCCTGTTAGAATGGCTAAAATCAAGAACTCTAATAACAACAGATGCTGGAGGGGATGTGAGCACAAGGGAATCTTACTGCATTGTTGGTGGGAGTGTAAACTTTTCAACCACTTTGGAAAGCAGTATGGAGGTTCCTCAAAAGACTCCACATAGAGCTCCCCTATAACCCAGCAATCCCACTTTTGGACATTTACCCAAATGTTTACAAACAAGACCACACTAAAGCTACCAGCACGACTATGTTTATGGCAGCATTAATTACTATAGCTAAGATATGGAACCAACCCAGATGCCCTTCAGTAGATGAATGGATCAAGAAAATGTGGTATATATACACAATGGAATTCTATGCCTCCATCAGAAAGAATGACATTGCCCCATTTGTTAGGAAATGGAAAGACTTGGAAAAAATTATATTAAGTGAAGTAAGCCAAGCCCAAAGAAACATAGGTCCCATGGTTTCCCTTATTTGCAATATCTAGTGTATATCTGAGTCAAGCAGAAAAGGTCAGATAAGTTGATGTTAGGGAAATGAACCCTAAGATATGTATTCAAATGGTTTTTTTCTTCCTTGTGATTGTTTCTAACACATTTATAAGATGATTTCTTTGTTGCTTTGTATGTCCCTCCCACCCCTGCTTTCACTGTATTTGATGGTATAATTTGTGGAGGGGAAGGGAAAAACAAATCGTTTAAATAGGGATACAGGTGGACCCATTGCAACAATGAGATGTACAAGTCGTTATGTCAAAAACGAACTTTACAACTTTGGTGCGGGGGGAGGGGGGAGGATTAGGTGGGGGCACGGGGGAAGGATGGGATGGGAAGGGAAAACACAAGAGGAGGCTACAATGCTTGATAAGAAATGTACTTATTGTCTTGCCCATGTAAGTGTAACCCCTCTGTACAGTATTTTCACAATAAAAAAAAAGAAATTTTCCACCTGGTTAATGGTTTCTTGAATCACAGAAAGGAACTATTGCAGAAGTGATATTTTCCTGCTGAGATTGTCTGTGGCACTATTTCTGTTCTTGTTCTCTTAAGGCTGTCAAATCAATGAACTGGTTACATAAATTCACATCAACCACTGTTCTTGTTTAATGTAGAAGAAAACACTAAATTAAACTAACAAAAGTTCCCCCACCTTATTTTTGGATTCCTACCAAGTCTGAATTAGTGTCCCCTTAGATACAGGTGTAAAACAAAAATTGTCATGAGTCTTACAGAAATGATTCTGCCACATAGAAATAGAACTTGCTTTTACTCATGGCTCCTGGCAAAGCCAAAAAAAGTGGAGTGCAAATGAAGTGGTATTAGCTAGAATCTCCCTGGTGCTGCCCTGTTCCTCTCAATGCCATAGATCTGCCATTGGTTATCAAGATAGTGGTTACCTGATCTATGAATGAATTTTTATGGGTGTTCTGCTAATAAGGTGAAGGGGCATTTGTTCTTATCTAAAGACTGCAGACTGCAATGGAGAAATCTACTCCCAGAAAGTTATGGTTGCCAAATCTATTGCCAATATGGTAAAAATTCTTTTAGATCAGTGAATAAAATGTTGGTGGATGATACAGGCATAATCATTACTAATGATGAGGAAATCATCCTAAAGTTACTAGAAGTCAAACATTGTACAGCTAGAAGCTCTTTGTGAGTTGGTTGATCTGTAAGACAAATGAATTGGGGATGTAACTGCTTCATTGGTTACTATTGTGGCAAATGAGCTAATTAATTAGAAATATCCATCCTGCAACAGTTATTAGTGACTATTGACTTGCAAGGAAGCAGTGTTTATATCAGTGAAAAACTAATTATTAACATGAATGAGTTTGGATGGGATTGGCTGACTGGTGTTTGGAAATCATTGGAAAGGATGGTAGTTTCTTCCTCAATATGGCGGTATACACTGTACTTTGTATTAAATGCAGAGATACAAAAGGCCAGCTTCACTACTCTGTCAATTCTATTAATGTAATGACAACCCATGGGAGACGTTAGACTGAGGGAACCCTCTCAGTGAATAAAGCATGAGACTGTGTGGTGGGATCTCACTATGTGCCCTAGAGAATAATTCATGTAAAATTGCTTACACTGATTTCATCTGTAGAAAACAAAAATAATTCTTGGTATAGATATGGTTTTTATAGACCCTTAAAACACAGACCAATTTAGACAGAGTTAATCAAGTGTTTCCAGAGAGATAATTCACAAAATTCTGGCAACTACTGTCATTATTATTCTAACCATTTGGTAGAATTTATGGTATGTGTCTGAAATATTTTGTAGACAATTGCAGTTAGAAGATCTACAGAGTGCCCTTCTGTACTAACTATTCTGTGAATTCTGATCAGCTTGGAAGGTGCAAAAGCCTTTTGAAGATACAATCAAGGGGAAAGCAGAAGTGGTGGCATAGCACAAAATTTGTAAGGATGAAATGATCTTAACCAGAATACTAAGGTTTGGACATTCAATCAAATATCTTATACAGGCCAAAGAATTTCATGTGTGGTTAGATACTTTTTATATGACATGATGCTCTTTCTGAAGTGAAGAACATTTTGAAGTCAAAATCCATGGCTCCAGTGGGAATGCAGGAAAGTCATCCTTTTCCATGTGGTTTAGCAAATGCATATAGTCCCGAGATTTCAGATTGCAAAATCTCTTCTTGTTATTTCTAGTACAATAGCAGTCAATTATGTCCAAGATTTTTACAGATTTTTGCTGTAAAGTTAGGACATTTTCATAAGGAACTTCAAATAAACCCAATACATTAGTTGAAAAAAAGGAATTGATTTTTATTTGATCAATGATAGATCATAAGACAGCAATGAAGAATACTGAACCAATCACAGTGAAAATTAAAAGTTTAAAATTTGCAACAAAAGCTATGATTACCATTTACAACTTGATGATTAAGACCATCACCAAATAATCTGAAGAAAGTGATGAGGATAAACATGGAGGTTATGAAGGCATAATTCTCTCTTGAGATCTCAGTGAATGATCTGATTTTTCCTTTATTTATTATACTATTAGATGTTCTTGTTTTTTACTTTGAGTATTGCATATGAAAGTAAAGAAAGCTGTTTAAAAACTATAGTATGTTAAAGAAAGAATATACATGTGAGAATGGCTTGCTACAAGGGGAATTTTTCTGAGGCAAGAACTTGCTATGTTGACCAGTATGGCCTAGAACTAGATTTGTTATATAATCCAGTGTGGCTTCAAATTCAAGATCCTCTTGTTTTAGTTTCATGAGTGTTGGGATTACAGGCACATGTCACCATTCCTGGATAGAAAGGGAATTTTGTATAACTCTTACTTTGTGCTTTTAATAAAAAAGTTACTGAACAGATTTTATTTTGAAAAAAATAAAATGAAATGACACAATCATTTTACAATGAAAATAGAATTAAGAGCAGTGGCTCACACCTGAAATTCCAGCTACTTAGGAGGAGGAGAACAGAAAGATTGATGTTTGAAGTAAGTAGGGGCAAAAAGTTATCTCAACAAATAAGCTTTGTGTTGTAATTCACACATGCAATCCCACTTATGATGAATGCATAAATAGAAATATCTTGGTTCAAGGGCTTCCCAGGCAAAACATGAGACCCTACCTGTAAAAGCAACTAAATCAAAAAGGGTAGGGTCACTCCAGTGGACAATATTTGCCTAGCAAGTGTAAAACCCTGAGCTGAAACCTCATTACTTTCAAAAGGAAAAAAAAGTGAAGACACAATATTTCCAAGGTATAGAGAAAGGAACAAACAAAAACAAGGAAAGTGATTGGATAATGTAAGTCATAATCACATATGTAATGGAAGAAAGCTTTGCCAAGTATGAAAATTAAAAGAGATCAATTAGAATTAAGAAAATAAGTAAGGGAGACCCACTCAAAAATAATTGAAGCTATTAAAAGATTTAAATTAAGGATAAAGAATAAACAAAATAATACAACCACCGAAGTGAAGAACTAAGTAGTTATGTATCAAGTGTCTAGTAATGCTGTTTGAACCCTTTTCTTATTTAGGAAGCTCTTTATGGCTTAAGCCATACTTCCAATACCTTTTCCTCTAGTTAATTTTGACATAGGGTCTCAATTTTTGCTCAAGCAAGCCTATGTTCTATGACATTAAATATCACAGGACAAGGCATCCAAGGAGTTGTAAGGGGAAAACTATGAGTAAAGAATTCTTCAAATATTCATTACTACTTATGAGGACATCAGAAATAATTTAAGTCAAGAGTGGTTAAGAATGTTGTAACAATGCTCAATAGGAAATGGACTTATTACCTTGCTCATGTAACTGCAACCCTTCTGTACAGTATCTTTACAATAAAAATTTATATTAAGAAAAAAAGAATGGTGTTCTCTAGCTGAATGCTGGTGGCTCACAACTTGTGCATGACTTAGGAGGCTGAGATATAAGGAATGAAGTTTAAAGCCATTCCAGGCAGTAAGGTCCATGAGACTCATCTCCAATTCTGCAACAAAAATCCAGAAGTGGAACTGTGGTTCAAATGGTAGAATTCTAGCCTTGAACACAATAGCTCAGGGACAATGCTGAGGCCTTGGGTTCAAGCCGTAGGGCTGGTGTGAGTATCATTGTTTCAATGGATCATCCTGTGTCCTTATTTCAGCATTTTGTTATTACCTTTCCCCTCCCCAAATTAGATAAGTGTATATACAATATGCTCATTTAAGTTTCTCTGGATTTGTGCATAGACATGAGGTTGTTGGATCACATGGTAATTTAATTCTCCATTTTTAGAAGATCTGTTCATAACCACTATTTTATTTTTCAAAATGGCTATACTAGTTTACATTCCCTCTGACTGTTACAGGACGATCTTTCCCTCACATCCTTTACAGCACTTATATCATTTGTCTTTTTGATAATAACCTCATACTAACGAGGGTGAATTAATATCTCAATGTTGTTTTCCTTTGCAACTTTCTGATACTTAGAGAAGTTGAACATTTTTTTTCATGTATCTCTTGACCATTTGTATCTCTTCTTTTGAGAAATGTTATTTTCAGCGGCTTGTCTTTTGAGAAATGTCTGCTTATTTTAAAATCAGATTATTGTTTTCCTGTTATTGAGTTGTTTGAGCTACTTACATGTTTTGGATATTAGGTCCTTATCAGATGTTTGTTTTGAAAATATTTTCTTCTTGTCTGTAGGCTGTCTCTTCATGCTATTGTTTCTTTTCTGTGAAGAAAGGTTTAAGCTTGATGTAATCTTGCTTATCTGTTTTTGTTTTTGTAGTCTATGTTTATAAAGTTTCACACAAGAATGAATTTTCCAGACCAATGTCACTGAACTTTCCCACTATGCCTTCTTCTAGAAACATTACAATTTCAAGTCATTAATCGACTTTCAGTGGATTTCACATAGTGTGAGATAAGAGTCCAATTTCATTCCTGTGCATGTAGATATTCAGTTTCTCCAATATCATTTATTTTAGGACTGTCCTTTCCCTACTCTTTTCTCAGCACCTTTGCCAAAAATCAATTGACTGTGAAGAAGGTTTATTTTTTTGTTCACTTAAGCATTTTTCAAAATATCTAAGATAAGAAAGTAGACTGTTTTTACCAGTGAGTAAAGTGAGTAAATGACTAAAGAAAATGATGTACATCCATGCATGTGCAAACACATATACACATATGAGGGAGAGAGACACACACATACAAAGACTGATAGAGCAAATGGAATATTTATTCAACCTGAGAAAAGCATTGATTCTTATATGTGACAGTATGGATGCAACTGGGGACTTTATATTAAGTGAAACAAGCCAAGGACAGCTTGGGCACTCATGGCTCACACTGGTAAGCCTAGCTACTCAGAAAACAGATCTGAGGATCGTTGTTCAAATTCAAGCCTGAGCAGGAAATCTCTGAGATTAATATCTCCAATTACACATCAAAAAAAAAAAAAAAAAAAAACCAGAAGTGAAGCGGTGGTTCCAAGTGGCAGAGTTCTATCCTTGAGCACAAAAGTTAAGGGATAACACCCAGGCCCTGAGTTTAAGCCCCGGGACAGGCACAAGCATACAAAGTAGAAGTATATGGCCTTACCTATACACAGAATCTAAATAAGCCAATGTTCTAGAAACATGGACTCAAAAGAGAAAGGTCAAATGGAAAAGGGAAGAGTACAAAACTTTAAACAGGAAAACATTGTCATAATCAACTATTGCAATGCAGTATGTTCAGTTATAATACATATTTTTCAAAATTGTAAAATAATATCATTTTAACATTTTCATTGCACACAAATGCAAACTGACAGGATGAATTATGTTAATTAGTTCATTAAATCATTCTACAATGCATACATAGATAAAACTTCATATTGTGCTCAATAAACATGTATGATTATTACCTGCTAATTATAAACATAGAAAAAGAAAAGAAAGAAGGAATAATGGAAGGAAAGAAGAAAAGATGGGAGGGATAGCAAGCCCTATGATTGTTGTCGCCTACCTCCCAAAGAGATAATGTAGTCTATAGTACAGTCAATCCACATTGAGAAAATGAATTTTCTCTAATTGGAATTTTCTGTGTACTTTCCTTCCTTTAATGTATTCATTGTGTGATTTTGGTGTTTAGGTGTGCAGAAGAGTGCATGACATCTTATAGCACATAGGATATTACCTATACAATACTGATTTTACCTAAGCTTATGGCCTCAAATGATCTTAATGTATACAATTCAGTATCATCTCTATCACAAAACTTCCTATGGTAGAGAAATTGCTTTCACCATCTCATTATACAGCTCTACCTGGAAGGCTAATAGAACCTTACTATCTACATAGTCCACACTGACTTAATCCTCACCTCTTGTCATATCTACTGTTCACTAAAATCAAGACCAACTCTTCTTCCACTTTCTTTAATCTCAGTTTCTAGGTGGCCAAAATTCAAAATTTAAATTCATTATAGATTCTTTCCCCTTCTTTACCTATCTTTCTAAAACTAAAATTTGTCTTTTTTGCCCTATTCCATCCACAATCCTTCATTTTCTTTTGTTTTGCTTAGTGAGTTTTTAGCTTAATATATCTTTGCTTAATGTTTATGCATAGATAGATTGGTGCTTGAATGAATGAATGATCATAAGATTAAATTTTATGATTCAATGTAATGTTTTGTGGACTTTCTGCACCCATGGAAGAAAGTTGAAGTGCACTATGATTCCTTCTGTAATTTCTCATTCAACTTGAAAATTTCCATCGGGAACTTAATGCTGACAATGCCATTATGCATATTTCCTTTTCTGGCCAACATGTGCTTTGAAGGTGGAGATGCTCATTATAAGATTGTATATGAGGGGGAAACAGGGAAAATGGCGGAGGATCAGCTGTGGGCTGAATGAGCTCTCGTGAAGAAACCAGTTTTTGTGTTCCAGTGGAAAAATCCTGATGCTACTGGGTGGATTATTTTGTAGATGTCTGTAAAGTCTGGCTGGTCTAAACAATTGTTCAGATCCAAGGTTTCTCTCTTGAGTTTTTGCTGGGTTGATCTATCCAGTAGGGAGAATTGTTAATGTGTGTTAAAGTTCCCAACAATTAATGTCTTTGGAGAATTTAGGGAAATTAGTGTTGCTTGGATAAAATTGGGCCCTCCGTTATTTGGTGAATAGATATTCAGAATTTTTATGTACTCCTGTAGGAGAGATCCCTATATTAGTATATAATGTCCTTTATCTCTTCTCACTAATTTTAATTTGAAGCCTATTTTATCTTATGTTAGAATTGCAACTTTGACCTGTTTATTGGGGCTGTTTGCTTGGTAGATTTTGTTCCAGCCTTTCACTTTCAGAATATGTTTGTCTTTGTGGGCAAGGTGTGTCTCTTGAAGGCAGCAGATAGAAGAGTCTTGCTTTTTGATTCAACTAGGCAATTTGTCACTTAATTTGAGAGTATTGAGAGTTAGGATTGAGATGTTTTTGGTAGTTCCTGCCATGTTAATCACTTTCTTAGGGCCGGTGCCTACTAGGTTCTTCCTATAATACTCTTCTTATAAGTTTGGGGACCGTTTCTTAACCTTTATCTTTCTCAGCAGCACACAGAACATTCTCCAAAATAGACCACATTTTAGGTCACAAAGCAAATTTGTCCAAATTCAGAAACATTGAAATTATGCCCTGCATTCTTTCAGACCACAAGGGAATAAAATTAGAACTCTACACTAAAAGTCACCAAATAAAATCCTATAACACATGGAGGCTGAACAACACACTGTTGAACCACCAGTGTGGGTTATGGAAGAGCTTAGAATGGAAATTAAAATGTTCATGGTATTCAACAAAAATTGACACACAAATTACCAGCTCCTCTGGAACACAACAAAAGTAGTACTCAGAGAAAAGTTTATAGCTCTATATACTTGCATAAACAAATTGGGGATATCTGAAACCAACAATTTAATGAAGCACCTGAAGCGCTTTTGAAAAGAGCAACAAGCCAAATGCCAATCTAGTATATGGAAAAAATAAATAAAATTAAATCAGAAGTAAATGAATTAGAGTCTACTGAGGCGCATCTGGGTTGGTTCCACATCTTAGCTATGGTAAATATTGCTGCAATAAACATAGGTGTGCTGGTAGTTTTAGTATGGCCTTATTTGCGATTATTTAGGTGAATGTCCAAAAGTGGGATTGTTGGGTCATAGGGGAGCTCTATATGGAGTCTTTTGAGGAACCTCCATACTGCTTTCCAAAGTGGTTGAACAAGTTTACACTCCAACCAACAATACAGTAGGGTTCCCTTCTGTCCACATCCCCTCCAGCATCTGTTGTTATTAGAGTTCTTGATTCTAGCCATTCGGACTGGGGTGAGGTGCTATCTCAATGTTGTTTTGATGTGCATTTCTTTTATGGCTAGAGAGGTTGAGAATTTCTTCACATGTCTATTGGCCATTCTTATTTCCTCTTCAGAGAATTTTCTCTTTAAGTCTTTTAGCCACATATTTATTAGGCAGTTATTTCTTTGAAGATTTGTTGTTTGGAGGATTTTTTTATTTATTTTATTTTATTTGTGAACATACTGTACAGAGGGGTTACAATTACATGGGCAGGATAATGCGTACATTTCTTACCAAGCACTGCAGCCTCCTCCTTTGTTTACCCTTCACATCCCTTCCCAGCCTCCCCCCTCCCCACCCCACCCCCCATTTGGAGGATTTAATGTTTGCCTCCATCAGAAAGAATGACATCATCCCATTTGTTCGGAAATGGAAAGACTTGGAAAAAATTATATTAAGTGAAGTAAGCCAGGCCCAAAGAAACATAGGTCCCATGGTTTCACTTATTTGAAATAACTAGTAAATGTCTGGGACAAGCTGAAAAGGTCAAAAGCTATGTACATATGACCAGATAAGATGATGTTAAGCGAAATGAACCCCAAGATAGGGACACAATGTTTTTTCTTTCTTGCTATTGTTTCTAACATATTTATAATGTACCATGTGAATATTTGTTGCTTTGTATATTCCCCCCCACATGGTATAAACCCTGTTTTCACTGTATTTAATGTTGGTGCCCTGCATCTTGTATATACACTTCTCTAATTTGGGGAGGGAAGGGATGGTATGGCGAAACAAAGCAGGAGGCAACAATGCTTGATAAGAAATGTACTCACTATCTTGCCCATGTAATTGTAACCCCTGTGTATGGTATTTTCACAATAAAAAATAATAATAGTGAGATAATATATTTACTATAAATTTGAATAAAGTTTGAAAGATTGATGAGCACTTTTTAGAATGTGGAATATTCACATATTAAGTTTTGATAAAGTGAATTGTTCCAGCATTTTCTAGTCTCTGGACAATATTTATATGTTTTCATATTTATAATACTTAAACTTTAATGTGATTCTCTGCTTATATTTCATTTTTGTATATAAAAAGCATACATATTTGCCCCAGAATTCACATTGAAAGTATGGGAAATAACTCACACACCTATCAAGAATTATTTAATTATTACATACATATTTTTAAAAGTATTACAGAAATGAGCTATATATATATATATATATTCTATCTTGGAAAGATTCTGCATACATTAAAAATAAAGAAAAATCACCCATCAACATGTATATCACTACCCATGATTCTAAAATATTCTAAAATAATACAGTATGTTTTATAATTTATCTGTCTATGAAAAAGTGAAGACTCAGTTTATAGAAAACATTATCAAATTATTAATTGTGATTACCTCAGTAGAGAAGGCAGAAATCTATAGTAACTATGTAGAGAATTGTGATTCGTTTGTAATTTTAGAATTTTTTGCAACAAGAACACACTATTATCTTTATAAATTCAATAGTCTCATAAATCTAACCACAGGAATAATCAATTAAAGCTGCTGATGCAACAGCAATTCTGATGTGGATTGGCAAGAACTCTCTCCTACCAGATGACCCAGGGATTCAGGCTGCTTCCAACACACAGTTCCACAATCTCAACTCTTAAAATGTATCTTAGATTTCTTTTAAATTCTTATAATTATATATACTAGTGTTTTCCATCACATTCTTGAAGTTTTTGATCAATATTTATTCAAATATTCTTCATGTCCCTCTCTCTCTGTCTTCCTATATACTCTCTATATGTATATTCATATGGCTGTCTGAGTCTTTTATTTTTTCTTTATGTTGCTCAAATTGAATAATATAATTTGACCTATTGTCGATTCCACTAATTATTGTGTGCATGTGTGCATGCATGCGTGTGTGTGTGTGTGTGTGTGTGTGTGTGTGTGTGTGTGTGTGTGCATATGTGCCAGCATTGGGATTTTGAACTCAGAGCCTTGCTCTTGTCTGGCATTTTTGCTCAAGCCTAGTGCTCTAACCACTTGAGCAATACCTCAAAATCTTTGCTTGTTAATTGGAGATCAGAGTTGTATGGCCTTTGCTTTCTGGGCTGGTTTCAAACCAAGGTCTCCTCAGATATCAGCCTCCTGAGTATCTAGTATTACAAGTATGGGTCACTGGCACCAAGAAATTCTTATGTACCAGTTCAACTTTGCAGTTAAGGCACTCTGGTCACAATTTTCCATTTTATTCATTATATTTTTATTGCAAGATGTGGGGGGGAAGAGTCTTACTGTGAAACTCAGGCTGATCTTGAACTCATAATCCTCTTGCATCAGCCTCTGATGTGGTGGGATTATAAGTGCATACCATATCCTTTATTCTATATATTTTATTTCTTTAATATATTTGAGATACCTCACTTGCAAAGTGAGCTTACTGAAGTGAGACCTGCACATTGATATTTATTTTTACACTGTTCATAATAACCAGGTTATGAAATCAGCTTGCGTGCCAGTCAGAAGAATGGGTAAAGATAATGTGGTACATATGCACAATGTACTGCTCTTCAGCCATAGAGATGAATGAAATCAGATGATTTTCAGGAAAAAAAGATGAAACTAGAGACCATCATATTAAGTAAAATAAGCAAGTCTCAGAATGACAGATTTTCATGTTTTTGTTGACATGTGGATTTTAAACACCCAAAATAATATATCATGATTACAAAGAGAGGACTGTTCGTGGGGGCAACCATCAAGATCAGGGAGGGTATCATAGGGGTGAATATTATAAAAGTATATTCATTTTTTGACCTACCTATTATCTCTCTTTATATGTATGTATATATGTATGATATATATATATATGTATATATGAAAATAGCACAATGAAACTGAGTAAAAACTGTTTAAGAGGAAGAGGGAAGAGAGATGACATAGATGTAGTGAATTTGGTTAAAATGCATTATATGCATGTAGTAATATCAAATAAACCCCCTTTGTACACTACATTTATGCCAGTAATTTTAGTGTGATCTTTCACCGGATATTGTTATGGATGTATGCAATTCCAGCTACTAGGAAGGCTGAGGCTGGGGGTTTAAGTTTCAGCCAGCCTGAGGCAAGTTGTGAGACCCTGTCTCAAGTTTTAAAATGCATTTATACACAAACTAACTAACTAAAGGGGTTATACTTGGGGGAGGAATCCAAAAGCATAACTTCTCTGAACAACTTATGTACTGTTTATCAAATCAAATACCAGGCATTGGATACATTTTTTTGAGGGGAGAACACAGGATGAAGAGCAAATGTAGTCATAATTAATGCACACTATGTACTTTGAATTGCATGAACTATTAAGTAGTTTACTTTGTAAAAATGAACTCTGCAACTTATGGGTAGGACTGGGTTGGGGAAAATGGGAGAGAACAAAAGAAGGGGTGGCACTGTCCAAGAAGCACTGTACTCATAACCTGATATATGGAATTGTAATCCCTTTATACAACTACTTAATAATAATTTAAAAAACACATTGAAATGAACAGTCTTTTGACTGGAAAGTTCTACAATAGGTAAAATGAATCTATAGTATGAAGTCAGAAAAGTGTTTACCATTAGGAGAGGTAGTGACTGGAAGCAAGCACAGGGGCACTTCTGCAGATGGATAGTGTCCTATTTTTTGTGTGCATATAACTTTATGTAGTTGTGTCCAGTCTGTGGGAACTCATCAAACTGAACACTGATGTTTCATGTATTTTTTGGATTTGTATAACACATTTAATTTGATTAAAAGGTTTTAGACACTCCATTGCAACAATGAGATGTACAGGTCGTTATGTCGAAAACGAACTTTACAACTTTGGTACGGCGGGGATGAGGGGGGAAGGATTGGGTGGGGGCTGGGGGATGATGGGATGGGAAGGGGAAACAAAGGAGGAAGCTACAATGCTTGATAAGAAATGTACTCATTATCTTGCCCATGTAATTGTAACCCCTCTGTACAGTATTTTCACCAAAAAAAAAAAGGAAAAAAAAGGTTTTGGAAACTATCTGCAACGTTTCTGTACAGAGATCATTACTGTTAACATGTCAGGACAATCCAGACTAGGACCATGTTAGGATCTCTAGGCTTCTGTTTGAGGAAATGTATGCCACACAGTATATAAACGTTGTAATTTGCTCTTTCAGAAATTTTATAGCAAGAATATGTTTCCTTATCTGTAAAACAAACCCATATAATTGTAAACAATGGCTGCACACTATTTTAACTTACTATTTCTTAAATTCTGTTAAGCTTCATGTGACTGTTAAAATACACATGTGAAGGACTATGGTCAAACCTTTTGTACAGTTAATATATGCTAAAAGGGAAACAGATGAGTGATAAAGTAAAACAGACTTTTGCAGGGCAGGTATGAGTGAAAAGGTTGAGGACCAATAGAGAGAATGAATGAGGCTGAATATGGCCAAAGTAGTATATATGCCCGTATGAAAATAAAAAATGAAATGTGTTAAAAATGCTTTAATAAGGGGAAATAAAGGAAGAATATGGAGGAGGTCAGTTTGATTGGAGTATATCATATACATTTGTGGAAATGTTACAATGAATTCCCCCGTGTACAGGTAACATGCCAATAAAATTGTTTTTAAATGCCCTATTTGAGGATATTTGAACGTTAATATAGAACGTTAATTTTATATATCCCACATTATTAACCAATTGTTTCCACCCTAGCTGTTGGATTATTTATCTTACATCTGACATTTAAATTGCCACTTTTAATGATATACCAAATTTAATTTTGAGTCGTGGAGGTGGGGAGGGAAGGGATGGCAGGGGAACAACAAAGGAAGAGGTAACAATGCTCGATAGGAAATGTACACATTACATTGCTTATTTAACTGTAACCCCTCTGTACTGTATTTTTACAATTAAAAATGTATTTTAAAAGCCTAATTCTGACTTCAGCAATCAATCTATTTTACCTTGTGTCAGTATTAAGTAGTGTTCAACCATCATAGAGCTAAAATTTTAAGTTGGGTGCTGATGGCTCATGCCTGAAAACTTAGCTACTTAGGAAGCCAAGGATGAGAACAAAACTCAGCAGTACCAACATAAAACTGGAGTACGAAAAAGGCCCACACTTCTATGGACTGCCTAGTTCTTTTTTTCTTTCTTTCTTTCCTTTTTTCTTTCTTTCTTTCTTTCTTTCTTTCTTTCTTTCTTTCTTTCTTTCTTTCTTTCTTTCTTCCTTCCTTCCTTCCTTCCTTCCTTCCTTCCTTCCTTCCTTCCTTCGTTCCACCACAGTGCCACTTACAATTTTCTAGTGATTAATAGCAAATAAGGGTCTCACAGACTTTCCCGTCTGGGCTTTCATTGAACAGTGATCATCATATCTCAGCCTTCTGAGTAGCTAGAATTACAGTCATACAGTTGTATAAACGGCTTTCAATTTTTTTACTTTTTAAATTTTATTGTGAAGATTATGTACAGAGGGGTTACAGTTACATGAGTAAGGAAATGAGTACATTACTTGTCAATCATTGTTATCCCTTCCCTTGTTGTTCTCCCACTATCCCTTCCCTCCCCTACCTCCCATGCTCCTCCCACCCCACTCCCTTATCCCCCTCCCAAAGTTGTAAAGTTCATTTCCAATATACTGTCTTGTGGGTATCATTGATTCAATGGGTCATCCTGTGTCCTTGTTTCAGCTTTTTTTTGTTATTTCCCTTCCCCTCCCCAGATTAGAAAAATGTATATACAACATGCAGGGTACCAAAATCAAGTACAGTGACAACAGAGGATATTCCATAGGGGGAAGAACATACAAAGGAAACAAAAAAAATCACATAGCACATTTAAAACAATAACAATAAAGACAGACCTCTTGTGTCATATTTTGGGGTTCATTTCATTTAGCATCATCTTATATGGACACATGTACATAGATTTTGAGCTTTTCAGCTCACCTGATAAGATTATCCTATATGTATACTAAGTACTGCAAATAAGGGAAACCTTGGGGCCTAAATTTTTTTGGACTGGCTTATTTCACTTAATATGATTTTTCCAAGTCTTTCCATTTCCTAACAAATGGGCGGTGTCATTCTTTCTGATGGAAGCATAGAATTCCATTGTATATATATATATATATACCACATTTTCTTGATCCATTCATCTACTGAGGGGCATCTGGGTTGGTTCCATATCTTAGCTATGGTGAATAATGCTGCAATAAACATAGTTGTGCTGGTAGCTTTAGTATGGTCTTGTTTGTTTTCATTTGGGTAAATGCCCAAAAGTAGGATTGCTGGGTCACAGGGGAGTTCTATGTGTAGTCTTTTGAGGAACCTCCATACTGCTTTCCAGAGTGGCTGAACAAGTTTACACTCACACCAACAATGCAGTAGGGTTCCCTTTTGGCCACATCCCCTCCAGCATCTGTTGTTATTAGATTTTATTTTATTTATTTTATGTTTTATTATGTTTTATATTTTATTATGTTTTATTTTATTTATTTTATGTTTTATTACAGAAGGATTACAGTTACAAGAGCAAGGTAATGAGTACATTTCTTATCCAGCATTGTTGCCTCCTCCTTTGTTTTTCCCCTACCATCCTGTCCCTCCCACCTTCTCAACTACACTCCCCACCCTCCACCTACCTCCTTCCCCCCTCCTAAATTGTAAAGTTCGTTTTTCGACATAGTGTCTTGTACATCTCATTCTAACTCGGGTGAGGTGGAATCTCAATGTTGTTTTGATTTGTATTTCTTTTATGGCCAGAGAAGTTGAGCATTTCTTCATGTGTCTATTGGCCATTCTTATTTCCTCTTCAGAGAAGTGTTATAGCCCACTTATTAATCAGGTGGTTGTTTCTTTGAGTATTTGTTTTGGGAAGATTTAATTTTTTGAGTTCTAAGTATATTTTAGATATGAAGCTCTTGTCCATTGTATGGCTAGTGAAAATTTTCTCCCAGTCCGTGGGCTTTCTATTGATCTTACTAGCTATGTCCTTTGCCATGCAGAAGCTCTACAGTTTCATGCAATCCCATTTTTCCAACCTTTTTTGATTTGTTGTGATTCAGGGTTTTATTAATAAAATGCTGGCCTATTCCAAGGAGCCTTAGCATTTTTCCTATTCCTTCCTGTAATGTTTTCAAGGCTTTCAATTTTACAAGTCACATTATGAATACAATATATCTTGATCAATGTCACCACTTTTATTGTTCTCTGTCCTTTGCTATTCAATATCTACCCTCAAGTTAGGTACTTTAGTTTTTGCATAATCTATGCTGAATATTATCACTGTATTTGCACACCCTCTCTACCTCCATGGATTCCTCCCCTAAGAATATTGTCCTTTAGTCAATTTGTTTGTGTTTATGTTATGATGTATATTTGTATTTAAATCTAATTTCCACATATGAGAAAAACATGTATCATTTGTCCCTCTGAACTTTATTTCATTTAATGTAATTTTTCTCAATCCATGCATTTCTCTGTGAATGACATATTATTATTCTTTCTGTAGATGAGTGTAATTCTATTGTATATATAAACCATAGTTTCTTGATCCACTCATTGTTGTCAGGTATTTTGGCTGTTTCAATAGTTTGGCTACATTGAATAGTGCAGCAATGTACATGATGTGTAAATGTTTACACTGTATCTTCACTTGTAATATTCTGGGTAGATGCTCAGAAAGAGGTAGTTCTGTTCAGTTACTTGAGCAATCTCTACATAACATTCCAGAGTCTTTGCATTAGTTTATATTCCTCCTAACAGTGTATAGGGGTCCTTTTTCCCACACCTTCCTTCCAACATTAGTTATTTGTATTCTTAATGATGAACAATAATACTAGATGAGAGATGAGATCTCAATTTCAGTGGGATTTGCATTTCCTTTATGCCTGGACATTTCCCCATGAGCTTATTGCCATTCTTGCTTCTTCTGATGTCTTTGTTTAGCTCACTGATTTATCGGGGTGGGGGAAGGTATTTTGTGAGATCTTTGTATATTCTAGATATTAGATCCTGTAGACTAGTGAGTTTTAAGATAAACTCATGGCCCAAGAACATTGGGAGCAGTCACAGGTGATTATAGATGTAAAAGAAGACAGGCTGGGGCCATGTTCATTTCCTTGATACTGAGCTCTTTTAGAGTTTCTGTCCCCTGGTCGAACTGGAATTATAATCTGTAGAGTCTTCCCAGTGTTGGGTTTAACCAGTTGATCATTAAGTTCCGGAGCAAAGTCTTGTGCTTATTACCTTATTCTACTCCCAACAAATGGATTGGAAGGGAGCCACTTGTACTCTTAAACTTGTACTAAGCTGGGTCACATCCCACTAGGCTCTAGATTTCTGAATGAGGACAGCTCAGTTGTAGACATTCCTCTTTAAGCAACTACATGGTGAGAGACATGCTATAAAAAGTTAAAAGATGGAGGTAGAGAGAGTTTCTTGGCCAATCCAGCTAATGCTATGTTAGGGTCCCTCTTAGTCTCACAGCCACAGACTTGTACACTGTTTAAAGGGAGGGCTAAGTGGATTTCTGACCCTCTCCAAAATTGAAACAAGTCTTGTATCACTGGCATACAGGTGTCATCCTGGTACCAGGGTTGGCTTAAAGTCTCCATTTGTGAACTATGGTTGTATGGGTCTTTCAGTTTCTACTTGCTATTAGATCTCACCAATGCAGCTCCAGGTTCTAAAACAGAGTGGAAGCAGTTAGCTGCCTGGTTTATCAGGTCCCATGACTCACTCTGTGCTGATTAGTAGGCAGTAGTATTCATAGAGCTCTGCCAAAAATTAGGTTTTACGATGTTAAGCCTGCCCCTGGGTTTCAAGTTTAAGGCATAGACTTATTTCTCTTTTTCTTTCCAAGTTGGAAGCACCTATTTCTATTCTGGCTTACTTATATTTGGTAGAAGGGTGAAACAAACATCTCTGTCTTATTCAATATGTGTTTTCATTTTATTTTATTAAGTGCAGGCACTGTGGTCACCCTTGACCGTTTTTTAGTTCTTATGTTGGTAGTTTGGTGTTTGAAATAACTGTTTAACTTGCTGTGAGTGTGGGAATGACACCAGAAATTGAGTCCCCTGAACTCAACACCAGTTCACAAATAATGAGAACAAGGTTTTGGAGAAATACAAGCAAAGGTGTCTTAATTTTGTAAAATGATTGCTCTGATAAGAAAAAAAAAAAAATATATATATATGTATATGTATACAGTAGTCTAGTCTGAGAAGAAAAAAGAGCTTTTCTCCAGCATTTTGAGGACTTCTGCACTGTTTTCATAGTGACATTACTAATTTATATTCTCACTGTGTACAAGGGGGTCTATTCTCTCCACCCCTTTCATAATGTTAGTTATCTTTTTTCTTTTTTTACATTTATGTTCACATCATTGACAAAGGGGCCCTACAATGCTCACTAAACAGTGCACATGATCAGTCACCCTTTCCAGCATTTTCCTTCCCTCTGGAGGGAGATGGATTTTTTACAAATAAAAGTAAATCACCATCAGCTTCTCAATACATGTGTTGAGGCATGACTGCAGACTATAGAATGGCCTTGAGTCTGCTCATTTTCAAATGTACTGGTTTTCATCTCCAGGGTTGTATTTCTTGCTCTGCTGAATGTTCCTATGCTAAAGAGTTAAGGAGAGGAGCGTAGTGACCTTGCCTGGAGCTGTAAAGATATTCTAGAGCTCCCTCACTTGGGAAAATGGAGGATAGAGGGTAGGACTACAAGAATGAAAACGGAAAAATGACTTTTCATACCCTGAATAACTGAGAGCATGTTTGCAGTAAAGCGAATTTGTTATTGGCTACTGCTTACCTACAGTTGCGAGGATATTTAGGAGTGTGATCAAGTTACAGTACTACAATTACTGGAGGATCTTAGCCACCATCTGGCACAGCCTTCTCTCCCTTATTTCTTAAATGACCTCAAGAGTTTGAGGTGAGATCTCCTATCTAATTTATAAAATTTATGTTTTGGATTTTTTCTTATTTCACTTTTGTCAGACTTGCTGAAGGTTGATCAATTTTACTTATCTTTCTAAATAATCAGTTTTATGCTTCATTGGCTTGTTCTGTTATTTTTCTATTTTTAAAAATATCAGTGGCTTTTAGTCACATGCTTGTAAAGTATTTTCCTTTGAATTTATTTGTCTGTTCTAAACAGGTCCTTGACATAGTCCATAACTTGAAATCCTCTTGTATTTCTAATATAGACATTTAGTACTATCAATTTGATCAGCATACTTTTCATATTATATACTTGGTAAGTTGATCTCATTAGCTCTGTTTGCTTTATATTCATTTCCATGACATTTTTATTGTAAAGGTGATGTACAAAGGGGTTACCGTTGTATGTGAGGTAATGAGTACATTTCTTTTTGAATACTGTCACCCCTCCCTTATTTTCTCCAGGTTTTTTCCCTCCTGGCTCCCCTCTACCTAAGTTCATTTCCGACATAGTGTCTAGTGAGTATCACTGCTGAATTAGTTAACCCTTTGTTGCACCATTTTATCTGTTTTTAAACTTTCTTTGAAACGACTTTTACCTATGGAATACTTAGAGATGCATTCCTTAATTTCCAATTTTCACAAATTTTCTGGTTTCTTGCTATAGTTTTACATTAGGTCACATTATAATTAGAGAATATATTCTACATGATTTTAGTTCTTTTGAATCTTCTAGGGTTTGTTTCTTAGAAAATAGTATTGTCCAGCGTATTGTTTCATTGACTCTGTAGAATATATATTTTGCTGCTGTTGATTGGATTGTTCTATTTATGGCAAACAAAACTTGTTAGTTCATCATGTTATTCAGATCTCTTGTATCTTCTTTTCTGTCTGTTCCTTCCACCTGTTTCTGAGTGAGAGTGCTGACATTTTCAACTAGAGTTTTAGATTTTATACTTGCTTATTTTTGTTTTCAGGTCTATAATTGTTAGGCACATGAATTTTGGGGCTCTGTTGTTGGTACAGACATAACTAGGATATTTATGCTCCTCTTGGATTAACCTTTGTAAATCATTATGCAACATCCCTGAAGCCCAAGGTGGTTCTGTGGCTCAGGTGGCAAAGCACTTAACCTTGAGCACAACAGCTCAAGGACGGTGCCCAGGCCCTGAGTTCAAGCCCCAAGACCAACACAAAAATAGTGATAGGGATATAACTCAGTGGAAGAATATTTGCCTGGCACAGAAACCTGACCTCAATCCCATTATAGATAAATAAATGAGAAAGACAGAAAAAGGAAATAGAAAACAAACTATACTTATATGTGTTCAAAACACACTTCTGTAGAAAAAAAACACAAATTTTCAAATTTCAGTCCTGGAGAACATAAAACAACTGATAACAAATAACTATGGAATAAACTGAAATCAGTGTAAACATATACTCTCGAAATAGATACGGGGTTCATGCAACTTCTCAGAAGATAATTTAACAGGATTTTTTGGGTTATGATAGAGTAACAACTCTAAATGTCAGTGGCTTACTGCACTGAAGCTTAATAGTTTTCAGAACTAAAAGGAAGTTTTGATTAGTTGTGCATAACTATAGCTCATCTCTAACTTCCTCATTACTATGCTTGTAGAAGAGAGAATACATATTCATACCAGAGCTATAGAGTGGTTCTTAAAGTTTCTGTATGAACCAGGTGTTTGTCACTTCTAGTCTCATAGTATTGGTCAAAGAAAAGCATTTGGCCAAGCTTGACTCAATAAGGTAAGGGAATATACACACCCCACAGAGAGGCACTGTAAGTTCAACATCAAAGGGTGAGACATAATCCTTTTACAAGGAAAGGAGCAAATAATTGGCAACAATAAATCAATCTACCCTGAGACATAAAAGAAAATCTGATTAGATGGAGAGTCCTAACACACTGCTAACAAAAATTCAATCTTGTAGGGATGTCAGTTCTCCCCCAATTACTTTATAAATTCAATGCTATAGCAATCAAAATCTCAGTGGGGAATTTTCAAACCTACAAAATGATTCTAAAGCTAATCTGAAAGAACAGGTGGGTGATATTAGGTAAAAAATGTTGATAAAAAAGTAAGTGTGAATTTGTAATACCAGATGTTAAAATATTGTATAACAACAAAATAATTAAGCTTGTAGGTGAAACTAGTCATCTAAACCACTATATTCTCTCCCAATCTCCAAATATGCTGAAATAACAGAATCAGTATTTGAATATAAAAGGACATTCAAGTGGCACCAACAATTGAAATGAATAACTGAAAATTTCTGACAAGGATCTTAAAATATCCATGATTAAAAAAATGTTTTGGGCTGGGAAGGTGGCTCAGTGGTAGAGCGCTTGCCCTGCATGCATGAGGCCCTGGATTCAATTCCTCAGTATCACATAAGCAAAAAGAAAAAAGCCAGAAGTGGCGCTGTAGCTCAAGTGGTAGAGTGCTAGCCTTGAGCTGAAGAGCTGAGGGACAGCCCCCAGGCCCAGAGTTCAGGCCCCACGACCGGACCACCCCCCCAAAAAAAAAAGCTTAAATATACTCAGGGACAGTGCCTAAGCCCTGAGTTTTGCCTCAGTGGCTCAGAATGGCTGATCATCTCTCCATGCCACCCCCACCCCCACCCCAGTTCTCAAGATGACTTCCAGAGTCCACCACCATCTCCTAGGTGAGAAACTAAGCCCCACATCTGAAATCAGTGCTTCCAAGTGAGATAGAGCAGGGTTTTGATCTGGGCCACCAGCACCCTTGAGCAAACACCGGATATTTTCACACTTGCCCAAACCAGTCAGTTTACCCAGTTTGAGGGCAAGATGGCTGATCTGGCTCATTAGGATGGGTGAAAAGAAGAGGTGTCACCAAAGGATAGCGTGGAAAGGACACGGCTATAGGTGGGACAGACCTAGTGATTGGCAGACCTTAGCATCTAGGCCCACTCAGAGCAGAAAACCATGGGGTTCACTACCCTGGGATGTTTCACCTCCAATGACTCATTTGGGGAGTCACCTGAGATGGTGCCCACATTGGAGCTACGTACCAGCCTTTTGACCACAGAAATGTGACTTAAAATAGAAATACTCACATGCTTACCTGCTGCCCCACAAAATGTCCCTGTATTGGTTAACAGGGAAAAAAATCCTTTATTTATAGAATGCATGTCTTTTGTGTTCAGAAACCAAAGAGAAATAAAAAGAACACTCCTAAAAATGCTTAAAGTACAAATTTTCTCCAAAATAAATGCAAATGATAGAAAATATAATCACAATATATTAATTTAAAATAATCCAGTGTTCCCATACCAAAAGGTATGAATTATATAAAAATCTTCTATATTTAGTAATGGATATTTTTTGGCAATGTTGGATCTTTATTCTTGCTAGAGGAGAATTCTACCACTTATGACATTCCTCCTTTGATTTGGGTTTGCTTTTCAGTAGGCTCTCGTGATTTTTTTTTGTTGGGGGGGCCAAGGCTGGTGCTGGATCATGATCCTCCTACTTTTGCCTCCTGAGTTGAGTAATGTGCCACCATGAAAAAAATCACTGGAAAGTTCCATTTTTAAGAAGAAATGGCAGAAAATGAAATTAAGGACAGAACAATAGAATTTATTCAATGTAAACAGCAAAGAAAATAGACCAAAGAATAAATGAACAAAGATTCAAGGTACCAAAGGATAAAAATCACAAGAATAGTATTCATAACTTTGTATTTTCAGAATGAAAATAGAAATAATTCAAGGCTAGACAGCTTTTGAATGAAAAATCCCTAAATTTGAAAACAATAGGCTTAAGAGGCAGAGAGAAATCCATATAAATTGAACCCTGAAGAAATCCACATAAGGGTACAGCATAATTAGACTTCTGAGCACTAACTATAAAAAATCTTTGAGGGTAACCAGAGAAAAATAATGCATTGCTTGTTGAGCAACATCAATATGAATGAAAGTTGATTTCTGATAAAATGGAGGCCACAAAGAAATAATCTTATAAATGTGTTAGAATTTCTTTGTTGCTTTGTATGTCCCTCCCCCATGGTATAACCCCTGCTTTCATTGTATTTGATGTTGTTATAATTTGTGGAGGGGAAGGGAAAAACAAATCATTCAAATAGAGATACAGGTGGACTCATTGCAACAATGAGACGTACAAGTCTTTATGTCTAAAATGAACTTTTGGTTGGGGGGAGGAGGATTGGGTGGGGGGGTGGAGGGAGGATGGGATGGGAAGGGGAAACAAAGGAGGAGGCTACAATGCTTGATAAGAAATGTACTCACTATCTTGCCCATGTAATTGTAACCCCTCTGTACAGTATTTTCACAATAATAAAAAACTGTACAGTATTTTCACAATAATAAAAAAAGAAACCTCAAACAAAATGGAGGCCACAAGAAGGTGTTAAAATATTTTTTTAATATTTATTTATTTTTATTGTGAAAATACTGTACAGAGGGGTTACAATTACATGGGCAAGATAATGAGTACATTTCTTATCAAGCATTGTAGGCTCCTCCTTTGTTTCCCCTTCCCATCCCCTCTCAGCCTCCTCCCACCCCCCCCCAACCTCCCCACCAAAGTTGTAAAGTTCGTTTTTGACATAACGACTTGTACTTCTCATTGTTGCAATGGGTCCACCTGTATCCTTATTTAAACGACTTGTTTTTCCCCTTCCTATCGACAAATTATACCATCAAATCCAGTGAAAGCAGGGGTTATACTGTGGGGGAGGGACATACAAAGCAACAAAGAAATAATCTTATAAATGCGTTAGAAACAATCGCATGAAAGAAAAAAACATTTGAATACATATCTTAGGGTTCATTTCCCTAACATCACCTTATCTGACCTTTTCTGCTTGACTCAGACATATACTAGATATTGCAAATAAGGGAAACCATGGGACCTATGTTTCTTTGGGCTTGGCTTACTTCACTTAATATAATTTTTTCCAAGCCTTTCCATTTCCTAACAATGGGGAACAATTGACCTCAAATTCCGTATTCAGTTAACATATCCTTCAGGGACTGGAAATTATATATAGACATTCTCAGAGGAAGGAAAACAAACAATCTGATATAAACAGACCTATTTTTAATTGTTAATGTTAAGGATTTGTACAAAGTCAGGTAATGAGTGCACTTGGACAGTGTCATCCCTTCCTTCATTCTTCCCCATTTTCACCCTAGATCCTTGCTCTCAAGTTGTAGCATTCATTTTTACATATTGAATATAATAAATGCATTTATTCACCTTTCCTCCTTCCACTTCAACAACAACAAAAAAAACTTAAAACAAAAACAACACCAACAAAAATGTTTCCATTTCCTGAATTTCATTTTGATAAATAGTTCTTTAGATGTTCAGATGAAGTATACTTTTGGGTTGCTTCCCTAAGTGTATCTTCCTTTAATCAATTTTTCGTGTAAATGCATAGAGCCCTATATAAGTTATTATGTCCAGTTGTATTTTAGATCTAGCCTCCACATATGAGAGAAAATATATGTCATTTTTCTCGCTGACCTTGGCTTACATCACTTAACATGATTTGTCCTAGGTCTATCCATTTCCCTGCAAATGGTGCTTTCTAATATTATACTTTCATCTTCTTATGCTTTCTAATGGATGAGTGAAATTTCACTGTGTGTATGTATCACATTTTTAATCTGCTCATCTATTATAGGACATCTGGGCTCTTTCCACAACTTTGTTATTGTGAATAGTGAAGCAATGAAAATAGATGTGCAAATGTCCTTAATGTATCCTGACCTATGATGTTCTGGATAGATGCCCAAGAGTAGGGTAGTTCTATGTTCATTTTGAAAATTTTCCAAATTGCCTTTCAGAGTGGTTGTATTAGTTTACATTCCCACCAACAGTGCAATAGAGTTCTTTTTTCCCCACATCCCCACCAGGATTTGTTATTGCTCAAATTCTTTTTAAATTTTTAATTGTTATTATAAAGGAGATACACAGAGTGGTTATAGCTATGTAAGTACATTTCTTTTTGGACAATGTCACCCCTTCCTTCACTCTCTCCCAGTTTTTCCCTTACATCCCACCCAAAAGTTGTATAGTACATTTTTGACATAGTGTCCAGTGAGTATCACTGCTGCATTTATTCGCCATTTGTCCCACCATCCTGTCCCCTTGCACTCAAAATACAGATAAATGAACAAACAAGACAACAACAAAAGAAAACAAATACAATTCCTCAATATAATAAAGGCTGTATATGAGAAACCTACAGCCAGCATTATACTTAATGGTGAATAGTTAAAATCATTTACTCTAAAATTAAGAACAAGTGTGTCCACTTTCTCCATTCTTCTTCAATATAGTATGGGAACTCCTAGCTAGAGAATAAGGCAAGAGATGAACATAAAGGGGATCCAAATAGGGAAAGAAGCAGTAAAACTCCCTCTTTGTAGATTACATGATCCTGTATTTAAAGAACCCCATAGGATGTGGAGAAAGAGGAACCCTACTGCACTGCTGGTGAGAATGTAAATTAGTACAACCACTTTGGAAAGCAGTCTGGAGGTTCCTCAGAAAATTAAACATAGACCTTCCCTACAACGCAGCCATACCACTCCTAGGCATCTACCCTGAACAACTGGAACCAGGACACAAGGACATGTGCACCTCCATGCTCATTGCTGCACTGTTCACAATAGCCAGGATATGGAAACTATCCAGATGCCCCACTACAGATGAATGGATCCAAAAATTGTAATACCTATATACAATGGAATATTACATAGCTGTTAGAAAGGACAAAATAATGGCATTCGCAGTGAAATGGATGGAACTAGGAAAACCATGTTGAGCAAAATAAGCCAAGATCAGAGAAACAAATGGTGCATGGTATCCCTGATATGCAGATGTTAAATTCAAAATATAAGATATGACAAAATAAACAGGACTCAAGAAACAAAGGACTTCTTATTTTGTCATATCATTTTTTGTTGACTCTCTGTTCTTGACCCCACATATGGCATATACATGTGCACATAAGAGGGAAGCTAGGAGGAGGTCACAGAATCAGAGGAAAATGGGTGAAAGAAAGACCTACACTGTTGAAAGCAGTAGATTCTATTTACTGAGAGTTGATAAAATTATAAAAATAATGCACAGATGGTAATCAAAAATAAGTAGTTTATAACTGGGTGCTGGTGGCTCATGCCTGTAACCCTAGCTACTCAGGAGGCTGAGATCTGAGGATCACAGTTTAAAGCCAGCCTGAGCAGGAAAGGCTGTGGGACTCTCATCTCCAATAAACTTCTAGAAAATCAGAAGTGGCGCTGTGGCTCAAGCGGTAGAGTACTCTCCTCAATCTGAAGAGTGCACCCAAGCTCAGAGTTCAAGCCCCACAACTGACAAAAAAAGTAGTTTAAGAAGTTAGATATTACTTAGTGTTTTATGAAGAATGTACATTCTTACTTCCTTAATAGTACCTTAATTCACATTTTTCACAAAATAGACTAATAACATTTCATAAAACAAATTTGAATTTTACAATGAAAATATTATACTAAGAAGAAAATGTCAAAAGGAGGTCTTGTATACATTTCCCTTATTCTCTTCTTCATTTGTCTACCTCTTTTCCCTTTGATACCACCCTACCCCTTTCAAGTATCCTCTTCTTGGAGTTTCATTTTGCTTAAGTGTGATTTTGGCAAGAAAAAAGAACTCCATAGATTACTCTCCCAAACTACTTGAGCTGATCCAAAACTTTAACAAAGTAGCATGGTATTAACCCACAAAAATCAGTAGCTTTTCTGTCTGCCAACAAGAAGGGTAATGCTGAAATCAGGACCACAACTCCTTTTGGAATAGCCTCAAGAAAAGTACCTCGGAATTAACTTAACCAAAGGTATGAAGGACTTCTATGATGAAAACTTTAAAAACCTGAAAAAGGAAATTAAAGAAGATTTAAGGAAGTAGAAAATTTTCCTATAGTCCTGGATTGGAAAGATTAACAATGTGAAAATGGCAATACTGCCCAAAGCTATCTAAAAATTCAATGCAATACCCCAAATCCCAACAACATTCTTCAACGAAATAGAAGTAATCCAAAAGTTCCATATGGAATAAGAGAAGACCCCAAATAGCAAAAACAGTCTTTAGCAGGAAGGACTATTACAAAGCCGTAGTTATTAAGAAAACAAAAACAAACAAAACAACAAAAAAAAAAGCCAGCTTGGCACTGGTACAGCAATGGGCCTAAGGACCAAGGGAATACAACTGAAGACTCTATTGAGTGAACTCCTAGATCTATAGTCACCTAATCTTTGGTAAAGGGAGCCAAAAACACAGCATGTAAGAAAGACATCCTCTTCAACAAAAGGTGCTGGCAGAATTGGCTATACACAAGTAGAAAACTGAAGCTAGATAGTTATATATCACTCTGAACCATAATCAAGTCCAAATGGACCAAAGACCTTGAGGGAAGAGCAGACACCCTGAAAATATTACAGAAAAGGATAAGGAAAACACTAGGGTTCCATAACACAAGTAGAATCTTCCTAAGTAAAGATCCAGAAGCACAATAAATCAAAGAAAGGCTGGATAGATGGGATTGAACCAAACTGAAATGTTTTTGCATGGCAAAAACAAAGCTAGCAAGAAAAACAGAAAGCCCATGGATTTGGAAAAGATCTTTACTAGCTATGCCTCAGACAAGGGCCTCATATCTAAAATATATTTAGAGCTCCGAAAATTAAACCCCCCAAAACAAATTCTCAATAAATCAATAACCCCATTAATAACTGGGCTAAAGACTTAGAGACTCCTCTGTAGAAGAAATAAGAATGGCTGATGAACACATGAAAATATGTTCAACATCTCTGTCCATAAAAGAAATGTAAATCAAAACCACATTGAGATTCTACCTCACCCCAGTTAGAATGGCAATTATCAAGAAAATAAACAATAGTAGATACTGGTTGGGATATGGCCAAAATGAAACACTACCACATTGTTGGTGGGAATGTAAATTTGTTCAATGACTCTGGAAAGTACTATGGAGAGTCCTCAGAAGACTAAACATAGAGCTTTCCTATGATCCAGCAATCCCACTCCTGGGCATTTACCCAAATGTCCGCAAACCAGCCTGCACTAAACCACCAGCACAACTATGCTCATTGCAGCATTATTTACCATAAGATATGCAATCAACTTAGATGCCCCTCAGTGGATAAATGGATCAAGGGAATGTGATATATATACACACTAGAATTCTATGCTTCCATTAGAAAGAATGACATGGCCCCTTTTGTAAGAAAATGGAAAGACTTCGAAAAGTTATATTAATTGAAGTAAGCCAGACCCAAAGAAACATAGACTGCATGATTTCCCTCATTTGTAGTAACTAGAATATATCCATAAAGCTACAAGTTAATCCAATGGATAGTAAATGAAAAATAATTACACTTGGAAATGACTAATTATCAGCATTTTAAGCATTCACATATTGAGAACAAAGGAGGAAAGTCTTATGAGAAGAGCACAATGGCTCAATAGATATGATGCTTATTGAAATGAACTCCAAGAAATGGAAAGAAGAGAGTAGTTATTGTATTGTTTTCAGTTATTTCTTTTTTCTTTTTTTGATTTATTCCCTTTTGTCACTGTTTTTTATTTCTGTAACCTTTGTCTTTTATGTAAGTTTATCTGATTTGGGGAGAGGAAGGGGAATCACAGAAATGGTGGGACAAAAGGTGAACCAATTAAGAAGTGATACTCAGTAGACACTGTTGGAAATGAACTTTACAATTGCGTGGGGTGAGTCAGGAGGGGAAAAGTGGGAGAAAATGAGGAAGGGGTTAATACTGTTCAAAAGGAAACATACTCATTATCTGATGTAACTGTTACTCCTCTGTAAGTCACCTTTACAATAAATTTAAATTTAAAAATTAGAAAACAAAAGCAGCAACAAAAACAAAAGTCATTTCCATTTCCTGGATTTCATTTTGATAAATATTATTTTATATGATCAGATTCACATAGCTATTGTGCCTTTATGTTCTTCTCCTAAGAATATCCTCCTTTGAGCTCACTGTGTGTGAATGTCTAGCGTCCTGAGTGATTTATCATGTACCCATGAACTATTTTTTTACAATCTAGTGTGTTTACCTATAGATTTTTAGGCACATAGCTGCCGCAGATGAGGGAAACAATACAACCTGTTTCCCTGTGTCTGGCTTACTTTGATTAAGATAGTTTGCTTGTCTTTCCATTTCGTTATGAATGGGGCTATGTCATTCTTTCTGATCAATGTGTAGAATTGTGTAGAATTCCATTGTGCAGATATATATTACATATATATATATATATATATATGTATATGTATATCACATTTTCTTAATCCATTCATCCCCTGAGGGACATTTGGGCTGATTCCATATTTTGCTTATGGTAAATAATGCTACAGTGCACATAGTTGTGCTGGTAGGTTAAGTGTAGCCATGTTAGTGTTCAAATTCTTGATGTTAGTCAATTTAAGTGAAATGAGATAGAATCTCGGTCATTTTAATTTGCATTTTCTTTATAGTGAGAGATTTAGAGCATTCCTCATGTGTTTATTTGTCATTCTTACTTCTTCAGAGAAGTCACTCTTTAGCTCATTTTCCATTTATTGATTAGCTTATTAGTTTGGGGGGTTAATTTCTTGAACTTCTTGTATATTTTGGACATTAGGCCCTTTTCAGATGTCTTGCTGGTAAAGAGCTTCTCTTAGTCTACTGCCTGTCTTTCTAGTTTAGTAAGTATGTCCTTTGCCATGTAGAAATTTTTAGTTTGATGTAATCTACTTGTTAAGTGTCTCTCTTATTTGCTGTTCCTCAGATGCTCCAAAATTTCCTCCTATATCTATAAATTTTAATGTTTCTCCTCCTCCATCTTGTAGTAGTTTCAGAGTTTCAGGTCTGATGTTGAAGTTTTTGATCCATGTTGAGTTGATATTGATGTGATGACAAACTGGGATCCAATTTCAGTTTTCTACTTAGTTATTTCCACTTTTCCCAACATCAATTATTTAAGAAGCTCTGTTTTTTCCAACATATATTTTTGGCTCCTTTGTGAAATATCAGATGACAGTACATATATGGCTTCATTTCTAATCTGTTTCATTGATCTTCAGGCTGTACTGTTTTGTGACAGTACCAAGCTGTTTTTGTTATTGTGCTTCTGTAGTGTAGCATTTGTTCAATAATGGTAAAGGAAGTTATTTGAATGGACATAAAGCAACAAAAAGGGAAAGTTTCAAAACTTAAAAAGCAAGAGCCATGGAGCAAAAGTAATTCAGGCTTTTCAAATTCTCACTGCTTTTTAAAATTTATACATGAAATTTCAAGGAAAAATTACCATACATTTATTACATACAGAAGAAATGCATGAAAATTAGCTGCTTGCCATTGGCTCATCCCTGTAATCGTAGATACTCAAAAGACTGAGATCTGAGGATTGCAGTTAAAAGCCAGCCTGGGCAGAAAAGTCCTTGAGACACTTATCCAATTAACTAGCAAAAATCCAGAAGTGGAAATGTGGCTCACTTGATAAAGCACCGGTCTTGGGCAAAAAACTAACATATAATATTCAGGACCTGACTTTAAGCCTTGGGACCAGCACATACACAAACAAAATAATAAAGAAATGCATGAAAATTATGCTGTAAAATTAGGGGATAGATGCACTTAAGTAGAAGATAACTATTCAGAAAGTTTTATTAAACTATATATAAGTAAAGAAGAATTCTATCAAATATTGAAGTTCCCACAGAAAATCAAGAAAAGAGAAACAAGGAACCAAGAAACAGTGAACCAATAGACTGAGAAAAAGACATAGCGCACTCAAGAATATATAAACAATTTTTGTGAATGTAAGTGATCCAAATACTAAAGGAAAATAGCACAGAAAATAAAATAGCAGAGGGAGGGATGGGCAAAGGTAGTAGCTTATGAGTGTTGATGTGATTGAAATACTTCAAGCACATTTGCAAAAATAGAAAAATGAAGGCTGCTTTACTTGTTTTTAAAGGAAGGAGGGGAAGAATGATAGTGGGGTGCATTTGATCAAAGTGCATATATGCATATATGGAAAGTATGAAACTCCTTTGTGAAATTACTGAAAGATAATAAGATATAACAGTATGCTAGCTACAAGAAACAAATCTCAAATACAATAATACAGGTTAGGTTAGTCTTAAGTAAAAGTACAGAAAAAGTTGTTTTGAAATATTTTCAGAATAGCAGATTAAAATCAGCAAACATGGTTCTCTCCATAAAAGCAATGAAAGAATGTGCAAAAGCTACAATACACCAGGGCAGCAGTGACTCACTGGATTTTCTAGTCACTCTGGAAACCTAGATCCAGAGGATTATGGTTCAAGTCTAGGCTGACCAGAAAAAGTCCATAAAAGCTCATCTCCAAAAATAAGCAGTAAAGTCAACCCAGCAGGGATGCTCATGTTTGCATGAAACACTACGATTATGCTGGCTTTATTCCAGGGCAAGAGGGACATTGCAACCAATAAGTGTATTACAACATGTGAACAGAATCACTTTCACAACAGAAGCTAGAAATAGAAGACATATATCTCAACATAAGGTCAACCTAATATTAAATGAGAAAAACTGAAATTATCTCTCCAACTTAAGAATGAGACAAGGGTTTCAACTCTTCTCTTACTTAATATAGCACTAAAATTTTAGCCAGTGTCATACAACTAAAGAAAGAAATAAAAGGGATTCAAACAGGAAGTCCAAATATCCTTTTTTGCACATGATGCCAGCCTATGCCTAAAAGACCCTTAAAAATCCACCAAAAATTCTTAGATCTTATAAATCTGTTTAGAAAAATACAGAATTAAATCAGAGACTTCTATGAGTGCACATAGAAAGAAATCTGAAGCCGGTTGCCAGTAGCTAAGACTGGTAGGTAATCCCAGCTACTCAGGAGGCTGAGATCTGAGGATCATAGTTCAAAGTCAGCCTGGGCAGAAAGTTCTATGAGACTTTTATTTTTGTCGGTCGTGGGGCTTGAACTCTGGGCTTGGGTGCTGTCCCTGTACTCTTCAGCTCAAGGTAAACGCTCTACCACTTCAACCACAGTAGCACTTCCAGTTTTCTAGTGGTTTATTGGAGATAAGAGTCTCTCATGGCCTTTCCTGCCTGGGCTGGCTTTGAACCATTACCCTCAGATCTCAGCCTCCTGAATAGCCAGGATTTACATGCGCTAGCCACTGGCGCAAGGCCTACGAGACTTTTATCTCTAATTAACCACCAAAAAAGCCAAAAGTGGAGTTGTGGCTCAAGTGATGAAGGAAGGAAGGAAGGAAGGAAGGAAATAGGAAGAGGGAGGGATGGAGGAAGAAAGAAGAGAGGGAGGTGGGGAGGTGGGGAGGTAGGGAGGGAGGGACAGACAGAGGAAGGGAGGAAGAGTACAGAAACAAATGGCCAAAAACACACGAAGAAATCTTAACATAAAGGAAATGCAAATAAAAAAGACCTTTAAATTTCATCTCACTCTGGTTAGAATAGCTATCATAATATCATCAGGAAACAAAAGAAATGCTGGTGAGGGTGTGGGGGTGGGGAGAACATTTATACCCATAGAGGGAACGTAAACTAGATGTGTAACCACTATGGAAAATAAATATGGAGGTTTCCCAAAAAACTAAATATGGAATTACCATATGATCCTGTTGTATCACTCTTGGATATGTATCAGAATGAACGTAATTCAGGATACAATAAATACATTTACACACCATATTTATTGCAGCATTGTTCAAAATAGCCACGCCATGGAATCAGCCTAGTTGAACTTCAATTGATAAATGGCTAAAGAAAAGGTAATATATGTCTGTATATATTTATAATATGTATATATCCTATTATATAAAATACTATTAAATATAGATATATAATTTACAAATTCAATACATTTATTGTACAAATATATACATATAAAATTGAGTAATAGTCATAAAGAAGAATGACATTATAGAATTTGCAGAAAATGCCATAATGAGCTGTGGGAATTATCATGTTAAGCAAAGTAAGCCATGTTTAGAAGGACAGAGGTAAATTTAAAAAAAAAGAATAGAGAGATACAGGTCACATATTTCCATCATGCAGAATTTAGACCTAAAGATATCTATTGTATATATTCATATATATGTATATATATATATATATATGTGTGTATACATATATACAGACCTATAATAGAAGTTAGCCAGTTTCTATTTTTGTCTCTCCTGTCTCATTTTTCCTTTCAAAACTTAGTTTTACTTTTGTTAATTTTTTGTTGTTGTTGTTGGTCATGGGGCTTGAACTCTGGGCCTGGATACTGTCCCTGAACTCTTCAGCTCAAGGTGAGTGCTCTACCACTTGAGCAACAGTGCCATTTCCAGTTTTCTGGTGGTTAATCGGAGGTAAGACTCTCACAGACTTTCCTGCCTGACCTGGCTTTGAACTGCGAACCTCAGATCTCAGCCTCCTGAATAGCTAGGATTACAGGCATGAGCCACTGGTGCTTGGCACTTTTGTTAATTTTAAATTCTCAGTTTATTCTAAAATATTTTTGCCCTTTTTATTCTATTGTTAGTTGTATTGTTTTTGAATTGATTACTACTGCAAATTATATGTTTTTTTTTTCTGTACTCAGGTTTGAATTCAGGGCCTCATGCTTTGCTAGCTAGGCAGGCTCCCTACCTCTGAGTCACTTCATTATAATTTTCTTTCTTTTTTTTTCTGAGTAGAGTAGGAGATCAATCTGGGTACTTTGAGTACTTTGCCACTGAACTACATCCACAACCCAGTTCCAAGAAATTGCACCTTACTCCAGCCATAACAGTCCCACTCAAATGCTGTGAGATGCTTCAAGTTAAATAACAGAAGAGCTAAAATCTGTTGCCAACAATCCATGCCAAGTACTCCCAACAGGAGTTAGAGGTGTGAAGTTCTGCCTCTGTACATTTGATCTACAGCAATGGTAGAGTAATAACACAACTGTTGTATACATCATACATATGAGAGACCTCAGTATAAGTGGGCCCCATACTCTTGCAGATAATAAGCTATTTTCAAAACTGAAGGATTAACCATGAAAGGTGCACCATGTTTTCTCCACTGTCTACAACACACTTGTCTGATTTACCAGAGGGACTCTACTGGTGTGAGACTTACCAAGAAAGGAAGTCTTATAGACTCTGATATATACTGTGTCAAAACCCACCAATCATAGCCAGACAAGTTACAGGAAAACAACACTAGTAAATCTATTTGCATGATGCACCTTATCAAGTTGATCTTAAGATTAGCTACCTTACATGTTTCTATAGGTCGCCATTATTTCATTTTCAAAGCAACAATACTAGTCTGGCACTAGTAGCTCACACTTGTAATCCTAGCTACTCAGAAGGTTGAGATCTGAGGATTGCAGAACAAAGACAGACTGAGAAGAAAACTCTGTGAGAATCTTATCTCCAATAGAAAGCTGCAAGTAGAAGTATAGGCTCAAGTGGTAGAGCATTAGCCTTGAATGAATAAAGGTTAGGAACAGTACCCAAACCCTGAGTTAAAGCCCCAAGACAGGCACCAAAAAAGGCAATACTACATCCTATCTATCTCACATGAACTTATATGGGTATGTTAATTTCCTAAGGCTTTTTATAGCAAGTTATCACAAATTTCTTAGCTCAAAAGAACATAATTTATTGTTTTATATTGGATTTAGGATCCATCAAAATCCTTAATTACATATATGAAGTTCTTTATTATAAATAAGTTAAAATCCCTATATTCTGTGTCTTAGGATGAAGATATTCATTTTAGATTTTACTATCTAGGCCACTATAAAAAACTAAATGGGAACATTTACACAATGCTGAGCATAGAACATTAAATATACATTTCTACACTTTTCTTTTCCTCAGACCCAAACTGACTTCTGAGTCACCTATGAAATAGATGTTAATTATAGCTATAATTACAAGTTAAGAATTTAAGCTCTCTAGCCAGATTTCTGGGTTCAAATTCCTGATTACTTGCTCATTAGATGCTTGATCTTTGGTAAATTACTTTAAACTCTAAGTCTTAGTTTCTCAGTTGCAGAAGGAAGAAAACAATACTTACTTTCCTCATAGCAATTTTATGAAAATTTATTGAGTTAATATATGTAAAGTGTTCAGCATACAGAGAAGCATACACTAAACACTCAGTGCAATAATGATATACTGCTATGTAACAAATTAACACAAACTTAGTGGCTTGAAACCACATCAAATATATTACATCACAATTTCATGAGTCGAGATTCCAGGCAAGGTTTTAGCTGTGTTCTCTGCTCAAGGTCTTACAAAACAATTGTTAGTGCTGCAGGCTCATATGCTCAGTGTCCTTTTCTTACTAAGAGCTGAAGAAATCTTGAAAAATTAATTTTTCCAAGATCGACAAGAATCTTTGACCACTAAAAGACCTATGTTTTATTTGAAAGGATTCTCACATGATTAGGTCAGATCCAGTCAAAATAATCTTCATTTTAATTAACTCCAAGTTAAGCTAATTTGGAATTTTAATTGCAGCTGAAAAATTCCTTCACCTTTGTTATGTAATGTAACTTAATAATATCAAGGACAGCTGTCATGTTCATGTGTTCTATCCACATTCAAGAGAAGAAAATACAGGGGACATGCAATATAAGCCAAAGTATAGTGATTTAGGGCCATTTTATAGTTTTGTCCACAAAACCCAGTAAATGTTAAGGCATTTTTGTGGTTGCAATAGATTCCTGTTTGATTTCACTTTGGAAGGAGATGGTTATTTTTCAGGACTGGAGACCAAAGCTTACAAAACCACGGAAAGGTCACCTGAAGTTTGTGCCCACTAGATATTTAATTTAATTGTAAGTCAAAAATTGGAACACATATTCATTGGCTAATGAAGAACCACATTATGACTTATGTTTATAGGCTTAAAAGCTTTTTTAGAAAAAATATGGAACAATTAATGGAACAATTTGTAACTCAAAAACAAAATGGTCAAAGATGTTAGAAGTTAGCATGCTTTATGTTAAATTCATTCCTTCCAGCAGATTATGAAAGCCTGGATGGGTAGGTGGGAGACTAAGCCATGTAATATATTTCTCTTTCTCCCCTTTCTCCTCCCCCTTCCTCTCTCTCACTCCCCCTCTGTTTCTCTATTGCAAGCTTCCTTGCTTGCTTTGTGTGACTCTTGTCTCTACATCTTTACTTCGTTATCCTAATTCACTCATTTTGTTCTTCCTCTTTCTTCTCCTTTGTCTTGTCTGTGGCTGTAAATCTTTTATGCTCACCTTTCTTCCTCTTTTGTCTTCTTTCATTGCTTTCCTTCCTCTGCTTCTATTTTCTTGTAGTCTTCCTCTTTTATCTTCTCTCCTAACTTCCTTGCATAGACTCTCTGTTTTTCAGTTTTTGATATCCGAACACTTTGCTTGTTTTTACTCATCTGTTCTCTTCTTTTGCTAACAAGCTTTTGGGCTTGCCCCCACCTTTCAGGCCTTCTCAGTTATCCTACTGGGCTGATGAGAGCCTTATGTTCCCTCTTTGCAATATCTGGGGAATTATTTATTTTTCTCAGCCTAAATGGGTACGAAGCTAGGTTCCCTGCCTTGAACCCCTTTCCCAAACAACAGTGGTTCCATTTGGCTCTATGAAACTAGGGATGCTGTGAGCAGAGGTTAATAATAGGAATATTCAGTAGGCAGTAATAGCAGTCATTCAAATTGTTCCACTAGAATCCCTTGTGATTTATTAAGATTACATGCATCAGCTGCACAGTTACAGTTCCTGAGGGCCTTAAGAATACCAATGAAGAATACATTCCCTGCACCTATCAATACAATTATCACATTATCTTGAAATGAAAATTTTGAAATGTTGCCAGAATATTTATTTGTAATTTCCAAGTGTTTCTCCCTACCACCAACACTTTACCCTGCATTATTCAGTAGTTTTCTATCTCTTTATATTTGTTTTCTTTAGGGTGTTTCGGGAGTTGAGCAGACAGCTCTCCTACATATAATACCAGCTGAATAGTGATGACAGAGGATCAATGCTCACATTTAGAAAAATACATCAGCCTACAATTTTTATGAGAGGGCTCCTTGTTCCAAACAGAAAGACACTGAAAGACCAGCTTTCTGTTTGGCCAGCACGAAAAGAGGGAGTACCAAGAGATGAAAATGGAATGTAAGAAGCCCGCACAAGCTGAGGACAAGGTGAGGGCAAGGTCTTTTTCACCTTTTTTGAGAAGCAAAGTGATTAAGAATCAGTCTGCCATGGCATTATAGTTATATAGAGAGCAAGGTGCAAATTAAATAGAGAAGATGAGCATAGCCATGCAGAATACATATTAATTCATCAAGAACTATACCAACATTTTACTGGTACTTATTTTTGAGGGGTGGAGATAGAGATGACAATTATTTTCCTGTTTATACTCCTCGAATTTTTAGATTTGTGTCATTGAGAATATAGTTTATAACCAATGTTGGGTGTATTTCTTACAAAGGAAATCATAAAAAGGACAAGTCGTTGCTCTGCAAAGAAATTGTCTGCAGGCCCCCTTGGAACTGAGATATCTGTGGGCTCCTCAGGGAAGTGTTAGCCATGAAGGTATACTATAAACTTCTTGAATGGGAAATATGGGACAAGCTTGAAACTGGTGTTAAATGAGTATAGCCAATTCAATCGCTATCAAATGATTTCTTGATAATAACTTCTTTTTTAGTAATAAAATGTACACGTGGGAAAGCACTGGCTTGCCATTTACTATATGTGAGATGACTACTTTATTGTGTCTGGCAAGAGTAGATATAACTTAAAAAGCAAAGTAGGATGGTAGAAAATTTCAATTTATTCAATAACATGGAGGGAAGAAGGCAGGAGGAGACTAATTTAATTTTTTTTTTTATGTACCAGGCACTGAACCTGGTAGTCTTTTTCAAAGCACTTCATCTAATCTTCATAACCAGCCTGTATAGTAAATATAATTACTATTCTAATTTATAAATGAAATCTCTTTTTTCAAAGCCATTAAGCTTGGAAATTGCAAAGTTCTTACCAGAACTCTAAGTATTCATATGTTCCACTTGAAACTCTGGCCATGTTGTCCCTAGAAAGAAAGAGTCTGTTTAGAGTCATGGAGTGGTCAATAGCCTCTTATACAGCATGAAAGAAATTAACGTGTCCACAATGTCCGATCAGTGAAGACTGACTCTTGTTAATAGGTGTGCTGACTGATGGAAAAATAACTTAAACTGAATGCACTCACTTTCCCTTACCCCCATAGTCAATGGCTGAATCATCTCTCCTCCCCTTTCTTCTGAGCTAACACATTCTGCAAAGGTATGGAGAAGATAGTCTGAGACACAGACACTGTGCTTGAAACCTGGAAACCCTTTACTGAAAATAAGATTGCTTTCCCACGGGCTGGGAAGGTGGCTCAGTGGTAGAGCACTTGCCTTGCATGCCTGAGGCCCTGGGTTTGATTCCTCAGCACCACATAAGCAAAAAGAAAAAACCCGGAAGTGGTGATGTGGCTCAAGTGGTAGAGCGCTAGCCTTGAGCTGAAGAGCTGAGGGACAGTGCCCAGGCCCAGAGTTCAGGCCCCACGACCGTACCCCCCCCCAAAAAAAAGATTGCTTTCCCACCAGGCCTCCATCTTTCACTGCTTCCATCTTCCCTGCCTGACTTTACTTTTTCTGCCTAATATATAAAGGGACCCTAGTTGTAAGAGGGGTCAGGGTGTACCATTTCCCTTCAACCGGGTTGAAGGAGACTTACTTGCCCTTCCTTGGTTTTCAGTACGAATAAAACTTGTTGGACTGTTGAGTTCGCCTTTCATCTCTTTTTCTTTTCTTACATTGAGTTAAAGAGACTTGTCATATCTACCAGTAGGACATTGTCTAGAATTTCTCTTTCTTTCCTGTGTGTAGGGGTGGGAGGGGGTTTGAATTGTGCTTGCTAGGAAAGCACTCTATTGCCGAGTCATGCCTCCATGTCCAAATATGAAGACATAAAAAGAGGGGCTTCAAAAATTGTCTTCCAGCTTTTTTTCCATGCAGATTGAACAACCTAGAGAGGCTAAGATATTTGCCTCACAAATTTAAAACTGTATTTTTTTAATTGTGAAAATACTGTACAGAGGGGTTACAATTACATGGGCAAGATAATGAGTACATTTCTTATCAAGCATTGTAGCCTCCTCCTTTGTTTCTCCTTTCCATCATTTCCCATCCTCCCCTGCCCCTCCACCCAATTCTCCTCCCCCCCCCCCACCAAAGTTGTAAAGTTGGTTTTCGACATAACCACTTGTACATCTCATTGTTGCAATAGTGATTTAACTTCAATTTGTTTTATTTACAGACCAGTGGTCATTCTTGGCAACCTTCAGGATAAGCCAGATACCCTCTTTCTTTTACACATCACTTACATACTTTGGTAACCCCTATAATGTAGATGTTCTCCAAAAACTGTCTTTAATCAGTAGTCATATTATTAACATGAATTTCTACTTTATGTGCTTTTATTACTGAATAAAGTTTCATAACCCTTTCTCTAATTTTCTTAAGAGACTCTGGAAATTTATTGTTATATTTCAGGTGTGAATTTTTCAAAGTAATGTTATATACATTTTCAGTATTTTTTCTTAAAAAATACAACAAATACCCAGAAAACTAATTCAACTGGCTCATGAATATATTTACTTATACACTTAATCAGAATCACAGATGATCAAAAGTAAATAAAACAAAGTGGCTCATGTCTATAATTCCAGCTACTCAGGAATAAATCGAAGAGCCTAGGGTTTGAGGCCAGCCCAGGCAAAACATTAGCAAGACGTAATGTCAATCAGTAAATCTGGCCACGGTGGCAAGCACCTGTCATCCCACTTACTGTAAATAGGGGGATTAAGATCCATACTAGGCTAGCTCAGGCATGCAATGTGAGACTATCATGGGAAAACAACTAATGGAAAAAGTGTTGGGACATGACTTAAGTCTTAGGGCAACTTTCTAGTAATTATGAAGTCCAAAAATGAAACTTTAGCAGTATAAATTAGTAAATAAATAAATAGAAATTCTAACACCTCTATTTAAGTCAGACCACTGAAACATAGAAAGGTCATGTCTGGTCTGGAGTCACATATGGAGTTAGAGGTAGAAATTAAACTGAAACCTTAAATGTTATTACTGTTGCTACTAAATTTATGAATTAAAATGAATCTCAAGCAGTCACAGATTTTCTTTAAGAAACAAGTCGTTTAAGGATACAGGTGGACCCGTTGCAACAAAGAGAAGTACAAGTTGTCATGTCGAAAACGAACTTTACAACTTTGGTTGGGGGGGAGAATTGGGGGGGTAGGCTGGGAAAGGATGTGAAGGGTAAACAAAGGAGGAGGCTGCAATGCTTGATAAGAAATGTACTCATTATCTTGCCCATGTAATTGTAACCCCTCTGTACAGTATGTTCACAAAAAATAAAAATTAAAAAGATGACTCATATATAGTTCTGTCAGTGATTCATAGCTTAAAATTCTACTGGAGAAGTAGAGAAACCAAGATTATGACGAGGGATAGCTAGAATGACTGAAAGTTAATTGTACAGAGTAAGCACTGGCCTCTTGAACAACTGTAGTATTGCATTTCACAACTGTTCCCTGAATCTTTCCCTTAATCATTGTCTTAACAGTTGAAAAAGCCAAGTGCTGATGGCTCACACCTGTAATCTTAGTTACTCAGGAGGCTGAGATTTGAGTATTGAGGTTTGAAGCTAGCATGAACAGGAAAATCTACGAGACTCTTTTTCTGAGTAAAAAAGAAAAAGCCAGAAGTGTTGCTGTGGCTCAAGTGGTAAAGCCCTAGCCTTGAGCAAAGAGAGGCTCAGGGAGAGAGTCTAGTTCCCGAGTTCAAGCCCAAGGACCAGCAAAAAGAAAGAACAAAAGATCAAAAGAACAAAAGAAGGAAGGCAGGAAGGCAGGAAGGCAGGAAGGCAGGAAGGCAGGAAGGCAGGAAGGAAGGAAGGAAGGAAGGAAGGAAAGAAGGAAGGAAGGAAAGAAGGAAGGAAGAGTTGAAACAAATATTTGACTTCTTCATATTCTGATTTTCTGTACTGGTACCATCCATGCCAATGGGGACTCTGGGTTCAGGAACAATCCCCTAATTTGATCTACTGCCAGGTACCCTGGTAGTTCAATATCAGTAGTAATTGACACTTCTCAAGGTGTCTTGAGAACAACAAAACCTATGTCAAGTCTGAGTGTGTCTGACAGCATCATCAATCACATCCAGACCACCATTCACAAGGGGAGAAGAAACAGTTTTGCTGTGTACTTCAGAAACAAATCCTCTCTAAGATTAATGAGCTAGACAATAAATCTGATGCTTTCATCTATGTTCCTATCCGGTCACTACAATGCTCTTAAAAGTATATATTAATTCTATTATGCAGATAAGAAAACTAAAATGTATTTTGTCATTATTGAAGCTATTTTGTGAGATATTCCTCCCAGATTCCCAAAAATTTGTTGTTTTTTTAAAAATGGTTTTATCTGTTTGGGGAGATTTTTCTATAACCCCTCCTGGGTTCAGAGATTTCTAGTTATCATTACGAGGTAATATGAATCCTGTTTGTGCTGATTGTATATTCTTCTTTCCCTTTTCTTCCTTGTTATTGAAATTATAGCCATAAAAGCTGGGAAATAAAAAGAGTTCTGGTTTGTAAGACATTTAGTAACTAGTACTCTTTTGATTTAAATGGCAGTAACTTTCATATTACCAAGGGAGTAACAGGATTGAGAAGTGAGGATTGACTTCTACAACTCAAAAGTCCAAGCAGGTTTGGATTCATGAGGCTCAAATGTCATCAGGATTATGGTTTGTAAACTATCCATTTCTGTTTTTAGGTTTTGTTTCATTTGTGTTGGCTTTCTTTTCAGTCAGTCTTCACATAGTGGTAAAGTTGGTCATCAGCACCTCCATAATTTCATAAAAGTCATTGGTCCTGGCAGAATTATCCAATGGACTATTATAAAACACTCTACTAAACAATAACAGAGTACACTTTTTCTTCAGCTATCTGCAAAACACTCACAAAGATAGCAGATATACAGGTCCATAAAACAAGCATGAACCTATTTTTAAAAATTAAAATTTTATAGAGTATTTTCTAATGTAATGGAAAAATCTTGCAATCAATAAGAGAAAGACAAAAACATTTGTATAGTAGCCAGCACATTTCTAAATAATCCATAGGTCAAAGATTGGGTCTTAAAGGAAATTGGAAAAATTCCTAGAATGAATTAAAAAGAAAATATAATATATCAAGACTTGTAGTAGAAAGCTGAAAGAAAAAGTAGAGCAAAAAATCTACATTTAAAAAGAGGTAAGATCTCAGATCAATAACTTAAATTTTAATATAAGAAAATATAGAAGATAAAAAAGTCCAAAAATGATCACAAAAAGAAAACATTGTAGATAAGAATATACATTACTTAATGAATTAATAAAATTGAAAAGAAAAAACATACGAAAATAATGAAAGTTTCTTTTAAAATTATGAAATTAATATAAAAGTATGAAACTAATATATCTAGCAAAAGTGACAAGAACAAACAAAAAGCTGCAAATCACCAAATATTATTAATGAAATATGGTTCATAACTAAAGATAAATTCTGCAACCATTGAAAGAATCATAATAGTGCTGGGTGCATGTCATGCATCTGTCATTTCAGTACTCAGGATGATGAGGCAGGAGGACCCAAATTTAATTCAAGCCTGTGCTACAAAATAACACTATCCCAGAAAGCTTTTTAAAAGCATCAACCCAGATGCTCCTCAATAGATGAATGGATCAAGAAAATGTGGTATATTTAGACAATGGGATTTTATGCTTCTATCAGAAAGAATGATATCGCCCCATTCATAAGGAAATAGAAAGGCATGGGATAAATCATATTAAGTGAAGTAAGCCAGACCCAAAGAAATATAGGCTGTATGGTTTCCCTCCTTTGTAATAATTAGTATATACCTAGGTTAGTCCTGACAGAGAATCATAATAGCTCAAGAGCTATGTACATATGACCACACAAAAAGATGCTAACTGAAATGAACTCCAAGACATGGAAACAACAGGTCTTTTTTTTTTTCAGTTGTCAACCTTGATGTCACCAATGTACTGTATCTAGTCTTTCTTCTTATTTAATTTCATTTTTCTTTTTCCACTGGTTTATCCCTGGCAATCTCTGTCTTTGAGTCTAGTACCCTCCATCTTGTATATTTACCTGATTGGGAGAAAGGAAGGGAAATAACAAAATGCTGAAAGAAATAAAAAAAAAATGACCCATTACAACAATGATACTCATGAGAAACTAAGTCAAAAATGAACATTACAACTTCATGGGGGGGGAAGAGTTGGGGGGAAGTAAGGGATAATGGGAGAACAACAATGGAATGGGAAATAATGACCAACGAGGAATGTACCATATTCATGTAAATGTAAAAAAAAGTAAAATTTTTAAAAAGCATCAAAAATTGTTGTGAGCTTTATGTATAAACTTAAAATACTGAATCATCCTCACTCAAAGACAAGGCAAATATTTCAATCTCTTTTTTAAAAATTTACTTTATTGAGGGAGTCTGGGAAGATGGCTGAGGAGAAGCTGGAGTCAAAGTAAGCTCTCGCATAGAAAGCAGTTTTAGAGTTCCAGTGAACAGTCCTAAGCCAGAGAATTACACCAAGTGTGCCATCACAGAACAGAGTCAGGCCAGAGAGGGAAACCCAGGCAAGGAGACAGATCTGAGCGCTTGCCAGCAGCCGCCGCAGCGGTGACAGCTGTGGCAGCGGCGGGCGAGCACAGGAGCCATACCTGAGCACCAGAGAGTCCGAGACGAAGGAGCCAGACGCAGCAGGCGAGCAGATTCTACGCAACACCAGCAAGAACCGACAAGGAGCAGAAATCTTCATCCTGCAGTTCGCAGACCAGAGACATCCCAGGAACCAAGACTCAGTGTGAGTAGAAGCCTGACATCCTCACTCCTTCTCAGGGAGCAGAGGAGAGAAGGCCACCCCTCCCCCCCCAGCACCGCTGATCTCCATCTTGGATACCGACAAAGCTTGGAGGAGCTGCCAGCTCCAACTCAGGCCTTGGAATAAAATGAGTCATTTAGCAGGTCACAAGAACCTAAGCTGACCTGCCAGACTCAGCTCCACCCAGGGAAAAGTCACCCACCTCGGGCGCCAGCCCTAGGAGTGGCTTTCTTCACTGGGTAATCAGAGCCAGAGGCTGCCCCTCCCTCTAGCAGCCTGGACAATCAATTGAAAATCAGTAAACAGAAACCCTGAGAATGGCTCCAGGCTGGGCTCTGTGAGGTTTTCACAAACTAGCCCCGGAAAAGCTACTGTCTGTTGAAAGGCCTCAACTCTACCCAGAACCTAGCTTCATCACTGCATCCCCGCCTGGGAGGAGGATCGCCAAATCCTGGGTAAAGCAGACCATTTTTCTGCCTGTTAGAACAAACTGACTTAAGAAACCAACCAAGCCACAGGACCACAAGCAGACCAGAGACTCCAACGAGAGGCTGGTTACTGACACAAGGGAGATACAGGATTTTTCCCACTCCTCCCAAAAAAATCAAAGAAGTTTGTTTTTTTTTTTCTCTTCTTCTTCTTCGTCTTCTTTTTTTTTTTTTTTTTTTTGGTACCTTATATAAAATTTTTTTTTTCTTTTCTAAAACTTTTTTTAATCTTTAATTTTTGCATTTTTTGAAAAAAAATGTTTTCTAGAAACTTTTTTTTCCTCTTATAATTTTTATTTTAGGGATACATGAGTGTGCGTTTTTCTTTCTTTTTCGGTCTTCTTTCTCTTTTTTTTTTCTTTTTTAATTATCTTTTTGTTTTTTGTTTAGCTCTACTGAACTTCTCATCTTTTTCTTCTTCCTTTCTTATCCTTTTCACCTTCTCCTCTCTTTCGTTCTTCTTTATGTGACTTAATTCTTGTCCTGCACATCCTCAGATAAACCCATAGTTGACTATTAGACCCTATCCCCCATTGTGTACACACTTAATCCACAAATTTATTACTCAAGTCAAAACTCTAAGACTTAAATTCCTTAATAGCAGTACTAACTCTTTATACCTATATAATATTTTAAGCATTTTTATTTTTAAGCTTTTCACATCTCCTTTATATTCCTCCCCTTCTCTCAATAAATTCACCTTCTTATCTAAATAGATTGTTATCAAATCTACATAATTTTATTAATTTTTACCTTTCTATTTTTTCTGGTCTCTTTTCTTTTCCCATTCCCTTTCTTCTTTTTTCTCTCTCTCTACTTTCATCCTACCCAACCTATTTCCTGCTTTGAGATTAGGACTTAGTTAAATCTCCCTGAGCCTCCCCACATCAATTTATTCCTACTTTTTTACCCACATCTCTCCCTAACCCTAATAATTTCTGGTCTTCCAAATTCTTTGCGGTTCATAGCCCATTAACATATAGTTGTTTGATGTTGAACAGATGTATCTGTTGAACTAGATTGTATCTGTAGACTATTGACTGTATAAATGCAAACGTTGGTTGATGGCTGCCTTAAGATAGTGTTCTAGCACAAAACTGGTGCTATTTTCATCTCAAATGGGCAGAGTAAGCCGGAAAAACACAAGAAAAATGGCAACTCCGGGTATCTCAGTTCCCAATCTTGATAATCAGGGGACAGAACAGATAATGAATAATCCAGAGGAGAATTCTCAAATAGCTCTACAAACACTGCTGGCAAACATGATAAATCAAAAGATTGAAAGCATACAAAGGACTCTGTATGAGCGTGATAGGGAGATAGAGGAGGCAATCCAAAAGTTTATACAGGAATATCATAACCGTGAGGAAGCTACTCAAAAACTGATACAGGATTTGCGTGAGCAGCTTGAGAATACTCAAAGAGAAAGGCAGGAATGGCATGAACAGGCGGAGAACACTCAAAGAGAACTACAGGAATCGAACGAATGGGAGGAAGCTAATCAAAGAGTAATACAGGAATTGAGAGAGCAGGAAGAGAATACACAAAGATCACTAAAGGCATTCATGGAATCCATTGACAAAGAGCTGAAGGAAGTCAGGGAGACCACAAAGGGAATGCTGAATGGAACCCAACAGAAGGAATGGGAGTCCAAGGAAACCATAACCAATCAACTAAGTGATCTGAGAATAAACACTGAACACCAAATTAAGGAAGTAAAGAAGTTCATACAAGATCTAAAACAAAGCTTCAACAAAGAATTTGAAGCCATCAAAGCTGACCAATTAGAAGGAAAAGAGATTAAAAAAAAAAAAAAACAAAGTAGAAAGTCTTGACAGCAGGTTAGACCATGCAGAAGATCGAATCTCAGGGATTGAAGACAGCCTAGATATTATAGAGAAAGAACATACAACCATCCAAGACAAGTCCAAGAAATATGATAGATCTATCCAACACTTGGAAGACACAATCAGAAGGCCTAATCTAAGGATAATGGGTGTAGAGGAGCACCTAGAAACAGAAGTTAATGGCCTAGGAAATTTGTTTAACAGGATCCTAGCAGAGAACTTCCCAAGCATGCAAAAAGATAGGCCTATTCAGATACAAGAAGCTTTTAGAACTCCAAACAGACCAGACCAGAATAGGACATCCCACCTTCACATTATAATCCACACAGGATCAACTCAGACCAAGGAAAAGATCCTTAAAGCTGTCAAGGACAAAAGATTAATCACCTATAAAGGGAAACCAATTAGAATCACCTCAGATTTCTAAGCAGAGACAATCAAAGCAAGAAGAGCCTGGAATGATGTATGCCATGCCCTAAAAACAAACCAGTATCAACCAAGAATACTGTACCCAGCTAAACTCTCCTTCATAACTGAAGCCAAATAAAAACCTTCCATAGCAAAGAAAAATTGAAACAATACATCTCCACCAAACCAGCCCTCCAAAATATTCTTAAAGATGTCCTACATATAGAAAACCAACAAGACCACAATAAAGGCCAAGAAACTGCACCCAAACTGAGAATCCAAGAACCATAGGAAGAACCCAGTTTTCGCAGCCCCCAAGAAGGTGGATAACATGGCAGGAACTTCCAAATACCTCTCAGTCCTTTCTCTTAACATTAACGGACTGAACTCTCCAATTAAGCAACATAGACTGTCTAGTTGGATTAAAAAACAAGACCCTTCTATCTGCTGCCTTCAGGAGTCACATCTTGCCCGTAAAAATAAACACATTTTCAATGTTAAAGGTTGGAACAAAATCTACCAAGCAAACGGTCCCCATAAACAGGCGGGAGTTGCAATCCTAATATCAGATAAAATAGACTTCAAATTAAAATTCGTGAGAAGAGATAAAGAAGGTCGCTACATACTAATTAAGGGATCTCTCTTTCAGGAGGATATTACAATTCTAAATATCTACTCGCCAAACAATGGAGCACCCAAATTTATCCAAGAAACACTACTTTCCCTCAAATCCCATATAAATCCAAAGACATTAATTGTTGGGGATTTTAACACACCACTCTCCCCACTAGATAGATCAACTCGGCAAAAACTCAACAGAGAAACTGCAGATCTAAACAGCTGCATAGATCAACTAGATTTAACAGATATCTACCGAACATTTCACCCAGCAGCATCAGAATACACGTTTTTCTCAGCAGCACATGGAACATTTTCTAAAATAGACCACATTTTAGGCCACAAAGCAAACTTGTCTAAATTCAGAAACATTGAAGTTATACCTTGCATTCTCTCTGACCACAAGGGAATAAAATTAGAACTCAACACCAAAAGCTACCAAAGAAAGTCCGGTATAACATGGAGGCTGAACACACACTGCTGAATCACAAGTGGGTCATGGAAGAGATTAGAAAGTAAATTCAAATGTTCATGTTATTCAACAAAAATGAACACACAAATTACCAGCTCCTCTGGGACACAGCAAAAGCAGTACTCAGAGGCAAGTTTATAGCTCTGAGCTCCTACATCAACAAATTGGACAGATCTGAAACCAACAATTTAATGACACATCTAAACCTCCTTGAAAAAGAGCAGCAAGATAAACCCCAATCCAGTCGATGGAAAGAAATAATTAAAATTAAATCAGAATTAAATGAATTAGAATCCAAAAAAACTATAGAAAGAATCAACAAAACAAAGAGTTGGTTCTTCGAAAAAATTAACAAAATTAACAGACCCTTAGCAAATCTTATCAGAAAAAGAAGAGAACACACCCAAAGAAATAAACTCAGAGATGAGAATGGAAACATCACCACGGAAACAACCAAGATTCAGAACATTATAAGGGGATACTTCTCAAAACTTTATGCTAATAAGTTTGAGAACTTGACAGAAATGGACCTTTTCCTAGCAAATATTGACATGCGAAAACTAAACCAAGATGAGTTAAACCAGCTTAACAGGCCCATATCAAGCATTGAAATAGAAACAGCAATAAGAGACCTCCCAGCTAAGAAAAGTCCAGGACCAGATGGTTTTACAGCGGAATTCTACAAGGCCTTCAAAGCAGAGCTCACACCAATACTCCTCCAACTCTTCAATGAAATTGAAAGAGAAACTTCACTACCGAACACATTCTATGAAGCCATCATAACCCTCATCCCAAAACCAGGCAGGGACTCATCAAAGAAAGAGAACTATAGACCCATTTCTTTGATGAACATTGATGCAAAACTTCTCAACAAAATTTTGGCCAACCGACTTCAACAATTCATCCAAAAAATCATACACCATGATCAAACAGGATTCATTTCAGGGATGCAAAGCTGGTTCAATATATGCAAATCAATTAATATTATACATCACATCAACAGGAGCAAGAATAAGAACCACATGGTTATCTCAATAGATGCAGAAAAAGCATTCGACAAGATCCAACACCTCTTTATGATGAAGGTTTTGGAAAAATTAGGAATCCATGGAACATTCCTCAATACAATAAAGGCTGTATATGACAAACCTACAGCCAGCATTATACTTAATGGTGAAAAACTAAAGCCATTTCCTCTTAACTCAGGAACAAGACAAGGATGTTCACTCTCTCCACTTCTCTTCAATCCAGTATTAGTATGCCTAGCTACAGCAATAAGACAAGATGCAGACATAAAGGGGATCCAAACAGGGAAAGAAGAAATAAAACTCTCCCTCTTTGCAGATGACAGGATCTTGTATTTAAAGAATCCCATAGACTCCACTCCCAAATTACTCAAGCTGATTCAAAACTTTGGCAAAGTAGCAGGTTATAAAATTAACCCCCCAAAATCAATGGCTTTTCTGTATGCCAACAATGAGAAAAGTCTGGCTGAAATTAGGAAAGCAACTCCATTTGTAATAGCCCCACAAAAAATAAAATACCTAGGAATTAACTTAACCAAAGAAGTGAAAGACCTCTATGATGAAAACTTTAAAATCTTGAAAAAGGAAATCAACACAGAACTTAAAAATGGCAAAAACCTCCCATGCTCCTGGATTGGAAAGATTAACATCCTGAAAATGGCAATACTTCCCAAGGCTATCTACAAATTCAACGCGATACCCATCAAAATTCCAACCTCATTCTTCAAGGAAATAGAAGAGACAATCCAAAAATTCATATGGAACAATAAAAGACCCCGAATAGCACAAACGCTCCTCAACGGAAAGAACAGTGCTGGAGGAATATCTATACCAAATTTCAAACTCTAGTATAAAGCCATAGTAATCAAAACAGCTTGGTATTGGCATAAGAACAGACCTCAGGACCAATGGAATAGAAATGAACCTACAGACCTATAGCCATCTAATCTTCGATAAGGGAGTTAAACAATAGAATGGAACAAAGACAGCCTCTTCAGTAAATGGTGCTGGCAAAATTGGTTAGCTAATTGTCGAAAACTAAAGCTAGATCCTTATATATCACCCTGCACCAGAATCAACTCCAAATGGATCAAAGACCTCGGAGTCAAAGCAGACACTCTGCAAACATTACAGGATGGAATAGGAGAAACTTTAGGTTTCCTTGGCTCAGGCCGAAATTTTCTGAATAGAGACCTGGAAACACAACAAATCAAAGAAAGGTTGGACAAATGGGATTGCATAAAGTTGCAGAGCTTCTGCATGGCAAAGGACATAGCTAGCAAGATCAATCGAAAGCCCACGGATTGGGAGATCTTTACTAGCCATACAACGGACAAGGGTCTCATATCTAAAATATACTTGGAACTCAAAAAATTAAATCCCCCAACAATAAATCCTCAAAGAAACAACTGCCCAATAAACAAGTGGGCTAAAGACTTAAAGAGAAACTTCTCTGAAGAAGAAAGAAGGATGGCCAATAGACACATGAAAAAATGCTCAACATCCCTAGCCATAAAAGAAATGCAAATCAAAACAACATTGAGATACCACCTCACTCCAGTTAGAATGGCAAAAATCAAGAACTCTAACAACAACAGATGCTGGAGGGGATGTGGACAGAAGGGAACCTTACTGCATTGTTGGTGGGAATATAAACTTGTTCAACCACTTTGGAAAGCAGTATGGAGGTTCCTCAAAAGACTTCACATAGAGCTCCCCTATGACCCAGCAATCTCACTTTTGGGCATTTACCCAAATGTTTACAAACAAGACCACACTAAAGCTACCAGCACAACTATGTTTATTGCAGCATTATTTACCATAGCTAAGATATGGAACCAACCCAGATGCCCCTCAGTAGATGAATGGATCAAGAAAATGTGGTATATATACACAATGGAATGACATTGCCCCATTTGTCAGGAAATGGAAACATTTGGAAAAAATTATATTAAGTGAAGTAAGCCAGGCCCAAAGAAACATAGGTCCCATGTTTTCCCTTATTTGCAATATCTAGTATATGTATGAGTCAAGCTGAAACGGTCAGATAATGTGATGTTAGGAAAATGAACCCTTAGATATGTATTTTAATGTTTTTTTCTTTCATGCATTTGTTTCTAACGCATTTATAAGATTATTTCTTTGTTGCTTTGTATGTCCCTCCCCCACAGTATAACCCCTGCTTTCACTATATTTGATGTCAGTATAACTTGTGGAGGAGATCGGGAAAAACAAGTCGTTTAAGGATACAGGTGGACTGGTTGCAACAATGAGAAGTATAAGTTGTAATGTCAAAAACGAGCTTTACAATGTCGGTGCGGGGAGTGGGGGGGGAGAAAGATTGGGATGGGGGGAGGGGGGAGGCTGGGAAGGGATGTGAAGGATAAACAAAGGAGGAGGCTGCAATGCTTGGTAAGAAATGTACGCATTATCCTGCCCATTTAATTGTAACCCATCTGTACAGTATGTTCACAAATAAAATAAAATAAAATTTAAAAAAATTTACTTTATTGTAAAGATGCTGTAGAGAGGGGTTACAGTAAGGCAATGAGTACATTTCTTGTTGAAATTCTGCCCCTAATAAGGCAAAGAAAAATGTAATTAAAGGACACAGAGATTAAAAAGGAAAGAACAAATCTGTTCTCATTTTCAAATGACATGAAGGAATGAAGGTCTATACAAAATTCCCTTCTAGAATCATTACATAAGTTCAATAAAACCTTAAGATACAAAAATCAATCATATTTCTATTTACTGGAAAAATTCATATTGGAAACCAAAATTAATAGTATGATGGCATTTATAATCGCTCTTAACTTTACACGTGGGTATAAACCAAAAATGAAGAGGCTCAATATACCAAAAATTATTAAGTAAATGTATATATGTATATATATATATATATATATATGTATATGAAGCATAAAACTCTAAATGTGTAAGTATAAAAATTTTCATGGGAAAAAATCCTATGGGATGTGAATCTTCACGGTAACATTATAGACTTGACACCAAAAGTCTGACCCATCAAAGAAAAATTTGACAAACTAGACCAACATTGAATAAAAATAGCTACAACAATAAAATAGTCTTTAAAGATCCTGTGTAAAGATAGTGAGTACACTGGGGGGAGGCATACTTGCACACTTCATACTTCACGAAAGACTTGTACCTGGAATATGCAAAGTGCATTAAAATTCAAATATAAAGAACAAACAATCCAATGAAAAAATACATGAAAAGATATTTCATGAAATAGTTCTTCACTGAAAATGGCAAATAAGCGCATAAATATCTGTTAGAGAAGTGCAATTAAATTCACAAAGAGATATCACTGCTCAGCTGCCAAGATGGCTAATTTTTTTTTAATGACAAGCTTAATGTTGGTAATAATGTGTAGTAACTACACCTCTCATATTAGAGATACAGTACTGGTATAGATAGATATCCATAAGAAAAGTCTAGTGTATCCTTAATAGTCTTACTTAGCATTTAATACCAGTTAATATGTTACTTAGCATTTAATCCAGACAAACTAAAATTTATATATACACAGAATCTTGTACATGAATTTTCACAACAATTTTACTCATAGTAGAAAAATACTAAAAAATCCCTCAGGTGTACTTTAATAATCATATTGTTAAACAGACTGAGACAGCACACTCACACTTTAGAGTGCTACTAGAAAATAAAAGAAAAGAATGAGTTGTCAATACATAAAATAACTTGAATGAATTGAAAGGAAATTATGCTGACTGAAAAAGCCACTCTGAAAAGATGACATACTATATATAATCATTCATTCCATTTATATGATATTCTGGAAATAAAGAAATAAACTTTGAACTGGAGAAACTATTCTAGGGTTAAAATTGTAGATTTGAGATTGGTGGAGGTTTTCATTGGGTAAAGCTTAAAAATAATTAGGAAGGATGTTTGACGTTTTTGAATTACTCTGTGTCTCCATTGCATAAATGTTTATTGGGATTATTCTGTATTATCCAATGCATCAATGTCTTGTTCCTGGTTAGAACAAAACAAAGTTTTCCCTTTCAGGGAGACTGAATAAAAAATCCATAGTTATTTCTCTGTGTATTTCTTACAGCTGCATGTGAATCTATGAATCTCAAAATAAAAATGTTTAATAAAAGAATATTTTAGATCCTGGAGATAAAAAGAAGCCTTTCTTCCAATTACTTTGAGTAATATACCAGAGAAGAATAGAAATGGTTATGTTCATGGATAATGTTGCTCTGATTGAACAGCCTGTGTCACACTGCCATTTTATGGGGAAGAATATGATATCATGAGATAGCCACACCAAATGAGACAGAGAAAATTTCTCAAAAAAACAAAACATATTCAACAGAAAACTGTAAAAAGAAATCAAGCACTCTACAGTACAGCAATGAATCAAAGGTATGTGTAGAGAAAGCCCATAGTACCAAGTCTCAACAAGCAGACATACTTATATGTCTGTGAGCTAATCTATTGGTTGAAGTAAAGATTTCAAGAATGGCCAGTCACCAGTGACTCTTGCCTACAATATTAGCTACATAGGAGGCTGAGATCTGAGGATTGAGGTTCAAAGCCAGCCCAAACAGGAAAAGTCTGAGAGATTCTTAATCCCAATTAACCAGTAAAAAATATCAGGACTGAAGGGTAGGTCAGGTGGTAGAGTGCTAGCCTTAAGCAAAAAATTATAATAAAGAATGGAAGGCCCTGAGTTCAAACCCAAGTATGGACACATACACACACACACACACACACAGAGAGAGAGAGAGAGAGAGAGAGAGAGAGAGAGAGAGAGAGAGAGAGAGAGAGAGAGAGAGAGAGAGAGAGAGAGAGAGAGAGAGAGAGAGAGATTTCAGTGATGGTGATCACCAATGCTTGGAGGGGACATCAAGGAAGATGCAAATAATGTTTTTCTCCCTTTTTAGCTTGTTTCTCTCAAGGTGCAACATATTTCAGAGAATGAGCAAGAACAAGGCATTCACCAAAACTAAAGATTTACTCAGTATTTCTTCTATGGTCCTCTGAATTACAATTTGAGGCAAATAGTCTACAAATCTATTGTGTCTGGAGGCACATGAGGTCCTCAGTGATGATAATGTATAATGTATAAAGTTTAAGTTACCCAAGTCTGGGCCACTCAGAGAGAAATTTTAGATTCTTATAAAATGGGAGATGTGTTTTTATAAAATACAGGTCTATGCACCTGGTGTACCTGTTCAATGGCACCTCAAAATACTAGTTGTATCAGTTCTAGAAAAACTAAAAGATAGGCCTAAACCAGGTGTGTATACTGGAACTAGAAGAGACTAGTACTGGAGCTTGGAGTGAAAAAAACACACCCTATTCTTGGGTCATGGACTGGGGTTTGATAAGGTAGCTCTATGGATTTGGTAATATCTGGCTTTAGTAGTCTTTAGTAAAGATAAAAAGTTTCTAGGATATTCTGGGGTCAAAATCATTTCAATACTAAGAGAAAAGGAGAACTAAATTAATTGGGATACATAAGCAGGCTGGTCAAAGATTTCAGGGCTGGATATAGTAGATATTTCCAGATAGGTGACCTCAGATGATAAAATTTAAGTCATGAATTTTCCCATATTATTCCAGTACCTCTATCCAGAAGTATATTCCAAAAATTCAAGTATAGATCAGAATCTGAACAACTGTAGGAAAAGGATGGAAACAAATTTTTATTGTAAAAATACTGTACAGAGGAGTAACAGTTACATGAATAAGGTAATGAGTACATTTCCTATCAAGCATTGCTACACCTCCTTTGTTTTACCCCTACCATCCCTTCCCTCCCCACCTGCCCAACTCCTCCCTTCTTCACTCAAAGTTGTATAGTTTGTTTTCAATGTAGTGTCTTGTACATCTCATTGTTACAATGGGTCATCCTGTAACCTTATTTCAGCATTTTGTTATTTTCCTTCACCTCTCCAAATTATAAAAATGCATATAGAAGATTCAGGGCACCAGAATCAAATACAGTGAAAACAGCGTAACCACATTCTTCAAAGAAATAGAAGAAGCAATCCAAAAATTGACATGGAACAATAAAAGACCCAGAATAGCAAAAACAATGCTTAGCAGAAAGAACAGTGCTGAAGGAATATCTATACCAAATTGCAAACACTACTACAAAGCCATGGTAATCAAAACAGCTTGGTACTGGCCTAAGAACAGAACTGAGGACCAATGGAATAGAACTGAAGACACAGAAGTGAACCCACAGACCTATAGCCACCTAATCTTCAATAAAAATAGAATGGAAGAAAGACAGCTTCTTCAGTAAATGGTGCTGGCAAAATTGGATAAACACCTGTAGGAAACTAAAGCTAGATCCTTATATATCACCCTGCACCAGAATCAACTCCAAATGGATCAAAGACCTCGAGGTCAAAGCAGACACCCAGAAAACATTACAGGATGGAATAGGAGAAACCTTAGGTCTCCTTGGCACAGTCTCAAATTTTATTAATAAAGACCCAGAAACATAACAAATTAAAGAAAGGTTGGAAAAGTGTGATTGCATGAAATTGCAGAGCTTCTGCATGGCAAAGGACATAGCTAGCAAGATCAGTAGAAAGCCCACTGATTGGGGAAGATCTTCACTAGCCATATAACAGACAAGGGTCTCATATCTAAAATATACTTGGAACTCAAAAAATCAAATCCCCCAACAACAGATCCTCAAAGAAATAACTGCCTGATTAACAAATGGGCTAAAGACAAACATCTCTTTACAGTATTTTTACAATAAAAATATATACAAAAAATGCCAACTAAAAAAAGAAAACGTGCAATATATACACAATGGAATTCTATGCTTCCATAAGAAAGAATGATATCACCCCACTCATAAGGAAATGGAAAGACTTGGAAAAAAATCATATTAAGTGAAGTAACCTAGAGCCAGAGAAACATAAGCTCCTTGGTTTCCCTCATTTGCAATAATTATTATATGTCTAGGAATAGTCCTAGTAGAGGATCACAAAAGCTCAATATCTATGTACATATGAGTATATAAAATGATGCTAATAGAAATGAACTCCAAGATATGGGCACAAGAAGACATTTTGTTGCTGTTGTTTTTAATATACTGTATGAAGTTATTTCTTTTTCTTTTGTTTTTTTCCCCTTTGATTTATCCCCTGTAGTCACTGTTTTTGATTCTGCTACCCTGTATCTTGTATATATGTTTATCTTATGTGGAGACAGACAAGGGAAGAACAACATGGTAAAACAAAGGACAAAGGGTAAACCAATCTAATAGTGTTACTCTCAAGACACTATGTTGGAAATGAACTTTACAACTTGGGAAGGAGGTCAGTGGTGGGGGGAGGTGGGGAAGGAAAGTGGAAGAAATGAGGGAGGGGGTAACAATGTTCTACAAGATATGTACTTATTACTTTACTTAGGTAACTGCAACCCCTCTATCCATTACCTTTACAATAAATTACGTTAAATTAAAAAAGAAAATAGAGATTTGTTGGATTGCAGTTCAAGGCCATTCTGGGCAACCAATAATGCAGGCATAATGGCATTTGTCTAAAATTCAAGCTGTATGAGAGGATCACAGATAAGAGGATCACAGACTGACACCATCCCTGGACAAAAACACAAGTTCTTATCAAAATTTAATTAAAGCAAAAAAAAAAAAAGGATTAGGGGCATGCTTCGAGTGTTAAAACACTTTCTTGGCAAGCATAAGCCCTTGAGTTCAACCTCACTACTGCCAAAGGGAGAACAAATAATCTAATTATAATTGTACGAGTGAGTTGGCCAGATATTTCTCAAAAGTGTAAGTACAAATTGCTAATAAATAGATGAAGAAATTTTCAGTATACTTATCCTAAAGGAAATGCAAAGTAGTCAGGTGCTCAATCCTTAATCTTTGCTACTTGGAAGGTGGGGATTGGGGATTTGGGTTCAAAGCTAGCTCAGGCAAAAAGAAGTTTGAGATACTCCATTTCAACCAATGGCATGAGCCTGTCTTCCGTCCAACATGGGAAAGCAAAAGAAGGATCACAAGACAGCCCAGGAAAAAATTGTGACCTTAGCTTTAAAATAACCAATGTAAAAGCCATCTGGGGGCATGACTTAAGTGTTAGAGCACCTGGCTAGCAAGTAAAAGACCTTGACTTTAATCTTAGTACTACCCCTCTGAAAAAAGATTTAAAAATTGAAAGAGCACTCACCCATATCAGTGTTGCTATCATCAGCAAAACAATGCTAGCAAGAATGTGAGGGCAAAGGAACTCATACACTATTGTTGAGAATGTGATTTAGTACATATAGAAATAAATATGAAGATTCTTCAGAAAACTACAAAAGAATTATATTTAACCCTGCTGTACCACTGGGCACATATCAAAAAGCATGTAACTCAACATACAATAGCGGAACCTATGCACCCAAGTTTATTGCAGTACTAGTCATAATATCCATAATTATCAGTGCCCACCAAGTGATAAAGGGATAAGAAAATGTGAAGTGAGTTTGAGTGTGTGTGTGTGTGTGTGTGTGCGCGCGCGCGCGTGCACACACACACAATGGAATATCATTTAGGCACAATGAATTAAATTGTGTCATTTGTAGGAAAATGGACAGTACTAAAGATCATCATTTTAAATGATAATAAAAACAAATATCACATGCTTTCTCTCATATACAGAATCTAGAAGAGAAAAAAGTGGCATGAATATAATGAGGGGCATGTTTGAGAAGAGAGAGAGGGAAGGGCAAAGCATGATGATGTAAGTGTGAATGTGATCAAATTAATTGATATTTGTGTATGAAAATAGAATAACAAAACCTATTATGGGCTGGGAAGGTGGCTCAGTGGTAGAGCGCTTGCCTTGCATGCCTGAGGCCTGGGTTCTATTCCTCAGCACCACATAAGCAAAAAGAAAAAAAGCCAGAAGTGGTGCTATGGCTCAGGTGGTAGAGCGCTAGCCTTGAGCTGAAGAGCTGAGGGATAGTGCCCAGGCCCAGAGTTCAGGCCCCACGACCGGACCCAAAAAAAAAAAAAAAAACTATTAAAATTGGAAAACAGGGCAGCAGAATTAAAGAAAGTAATAGTAGAGATGGTGAATTTTTTTTTTTGTCAGTTGTGGGGCTTGAACTCGGGGCCTGAGCGCTGTTCCTCAGCCCTTCAGCAAGGCTAGTGCTCTACCACGTGAGCTACAGCGCCACTTCCGAAGAGGTGGTGAATTTGACCAAACTACATTATATGCATGTATAGAAATACCACAGTTAAACATTTTGTACAATTAGTAAGTAAAGAAAATACTGTGAAAATATCATACAGAGGGGTTACAATGACATGGGCAAGATAATGAGTACATTTCTTATCAAACATTGTTGCCTCCTCCTTTGTTTCCCTTTCCCATCCCTTCCCATCTCCCCCCCCCCCCCCCCCCCCGTGAGCCAAAGTTGTAAAGTTCATTTTTCGACATAACGTCTTGTACCTCTCATTGTTGCAATGGGTCCACCTGTATCCCTATTTAAACAATTTGTTTTTTCCCTTCCCCTCCACAAAGTATACCAACATCAAATAGAGTGAAAACAGGGGTTATACCGTGGGGGAGGGACATAGAAAGCAACAAAGAAATCATCTTATAAATGTGTTAGAAACAATCGCAAGAAAGAACAAACATTTGAATCCTTATCTTGGGGTTCATTTTCCTGACCTCACATTATCTGACCTTTTCTGCTTGTCTCAGACATATACTAGTAATTGCAAATAAGGGAAACCATGGGACCTATGTTTCTTTGGGCCTGGCTTACTTCACTTAATATAATTTTTTCCAAGTCTTTCCATTTCCTAACAAATGGGGCAATGTCATTCTTTCTGATGGAGGCATAGAATTCCATTGTGTACATATACCACATTTTCTTGATCCACTCATCTACTGAGGGGCATCTGGGTTGGTTCCATATCTTAGCTATGGTAAATAATGCTGCAATAAACATAGTTGCGCTGGTAGCCTTACTATGGTCTTGTCTGTGATCATTTGGGTAAATGCCCAAAAGTGGGATTGCTGGGTAATAGGGGAGCTCTATGTGTAGTCTTTTGAGGAACCTTCATACTGCTTTCCAAAGTGGTTGAACAAGTTTACACTCCCACCAACAATGCAGTAAGGTTCCCTTCTGTCCACATCCCCTCCAGCATCTGTTGTTAGAGTTCTTGATTTTTGCCATTCTAACTGGGGTGAGGTGGTATTTTTGTTTTGATTTGCATTTCTTTTATGGCTAGAGAGGTTGAGCATTTCTTCATGTGTCTATTGGCCATCCTTCTTTCCTCTTCAGAGAAGTTTCTCTTTAAGTCTTTCACCCACTTATTTATTGGGCAATTGTTTCTTTGAGGATTTGTTGTTGGGGGATTTAATTTTTTGAGTTCCAGGTATATTTTAGATATGAGACCCTTGTCCGTTGTATTGCTAGTGAAGATCTTCTCCCAATCTGTGGGCTTTCTATTGTTCTTGCTATCTTTGTCCTTTGCCATGCAGAAGCTCTGCAATTTAATGCAATCCCATTTGTCCAACCTTTCTTTGATTTGTCGTGTTTCTGGGTCTCTATTAAGAAAATTTCAGCCTGTGCCAAGGAGACCTAGGGTTTCTCTTATTCCATCCTGTAATGTTTTCAGAGTGTCTGCTTTGACTCTGAGGTCTTTGATCCATTTGGAGTTGATTCTGGTATGGTAATTTTTCTTACTTGCTTAAAGAATCAGAAGACTAAGCCATGCTACTGAGGAGGCTGAGATCTGAGGATTACAGTTTGAAGCCAGCCCAGGAAGGAAAGCCTGTGAGACACATCTCCAATGGGATAGCAAAAAGACAGAAATGAGCTGTGGCTCAAATGGTAAAGCCTTGAGCAAAAAGCTAAGTGAAAGCATGAGTCCATGAGTTCAAGCCTTAGTACCGAAAAAAAAATATTAGAAGACTAAATTGTATAGTTGTAATTGTAAAGCATGGAGATAAAATCTTGGGAAAGAAAGGCATCAAAGGCCTGAATTCTGCCAAAATCTCTAGCTGAGCCCTGAATTATAAATTGTAAGTAAAATGGACAAGCTCTGAGCAATCTAATTAAACATAAAGGATCTACATAGTTTGCAATTGTTCTTCCTATAAGGGAGATCTTTTTTGTTGTTGTTGTTGTCGGTCAAGGGGCTTGAACTCTGGGCCTGAGCGCTGTCCTCAGATCTTCAGCTCAAGGCTAGCACTCTACCACTTGAGCTACAACAACACATCACATTTCTGGTTTTCAAAGCCTGGGCTGGCTTTGAACTGCCATCCTCAGATATTAGCCTCCTGAGTAGCTAGAATTACAAGCGTGAGCCACAGGACAGGCACCCAGCAAGGGAGATCATTTTTAATTGACTTCACTTAAGTTAACTGCTTAGCTAAAACAAATGAACAATAACTGTGGTTTCCATCTTATGATGGAATCCAGATTCTCTGCAATCTATCTTTTCCAAAGTCCAAGAGACATTTCAAAATAACTTTGAGATATAAAGAACCAGAAACATGTAATGCATACTCAAGAAAGGATAACCAATAACATGGATCTTGAGATGGCAGAAATACTGAGATTGGTAGGTTTTAAGAGATACTGAATAAAAACATGGTAACAATTATCAAAAATTCTAAAAATAAGCCAGGAATTGGTGGCTTACATTTGTAATCCTACCTACTTAGGAGGCTGAGATCTGATACTGCCAACCAGAGCAGAAAAGTCCATGATACTCTTATCTCCAATTAACCACCAAACATCTGAAAGTGGAGTTGTCGCTCAAGTGGTAGAGTGCTAACCTTGAGCAAAACAGCTCAGGGACAGTGCCCAAGCACTGAGTTCTAGCTCCAGGACTGGGTAAAGGGGGGAAAAAGAAGGCAAAATGAAAAGAAGTATTCCAAAAATAAAATGTATGTAAAATAAAAGATCCTCAGAATGATCAATAATAAGTAACCAATGTGTATAATTGTATCAAATCTATGTAAAAGGGATCAGCATGTAAGTCTGGAAATTCACTTACGGTACAAGAAAGATTGCATGGAAAATGGAGCTAGGACCTACAGTATCTATTTCTGCTATTATAATTCAAATGCTGATTGTTTCTCATCTAGAACATGCCATCTTAAAAATAATAATACTGTTTTTGATCACTATTTACTATACGCAGTCTTCCCCATATACATGCCCTAAATGCATCTTCTATACTGATTCTACAATTATCTTTTAAAGCACAGTTTTAATTAGAAAGCCATTAATTTCAAGTGACAGAAACATTAATTTAGGTAAGAGAAGGAATCTTATTAAAAGGTACACATAATTACAGGAAGAGGAAGAATATAAATGGGTCTCAAGTACAAGTAAGTCCAGAGACTTAAACACAGATAGAATTGTTTCTTTCTATTTCTCATTTCTGCACGCTGACTGTGTTATTTTAGACTAATATCCTTCCCGTAGACATAAAAACACCACCAGACTTTCCTGCACTGCCTATTTCCAAGCTTTTCTATAAAAGCACAACAGACAGTTTTTGACCAAATTTATTAGAAAAACTCTTAGGAAATATTTCTGATTTCTTGTCCCTAAGATACACACCATCACATCAATCAATCAAACCAATTTTGGTCAGGAAAGAGGCATCCTATGATTAGAAATCTCCACTAGAACCTGGCAACTGTGAGGAGAAACACTTCTCAATATAAGAGTGTATGATTTCCTTAGAAAAGAGATATGCACCACCTAGAGGAAATCAACAACAACAACATATGTTTACTCCATCAGGATTGCTATCCTCTCTGTCCCAATCAGTGTCACCACCATATTTTATAAAATCAGAATCATGGGATTTGTTTTCCAGAAGGCTAGTCCTGTGTTTCACTTCTCACTTTCCCTTTTGCTGATAAAACAAAGGAGTGTGTTGTACTCTGCTGGCTCACACCTGTAATCCTAGAAACTCAGAAGGTTAAGATCTGAGAATCATGATTCAAAGCCAGCCCAGATAGCAAAGTCTGTGATTCTTTTTTTTTAATTTATTGTGAAAATACCGTACAGAGGGGTTACAATTACATGAGCAAGGTAATGAGTTTCTTATCAAGCATCGTTGCCTACTCCTTTGTTTCCCCTTACCATCCCTTCCCATCTTCCTCCCTCCCCACCCCTCACCCCCCCCACACTCACCACCCCCACGCCAGAGTTGTAAAGTTTCATTTTTTGTTCTTTGACACACATCTCATTGTTGCAATGCGTCGACCTGTATCCCTATTTAAACAATTTGTTTTTTCCCTTCCCCTCCATAATTCTTAATTAATCAGAAAAAAAGCTGAAATTGGTGCTGTGATTCAAGTTGTAGAGTGCCAGTCTTGATAAAAAGAAATGTTAAGGAACAGAGCCTAGACCCTGAGTTCAAGCTCAAGTTCTGGCACACACACGCTTGCACACACACACACACACACACACACACACACACACACACACACACACACACACACATGCCCCATAGGACTTACAGCTGAACCTCCATCCTGTGCCACTCCAAAGACAATGGAGTAGTAAGCTAAAGTAACCCAATTTAGATTTTTCAAATGAAGGGGAAATTAGATTCTATGCTGCTACTTTGGATCACCGATAACTCAAAAGTGAACTTAATTCTAACTGGTTCCCCACATCTATTCAAAGCAACAAAATTAAACTCTCTGCTTATACTAGTTGGGGGACCCTCAACAAATGAGTTATTTCTGTATTTCAGTTTCTTCATACATAAAACTCTTTACTGGTTCCCATTACCCAGTAAAACAAAATTATTTACAAATCCCTATAATTATTAAGTACATATATGTCAGGGAGATAGTGGATATGAGGTAGCCTTTGACTTGAAGGAATTTACTACTAAGTTTGGAAGGCAGATACATAAATGCTTATTTATAATTCAGTAAGTCCTCTGATAGAACTACAGAATAACAGGAACATGAGACTAAGTTTGTTTGATGAAGTACTGTGTGACTTCCTAACTTTTGACCCCAAATTCTTATCACAATGTCTAGTGCAATGTATAGCTTTAAAAAATACTGAGAACATAGCTAGATATTAGTTTCTCACACCTATAAATCCTAGTTTCTCAGGAAGCTGAGATCTGAGTGTCAAGGTTCAAAGCCATCCCAGGAAGGAAAGTTAGTGATACTCATCTCCATTTAACAGCAAAAAAAGTAGCATAGCACCAACCTTGAGCTAAAAAAACTAATGGGCAGCATCGAGGTCCTGACAGTACTGGCACACACAAAAATAGCAATAACATAATTCTCTCTGATTCTGTTTGTGAAATGTGTATAAAAAAATTCTATCACAAACCAAATAATAGACTTTAAGCATTTTACTGGTAACCTAGTTGGAGCAGACCAACTGAAAATGGTTATATCAGACAATTAGATAAATTCAAACACTAAGAATATTAGATCATTTGAGTTACTATTAAGTTTTTATATGTAATTATTTTAAAAACAAGTAGTTCTTATTTTTAGAGATATTTACCAAGATATTTATGAAGTACATTCTGTGAGATCTGATATTTACCTCAGAATATTCCATAGGTAGCAGACTTCTGGAATAGAGACAGGGTTTATTTGAATACAAAAGCAATTTTTTGCGTTAATAATTGCAGAATCTGAGTTTCAGAATGAGCCCATACATGTCATAAAGGCGTGAAAATTAAATGAAATAATTATGTAAACTGGTTGATATAGAATATACCTCTCCTTAAAATTTCACTTCTCCCTCTTCATTTTATATTTATTTTAAGGCATGCCAAAATAAACAGCAAATCAGTGAAATAGGCGTTTAACACTAATCATTCTGAAGAACAGAAAACATTAGCACCATTTCTGTCCTGTGGTAATGACCATGGCTTGAATGGTAGACAGCTCTCAAAGCAGCCTGGGAGAAGCACTCCAGCACTAACGGAAAGAAAGGGAGAGAACAAGGATTGAAGCTGAGCAGAAAGGAGAGAGGAAATACGTCAATAAACTCTGAATTGAAAGAAGCTGGCTCATTCTAGTGTTTTCCGGAACTGGCAGAATCTGTTCTGCAATACTGACACCTGGTGGCTAACTACAATCACCTGTCCCTGTTTACCAGAGGGAGCATTTCCTCTGATCCCTCTGACGTGTGAATTTTCTAAAAGTAAAATGGACACACTCAGTGAAGTTTTCTGATTATTCAAGCAACATTAATCACTCTACCCTTCCCACTATAAAGTGCCTTGTACTCTAATATATAACACTTATTGTATGTCAACATAAATTAAGGATGACAAACAAATGGGCCATAAGAGACAGAAGTCATATAAATGCTGGAGCAGATACAAATGCTATTTACCCTGGTTTGATCAATTCATATCTACTAAATTTACCCATACAATATGTATTCACTCATATATGTTGACTAAAAAAGGAAAGAAAAAGAAAAGAAAGGGTGTTGGCCACAAACATTTAAGCAGAATTAGGTTAATATACTATTTAATGACAGCTTAGTATGTGCCAATAACTTTTCTGAATATATCAAACCTTTATGCATTAACTCAGTTAACCACTATGTCTCCAAGATAAGTAATAGTCTTATTCTCATTTTACCGATGATGGGAAAAAGTTTTGGGTGCCACAACCACACATCTAGGAAATATTAGTCAGATTCAAGACACGTCTGCACCTAAGATTATGAACTAGATTAAAACAACAAGAAAACACTACATGTAACTCTCTTAGGAATGCTGTGGTCTGAAATATCTGTGTTCTGTCAAAATTCCTATGTTGATGTCAAAATCCACGATATAATGATGTTTGGAGTGAAGATTTTAGGAAGTAATATGTAATGACAACATAGTCCTTGTAATTAAGATTAGTGTTTTTATTAAAGTAACCTCAGAGTGCTAGTTAGCTCTTTCCTCCACAAGAGGGCCTAGTAAAAGCTCACAAGCCAAGAGGAATAAACAAGCCCTTACCAGCCACCCTATCTTCCAGGTCCTTGATCTTGAACCATTTTTTAAGCCATTACATTTGTGTTATTTTTGTTATAGAAGCCAGGCCAGAGTGGATCTAGCACAAAGAGTAATCACTAACTAAATAAAATCTTGTAGACCCAAACCTAAGGAGAGGATGAAGAATTCAGGCAGGTGAATTTCTTAAGAGATTGGGACTCCAGTCCTCTGTTTCACTTTGCTTCTTGGGGTTCTCTACTTTCCATCAATTTTTGCCTCTTTTATAGCATTGCACACCCCCCACTTAAAGATCTCACAAGTATCTGTCAGATATATCTTTCCAATATGATGCAGATCATCTCACATTTTCGAAAGAGTGAACAGAACAGAAATAAACAACAATTGCAGGATACTTTCAGAAATAATTTCCTTTCTGACCACAGCTATGTCATCAATAGATGTGTTAGCTGTTTTCATTTAGAATTGGGGCTGCACTCTTCTCCATACCCACATAAAAGAATAATGGCTACTGTTAGGTTTTTAAAAAGAGGTAACCGAGTAAGAACTGCACCAGCACTCACGTGGTATTCAGGTAAGGGGTAGGTTTATTCAGTAGACCTGCTGGGACCAGGCAAGGGTGGCACTCCACGTGGCTGGGAAAGGCCTGGGAATGAGAGAGAGCTGGGAAGAGAGGAAAGAGAGAAAAGAGCCAGAAAGAGCAGAGAGAGGGGTAAGAACAGTAGCACTCACGTGGTATTCAGGTAAGGGGTAGATCTGCTGGGACCAGGCAAGGTTGGCACTCCACGTGGCTGAGAAAGAGAGAGAGCAAGAGAGCAAGAAAAGAGCAGCAAGAGCTAGAAACGAAAGAGAGAGAAAAAAGAGGGTCTGGGCCTGGGCTAGCCCTTATGTAGGGTATGGGTGGGGAAGGTGTGGCCACATCAAATTCAGATGTGACCTCAGCGGATGCAGATGTGACCTCTTCCGGGTGTCCCAGTTGCCTAGGTAACGCAGGTACTGGGTGGAGACTTTGCTGCGAGGAGGGTGGAGTCTGCTCGCCATCCAGGAGTGGACCTTACATTCCAGCCTTTTAATAATCATGAAATAGGGCGAGGATTCTCTCTGGCTACTTCCTGCTGACAAGGGGCGTCGACAATAGGGGTAAAAGGCTGGATTTTGGTCTCCTCCCAGAGAAGGCAGTGAGCAGCAGCTGTCCCTTGGTGGCGTGAGTCCTTAGATGAAATCTGGAGAAGTCTCATGAGCATTGAGGGGCTGGAAAAAAAATACTAGAGAGCAAATAAATGGCAAGAGGAAGGACTTGGGGCTGAAAATGTTGGTAGAAATGTCCCTAGTTACTTCTGACATCTGGCGACTAGGTAGAGAAGTCAGGTGACAAAGGCAAGAATATAAATTCCTGTTCAGTTAATAGGTAGACAGGTATAGACATTGGATGGGCAGGCTTCTTACTTCTACTGACCTCCCGGCTCAGGTTAATTTTGAAAGGGCAGGCACAAAGTAGCTGATGTGACATCATCTCCTCTTACTCCTTTCCACGTTCCCTTGTTCCCTAGACTGGCTGAGTCTAGGTGCTCGTTGCTGGGATGGCTTGTCCCAGTTGGTATTCAAGATTTGAACTCAAGGCCTGGGCACTGTTCCTGAGCGCTTCCGCTCAAGGCTAGCACTGAACCACTTTGAGTTATAGTACCACTAGTATTTAAGGAGATTTGAACTCAAGGCCTGGGCACTGTCCCTGAGCACTTCTGTTCAAGGCTAGCACTCTGCCACACTGAGTTATAGTACCACTTGCAGAGTTTAGCTGGGAGACGGAGTCTTAGGGATTTTTTAGCCCGAGATGGCTTTGAACTGAAATCTTTGCCACAAAAGCCCTTTATTATTTTCAATTAAAGCAACAAGGAGATCAAGTAGAATAAGTAGAGCTTACCTGGTTCTTATCAAGAATTGCCAACAAATATTCTGAAATGACAAAACTCATTAGATGTGATGAAAATTTTAGCATAGATATGCCCAGTATTTTAGAACCATGTAGTCAGTAGTAGAATACACAACACAAAACAAAAAAGGCAAAACTCAAAACCTAAAATTTTGACAACATTTAGACATCTTTGCTAACAAAGCACATCAGATCGTTGGGCCTCAGTTACCAGGGCCTGTGAAGAGAGCAACTTGTTAGCAAGGCACCTTAGAATAGATGGAGTAGTAAACTTAGTGGAAGGTTAAGGGTCAGATGGGGCCAAACCCTTAACCCACCACGTGGCCAAGATGGCGGATTCAAGATGGCGAATTTCTGAAAGAATGCAAAGAAAGCCTGAATAGATTAAGCCTACATTGGCTAGCCTTTGAGAGGGAACCTAGAGGGGGGTCCCTGGGACCCAGCCTGCGTCGCACTCTTCAAGGCACAAGCCAAAAAGTTGTAGAAAAAAAGGGTAGAAAGTTGCCCATGAATGGCAGAGAGAGAGCAAAGAGCCTGAAATTAAACTTCTGACCATTTACCATTGCAGTAGCAAAAACTGTGCTTCTGAGAATGGCATAAAAATGAGGCTCTCTGGCTTTCCAGGGAGCGCGGGAGACATTTCAAAGGGGTTTCACGGCTCAGGCGTGATTCGTAGCACCCCATTAAATGAGTAGAGTCAGTCTGGTGAGTGAAGGAGAGCTGACCAGGCAGAAGCGGCGTCCCGAATTCCCCCAGAGCCCTCTAGAGAGAAATGGCCAAGCCCCCAAAGCCAAGCATCCTCAGCTTCAGAGGTGACCGCCTTTCAGCTAAAGGCCGTAGGAGCTCTCTGGCGTGGCGCCACGTCTGGACAGAGACTGAGTGACAGAGAGCCGTAGAGTAGTTTCACTCACCAGAGTAGAGAAGTGTGGACATGGATGTGAAGGCAGCAATGGTATCGATGCGTTGATTCCGCCGCAGACAGACTGGTTCGCAAAAGGCCGTCAGAACTGCGGGTATTCCTCAGAGCAAAAAGGGAAGAACAACAAAAAAAAGAAAAACGAGGGGAAAAAAACAGAAAAATCCCAGCTATCCTGACTTTAAGCCTTTATCCGAGTCACGGCACCATTTATGTTAGGTTTTTAAAAAGAGGTAGCCGAGTAAGAACTGCACTAGCACGCACGTGGTATTCAGATAAGGGGTAGGTTTATTCAGTAGACCTGCTTGGACCAGGCAAGGGTGGCACTCCACGTGGCTGGGAAAGGCCTGGGAATGAGAGAGAGCTGGGAAGAGAGGAAAGAGAGAGAAAAGAGCAGAGAGAGGGGTAAGAACAGTAGCACTCACGTGGTATTCAGGTAAGGGGTAGACCTGCTGGGACCAGGCAAGGTTGGCACTCCACGTGGCTGGGAAAGAGAGAGAGCAAGAGAGCAAGAAAAGAGCAGCAAGAGCTAGAAACGAACAGAGAGAGAAAAAAAGGGAGAGTCTGGGCCTGGGCTAGCCCTTATGTAGGGTATGGGTGGGGAAAGGTGTGGCCACATCAAATTCAGCTGTGACCTCAGCGGATGCAGATGTGACCTCTTCCAGGTGTCCCAGTTGCCTAGGTAACGCAGGTAATGGGTGGAGACTTTGCTGCGAGGAGGGTGGATTCTGCTCGCCATCCAGGTGCAGACCTTACAGCTACCTTTCAGTGGGCACTTACTCTATATCAGGCATTGTGCTTAAACCCTATGAAAGCCTTTGTCCAATCTTGTAAGGTGGGTGAATATTCCCATTCCACAGATAAAGAATAGTAAAGCCTTGCCTGGCACCAGTGACTCACTCTTGTAAACCTAGCTATACAGGAGGTAGAGATCTAAAGATCATGGCTCAAAGCCAGTCCAGACAGAAAAATTCATGAAATGCTTACTGTCAATGAACCACTAAAAATCCAGAAATAGAACTGTGGCTCAAATGGTAGAGTGCTAGCACAGAAGCTCATAGACAGTGCACAATCCCTGTGTTCAAGTCGCAGGACTGGCACAAAGAAAAAAAAAGAAAAGACTAATAAGGCCAGAGAGCTCAAACTTAAAGAAGTTTCTCATGATCACAGAGCTAATGAACAGAAAAGCTAGGATTTCAGCCTAAGTAATTCGACACAAGAACAAGAACCTCGTTTCCATTCTCTCCCTTTTACATTTTTAAAATCTGTTTTTGTGCTTTATGTTTTTCCCATGGTAGAGTCAGATCTAATCCCAGATATCTCACTAGCTTGTACTGAATTTAACTGCTCTGATTTACTACCCTTGTAGTAACTGCATAACTCTCATCCATCTTTGCAGATGAAAGAAATATCTCATACCTCCTACACAGAACTTTATCAATTCATTGGTTCATTCAACACATCTTTCTTTTTCTTCTTTCAATATTTATTGTAAGCCAGGCCCAAAGAAACATAAGCCCACGGTTTCCCTTATTTGCAATAACTAGTATATGTCTGAGACAAGCAGAAACGGTCAGATAAGTTGATGTTAGGTGAAATGAACCCTAAGATAAGGACTCAAATGATTTTTTTCTTTCTTGCTATTGTTTCTAACATATTTATAAGATGATTTCTTAATTCCAACAATTTACTAATGAGAATGCAAAATAGAGTACCTGCAATCCAAAACAGTATAGCTTTCCTTTTCTTTTTCTTTCCTTCCTTCCTCCTTCCCTCCCTCCCTCCCTCCCTCCCCGCCTCCCTTCCTTCCTCCCTTCCTTCCTTGCTTCCTTCCTTGCTTCCTTCTTTCCTTCCTCTTTCTTCTTTCTTTCTTTCTTTCTTTCTTTCTTTCTTTCTTTCTTTCTTTCTTTCTTTCTTTCTTTCTTTCTTTCTTTCTTTCTTTCTTTCATCTTTCTTTCTCTCTTTCATGCCAGACTTGGGGTTTGGACTCAGGGTCTAGGCTCTTTTCCTGACATTTATTTGCTCAAGGCTATTATTGTTCTACCACTTGACCCACAGCTCCATACCCATTTTGTTTGGTAGTTAATAGGAGATAAGAGTATCATGGACAGTCCTACTTAGGCTGGCTTCAAACCATGATCCTCATATTTCAGCCCCCTGAGTAGCTAGGATGACAGGTGTGAACCATTGGTACCTGGCTCAGTGTACTCTTTCTTAATGCATTAAACATAGAATTACCATAGGAACCAGCTATTAATCTTGTTTATTTACATAATAATTGAGAACAGATGAATAAGAAAAAATAAGTATTTATGGTCATAGGATCATTTTTACAATAGTCGAAGGTGGAATGTCCAATTGCTAAAGTGATAAAGAAAATTTGGTCTTTCTATACAGTGGAATATTATGCAATTTTAGAAAATTCAATACTCATACATGCTACAACACAGAGGAACCCAGAAGAATTAAACTCATAGAGACTAAAGTTTTCTAGGGCTGAAGAAAAGGGACAATGAGAATGACTGGTAAGACAGAGATTTTATTAAGTATCTTTAAATAGTTGTACAAAGAAGTTTCAGTTCAACATGGCAGTTTATGTGTACCATATGTCGTGATAAATGTCACCCCTCCGGGTTATCTTTGGGGGTGACATTGATCAAGGAGGCAAATAGTAGTGATGATTTATGTTTGACTAAAGACCATTATCAGAAATATGATTTTCAAATACTTTTCAATTCTGTAAGTTGTCTTTTTATTTCTTAATAGGATCATTTTATACACAAAAGTTTTAAAATTTGATGAAGTTAAACTTCTTTTTTGTGGTTTTGTGTGTTAAATTATTGTCAAATGCAGTATCATGAAGATTTAGCCTTGACTTCTTGGTTTTATGGTTTGGCTTTAATATTTAGGTTATTGATCTACTTTGAGTTTGTTTTTATTGTGTATGGGGCAAGGTTGGCTTCCAACATCATCTTTTTTTTTTTCTTTTCTTTTTTTTCTGTTGGTCGTGGGGCCTGAACTCTGGGCCTGGGCGCTGTCCCTCAGTTCTTCAGCTCAAGGCTAGTACTCTATCATTTGAGCCACAGAACCACTTCCTGCTTTTTCTGCTTAAGTGGTGCTGAGGAATCCAACACAGGGCCTCATGCATGCAAGGCAAGCACTATACCACTGAGCCATCTTCCAAGCCCCCCCAACTTCATTCTCTTGACTGTGAATTTCTACCAACTCCTTCTGGCACTGTTTACTGAAGAAACTACAATTTCCTCATTGAATAATCTTGGCATCCTTTTTGAAATTTATGACCACAGCTGTAAAGGTTCATTGCAGACTCTCACTTTTATTCCATGTCTCTCCTTATGACATTAGAAACCAGTTTTGCTAACTATAGCTTGGTGTTAAGTAAACATGAGAAAGTGAGGATCCTTCAATGTTTTTCTTTTTCAACAATACTTGGGCAATCAGGAGACTCTTACACACTCATGAGAATTTTAGGCTCCAATTTATTACTTCAAAAAAAAGCTACTGGAATACTGATTGCATTGAGTCTGCAGATTGTTTTAGGTGATGTTGCCATTTTAACAACAATGGGTCTTCCAATTAGGAATATGGGGTTTCTTTGCATTTCTTTATATATTTTCTATTTCTGTCAGCCATGTTTCATGTAGAACTTGAATATCCTTCATCTTTACTACGTTTTGTTTCATTAAATTTGATCAAGTTTAATTTATTAATTTCACTTTTGCTTTGTTAGTTGCTAGTATATAGAAATATTAATGATTTTTGTATGTTTGTCTTGTATTCTTTTTGTTGTTGTTGTTTTGTTTTAATAAGTTGAAATCCCAGGCCTGGAAGTCACTGATAGCAGCATTTTTCTCCTTACTGTTGGGGGAGATGTGAGAGAGGGAGGGAGGGAGGGAGAGAGGGAGAGAGGAAATGAGGGAGGGAGGGATCATGAGAGAGAGAGAGAGAGAGAGAGAGAGAGAGAGAGAGAGAGAGAGAGAGAGAGAGAGAGAGAGAGAGAACTGTTTTGTATTCTTTATTTGAGCTGTGATTGTTTACTAGCACTTAATGGTACTTTGAGGCAGATTGCTAGAACATAATGCATACTTGGACTTAAAATCTATGTTATGGGGCTCATGTATATATAAAATGGTTTCTATTTTGAAGATTTATAATTTTTCATAATAATTTCATAATAAAAGTAGCTAAAGCCTACTTATTTAATAAAAATTTCCAATATTATTTAACTATGATATGAAATATAGTGGCAGCAGAAAAAAAAGATAAATTAGAAATCAAGAAAATTACAAATTCTTGTACAGAAAAGGATAATGTCATAACAAAGGGAGAATATTGTTGCAAAATATGTATCTAAAAAAAGATTGGCACCCTGATTATGCAAGTAACTACTATAATTCAACATTGGAAAAACAAATGCTACAGTTTTGAAAATGGGCAAAAGACCAGAACAGATTTTTTTTTTCAAAGAAAAGATACACATGATGAGTAGGCACATAAAAAGCTGGTAAAAATTACTAGCCATTAGAGCAGTGAAAATAAAAATTACAATGACACACTACTTCACATTGATTAGGATAGCTATTAACAAAAAAAGCAAAAAGCAAAAACATGTTTGTTACATAATATAAATAATATTGTCAAGAATGTGAGGTCATTGACTCCTTCAGGTATTGTTGGATAGAATATGCAAAATGTTGCAATCATTCTCAAGAACAATCAGTTGATCAAAAAGTTCAACATAAAATTATCACATGATACAGCAATTCTATCTATAAGTATATATGCAAAAAATTAAAATTAGGAACTCATCCTGATAATGCTACCATGATATTCAAAACATTATTCACAATCACTAGGAAGTGAAATCAATGCAAATGGCCATTAACAGCTGGATGGGTAAAGAAAATGTTTTATATACATACAAGGGAGTATTAGTCACCTTTTTTATTAAAGAATGAAATTTTCACACATGCTACAATATGAATCAGCAGTGAAGTTATTATATTAAATAAAATTACATGAATGAACCTAGAAATCATTATGCTAAATAAAATAAACTGGATACAGAATGACATTGTATGGTGCCACTCAGGTTGAGTGTTGAAAACAGGTAAATTCATGAAGACAGAAAGTAGAATAGGGGTTACCAGGGGTTGGAGGAGGGTGAGTTGTTGTTCAATGGATACAGTTTCTGTTTGAGATTATGAATAACTTCTATAAATAATATTTATTTTGTGTATTATGAATGTGATGCCTACAGGTTACATACTTTAAATAATTTAATGGTGATTTTATGTATGTATAATATAAAATGCATTTAACCACAATAAAAATATTATAGCTTACTTGCAAGAAAGCACAGAAAAGGTTCCTTCAGCAGAAATCTGATAAACTGGCCTCCTCTTATGATACAAGACAGGTTGGAACAAATATAGCTAGATAGTAATAAGCTTTGCTTAAAAAATAAAGTAGCAAGTTCATTAAAAGTGAAAATAGAGTATAGATTCTCCACAGAGAGGGGTCCAGGAGACTGGAGTCTAACAAAGTCCTCCAGAGAAGTTGCCTTAGCTTTGTTTTTGTCTTAATTTTCTTCATCCTTTTATATCCTCAAACTGATACTTCTCCTAAGAAAAATCCCACAAAAAATATTAAGTCAGTCTTTTGACAGCACATCACATTTCTATTTTATCAGGGTATTAATATAGAAGCTCAACAGGAATTGCCTCACGATCCTTAGCACTGCTCTTACAGACAGACAGGTGGAGCAAGAGATCAATGGAAAAGTACAAGAGCAGAAAGGACTGTTTTGTTTTCATGTCTGTTTTTACTTTTTATTTTTCAATCCAACATGTCAGTTTGAGAGTAAAATGCATCTTGTAAAACGCTACCCCTTACTTGGGTTTGGGGCCTTCACTTTTCTGTATTTAGTGAATCTAGTAAACTTTGTCAAAGAACAAAATACCTTATTGTTAATGACAAATATAGAGATTGTCAAACCTGTTGCTGTCACATTTGTCATCTGGAAGTGCATGTATGCATTTTTACCTCTGTTTTTTCTTCTTTTAGTAAATATTTATTTAATGCTTACTGTGCATCAAGTATGGAAAATACAGCTATGAACAAAACATTAAAAAATCGTACCCTCGTAAGGAATACCTTCTTGTTTCCTTCTTTTCTTCTTATCCACCTAATGAATTGGGAGATTTAGATTCTAGACATAGCTTTTGTTATTGACTAGATAGATATCTGCTAGGATACCTGAGCTCAGGTGTCATTTTGCAAAACCTGAAGATGAGTAACATATCCATCTTAGAGCCAAGTTCAAATCAATATGGTGTCTGCTCCCCAAAGACTCACAGACTATTAGAAAAGCCAGATATGCACCCAGAAAACTGTCATACAAGTTTGAAGGCAATGAAAAGATGAAATGAAAAAAGAAGAAATAAAGATAATAAAGACAAGAAGATTATTTCTAGCTTGTGGACACCTAGAAAAATTCCACTGTTGTTGGGCCTTAGGTGTTGAGTCAGATTTGAGGAAGTGTGCATGAATAAATAGTAGGCACCTCTCAAAGCAGAATATGCAGATGATTAAAAAGACCCAGTAATTGCTGGGAGCTGATGGCTCACATCTATAAACCTAACTACTGAGGAGACTGAGATATGAGGCTTGTGGTTCAAAGCTAGCCTGAATAGGAAAGTTTCTAAGACTTTTATCTCCAGTTAGCCACCAAAAAGCCAGAAATGAAAGTGTGGCTAAAGTGGTATAAAATTGAAATAAACTAATATTCATTTTGGATAGTTAACATTGAAAATGCCAAATACTAAATTTGTATGTCTTTGTTTTTATTTTATTTTTTATTGTCAAAGTGATGTATGGAGGGGTTACAGTTACATAAGTAAGGTAATAAGTACATTCCTTGTCAAACATGCTAACTCTTCCCCCATTTTTCTCCTGCTTTCTCTCCCCCCACCATCCCCAACCACAAGTTGTACAGATCCTTTCCAACATGTTGTCTTGTGTATATTGCTGTTGGATTGGTTCTTTGTCTCACCATTCTGTTGTTTCCCTTCCTTTCCATCATTCAAATAAATGTATATACAATACCAGGGTAGCAAAATCAAATACAGTGACAACAGGGGATACACCATAGGGGGAAAATCAATCCAAAGTCCACGGATTGGGAGATTTTCACTCACCATACAACAGACAAGGGCCTCATATCTAAAATATACTTAGAAATCAAAAAATTAAATCTTCCAAAAAACAACTGCCCCATTAGTAAGTGGGCTAAAGACTTAAGGAGAGACTTCTCTGAAGAAGAAAGAAGGATGGCCAATAGACACATGAAGAAATGATCAACCTCCCTAGCCATAAAAGAAATGCAAATCAAAGCAACATTGAGATTCCACCTCACCTCAGTTAGAATGGCTATAATCAAGAACTCTAATAACAACAGATGCTGGAGAGGATGTAGCCAAAAGGGAACCTTACTGCATTGTTGGTGGAACTGTAAACTTGTTCAATCACTTTGGAAAGCAGTATGGAGCTTCCTCAAAAGACAATACGTAGAACTCCCCTATGACCCAGCAATCCCACTTTTGGGCATGTACCCAAATGATGATCACAAACAAGGCCATACTAAAGTTACCAGTATAACTATGTTTATCACAGCATTATTCACCATAGCTAAGATATGGAACGTATCCAGATGCCCCTCAGTAGATGAATGGATCAAGAAAATGTGATGTGATGTGATGTGATATGTGTGTGTGTGTGTGTGTGTGTGTGTGTGTGTGTGTGTGTGTGTGTGTGAGAGATGGAATTCTATGCTTCCATCAGAAACAATGATACCACCCCATCTGCAAATAATTGGAAACACTTGGAAAAAATCATGTTAAGTGTGGTAAGCCAGACCCAAAGAAACATAGGTCCCATGATTCTTACCTGTGTGACCTTAAATAATTTATCCATCTTTCTTTTTTCCCCTAGTAATAAATTCTTTTTATTTAAACATAGTTGTATTGCTGGGTTCCAGTAGTTCATGCCTCTAATCCTAACTACTGAGGAGGCTGATATCTCAAGATCACAATTAGAAGCCAGCCCATGCAGTAAAGTCAGTGAGACTCTTATCTCCAATTTAACTACCAAACAAAGCCAGAAGTGGAGCTGTGGCTCAAGTGGGGAAAAAAAACAAAACAAAACAAAACAAAAAAAACTCATGGACACTGTCCATACCCTGTTCAAGCCCCAGGACCAGGACAGACAAAGAAAAATAATATGTGTTTCCAAGGTACAAGGTTGCAATGCGTAAAAATATATGTGTGCACAATGAGAATCACCTTAACGCCAACTATGATTTTTCCCTTCCTATCACTGTTATAGATGAGGAAATTGTGATGAGTGACAGTGGAAGGAGTGAATTTCATCATGGGACATGGCATGCTTATATGGCAATGTCATAGTAAAATCTCACTTGTACAGTAACATAGGCTAAGAAAAAAGAAGTAATGTCTGTTGCTGAGGGAATGAGACCAATGACAGCAAACTTTTCACCTAGGCAAATTATAAGAGAAAATGTAGGACAGAAACTTTGTAACATACTACAGAAAAATATTTTTAGCACACATGAACAATATAAAAATTAGAAGTTTATAATTGATATTAAAAATATTAAGAAAAAATTAAAATGAGCTATAGTCTGAATATAAATATTTGGAAAACACTTCTCTAATAAGGGACTTGTTTGAAGAATATGTAAGGAATTCTCAAAACTCAAGAAAGGTAAAAAAGACTTCCTTCTGGTTTCAGCTATTAAAAATTATCCTCATTTCTCCTAGTCCCCCCACCTTATACTTAAAAATACATCAACAAGGAAGCATAAGAAACATCTGAAAGGTAGAAAGAAGATGACTTGTTGTGAGTTGATGCACAACTGGTAGCAAACTGCCTGAGTTTTCTAATTACCTACCACATATCTCAGAAAGAGCACTGTAGATTGCTCTATTTTCAATTGCCAGTAGAGCTCTCTTCCTTCTAGATAAAACATTAGAGAAAGATGGCCAAAACAGAAAATCTCCTTGTTAAAACCCACACTGTTCCAGTCAAATGTCAAAGGAACCACACTCCTCATAAGAACTTTACCTTCACAACAAGCAGGTAGAGGTATTCCAAGTATTATGATGAATTGTCTGTAAAACTGAATAGAGATTTTACCTTTCATCCTTATCTGGCAGAGGCAAAAGAATCTTAAATGCAGCAAGAAAGAGGCAACTTAACATGTGCAATGGATCCAAAATGAGATCAAGGAATTATTGTTCACTAAAACTGTGAACTTAGCTGATCATGGTGCCACATACCTGTAATTCCAGCACTCAGAAGGCAAGATGGTTATGAGTTTACGGCCAGACTAAGATGAATGAGAAGCTGTCACAAAAAAAATCAGTAAGTATGATAAAGAAGAAAGAAGGAAGGAAGAAAGGAGGGAAGGAGGGAAGGAAGGAAGGAAGGAAGGAAGGAAGGAAGGAAGGAAGGAAGGAAGGAAGGAAGGAAGGAAGGAAGGAAGGAAGGAAAGAAGGAAGGAAGGAAAGAAGGAAGGAAGGGAGGGAGGAAGGGAGGGGAGAAGAAGGGAGAGAAAAAAGAAAAGGAAATTAAAATTATACCACAGAAAATATCTATTTAAAACTAAAAGACAGTAATTAATTAGTACAGTTTTAAAAGAAAACATATCAAAATGGCTAGTAACTACATTAGATATATAAAAGATTTAAACACTTCATTCAAACAGAAAATACTAGTAGTAAGAGTTAAAAAGAAGGATCTGCCATGTGCTGGTGGCTCACATCTGTAATCCTAGCCCCTAAGAAGGCTGAGATGTGAGAATCATTGTGTGAAACCAGCTTCTCCAGGAAAATCCTTGAGATTCTTATTTATTTATTTATTTATTTATTTATTTTACTTGTTTTTTTTATTGTGAAAATACCATACAGAGGGGTTACAATTACATGGGCAAGGTAATGAGTATATTTCTTATCAAGCATTGTTGCCTCTCCTTTGTTTCCCCTTCTTATCCCTTCCCATCTTCTCCCCACAACCCTCCCTTCCCCCTCCTCCCCAAAGTTGTAAAGTTCATTTTTCTATATAACGTCTTATTTATTATTAATCAGCAAAAAGCCAAAAGTAGAGCTGTGACTTATGTGGTAAAGCACTAGCCTTAAGCACAAAAACTCAAGGACAGTACCCAGGCCTTGAGTTTAAGCACCAGAACCCGAACAAAACAAAAGAAAAGAAACAAAAAAAAGAAGGATCCAACTTTACGCTTGCTACATGAGGTACAATTCAGATTCAAACACATAAATGGGTTGAAACTTTACTATTAGACCATTCTGTACTATGTAAATAATAATGACCACCATAAAAAAAAGCTGATGTGAACGTATTACTATTAGACAGAGAACACGTTTAGGCAAAAACTAGAGGCAAAAGTCATTTCATAATGAGAAAGGGTCAGTTTATCAGGAAAAAGTCACTTATAAACATGTACTAGAATAACCCAAAACTTGAGCTGAGAAATAGTACAAAAATAATCATGAGAGAATTTAGTGAAAAGTAATTTATTAAAGGAAAACAAATGGTTCCTACTTTAGTCAGTGGAAATGACAAGTGATTAATAAATGATATATAATAATTAATTTACAGAATGTTTTAAAACAAATATTCTCAGCTTTCTGTTAAGTAAGAACAATAAAAAATAGAAACAACTAATGCAGATTCCTCTCTAGCATAAGTTATTATAAAATGTGATTTTAATAGTAAAAACATTCAATTTTCTCCTTGTTTTGTTTTGTTTTTTTATCTTTTTACTGTTTTATCTTTTTATCTTTTTCTAAAAGAAATGTATTCATTATCTTATTTATGTAACTGTAATCCCCCTGCTTATCATCTGTTCAAAAAATGATGATTTAAAAAATAAACAAGGAGTAAATTGAATGTTTTTACTATTAAAATGGTGGCTCTTTGCCCAGGTAACTGTAAGCCCTCTGTACAGTATTTTCACAATAAAAAACCTTATAAAAAATAAAATGGTGGCTCAGTGATAGAGTCCATACCTTGTGTGCATGAAGCCCTGGGTTTGATTCCTCAGCACCACATAAATAGAAAAAGCTGGAAGTGGTGCTGTGGCTCAAGCTGAAAAGCTGAAGGACAGCGCCCAGGCCCAGAGTTCAGGGCCCATGACTGAAAAAAGGAGAACTAATCAGATAAATTATAAAACTAAAAGTATAAAAACTCTTAGAAGAAAACAGGAATTCAATTTTTAAAATATTCCAGTGTTTTTTTCTGGTAGACACATCAAGCTTTTCTTTTTAAAATAATTTTAATGGTTATTTTTCCTTTTATTTTATTAATCTTATGTGGTACCAAGGAATTGAACCTAGGGCCTCATGCATGCTAGGCAAACACTTTACCACTAAGCCACATTCCCTACCCATATCAAGCTTTTCTTACAATGTAAATTGAAAGTAATATAATCTAGAGTAGCTAAAACAGGGTTGTAAAAGAACAATACTATTGGACAATCATTAAATATAATGGTTAGTTTAATTTTATAAGCACAGTAATTAAGAAAATGTGATGCTGAGAGGAACAAATGCATAGATCAGCAAAAGAAAATTAAGACCATAATCTTTTTTTTTATTTTTAACTCTTCTAGATTCACACTGTTTAATTTTTTAAATATTTACAAGTATATCATGCAGTTTGATCAAATCCATTCCATTATATATATATATATATATATATATATATATATATATATTAGTTTTCCTTAATCTTTTCAACAAATAATACTGGAACAATTGTACACCCATAAGCAAAACAAACAAACCAAAACCTAGAGCTACGTCTCACACTTACTACAAAAATGAACTTAGAATGAATCATGAGCTTAAATGCAACAGTAAAACTCAAATTCTTAGAGAAAAATTGGTAGAAATCTGCATGGATTTAGGATATGACAAAAAGAGTTCTTAGTCTGCCACAAAAACCATGATCTTCAAAATAAGAAGTTGATAAAAGGGTATCATCAAATTAAATTTTTCTCTGTAAATATCCTATTAGAAATAGAATGAAAATGGAATGGATAAAATGTGCAAAACACTTATTGGGTACAGGACTTTTATCTATCTTATTTAAAAGACTCTCAAATCTCAATAGTAAAGTAACAATCTAATTAGGAAATGTGCACTAGACATGGATATTTCACTGAAGAGAACATACAATGAGCAAATAAGCACATGAAAAGATGCTTAACTTTATTAGTCATCAGGGAAATGTAAATTAAAACCACAGTGTGATGCCACTAAACACCTATTAGAGTGCCGAAAATAAAATTTTAAAACCTAACAATTCTGAGTGTTAATGAGAATGGGGAACAACTAGAAAATTCATAATTGCTAGTAGGAATGCAAAAATTATTTTGCCATTTTAGAAGACAATGTAGTAATTTCTTATGAAGTCAAATGTGCCATTCCCATACCATCCAGTCATTATACTCTTAAGCATTTAGCCCAGAAAAATAAAAACATATACCTATAAAAAAACCTACATGAGAATGTTAATGGCAGCTTTATTTCCTAATAGCCAAAAATACTTTAAAAAATTCCAAGTATCCATTGACAGGTGAATTAACAAATTGTGGAATAGAATGACATACTACTTGGCAATAAAATGGAATGAACTACAAATGTAAAAATGTAGATTCATTTCAAAACTATTTTGCTGAACAAAAGAAGCCTCATACAAAAGGTTATATAGTGTATGAGTCCACTTGTGTGACCATTTGGAGCAGACAAATCCATAGTGAAAAAATCAGACAAATAATGTCTTGAATTTGATTAGAACATACTTTATTATGCATCAAAACATCCCATTTTATCCAAGAAATATATATATATAATTCTTATGGATTAATCAAAAATTAGTAAAATGGTTAAATAGATGGAAATGCTAATTACTTTGATTTGATCATCAGATATCATTTACTTGTGTAAAAGTGTTACAATTTACCTCATAAAATAATTACAAGCAATAAGGATTTTTTTTAATTTTTAAGTGAAAATATCCATTTTGTTTACTAAAAAGAAAAACATCACAATCTTGAAATTCAGATGAAATCTTATTGTTCTGTAATTCTCCTTGCAACTTGTCAGGTCTTTGATCAGCTCCTCCCCCTAACTTGTTGTTGTTCATCTGGTTGTTTACAGTTTTCTTTGTTCTCCTAAACTTTCTACCTAATTCTCATCTTGTTGCCCTGGAGCTGACAACTTTGATACTTTGTCATGAAAACTGGAGGGCCCAGAAAGGAGCTACCTCAGCGATGTCTCTTCTCTAGTCTCTGTCTCCAAATCTTCTTACACTAATAACATCACCTGTCTATGAAATAGTTCTAATCACTCTTATCTTGAATTCAATCCCAAGTGTTTTCTTTAGATTTTGGACTTCTTCTCAAGCCAAGCTTCTTGAACAGATTCTCTGCACTCCGTTGTCTCCATTTCACAATAACTTTTTGACTCCTTGCAGTCAGATTTTTGCCAGAACCCATCCAAGGCATGGTTCTTACCTTCAGTGACTTCCTCATTGCAAATTCAAGGTACATTACTCAGTAATGTTTTTTTCATAGACTTTCTATGTTTTTCACTCTGTGAACTTGTCAATCTTTCTCAATTCTCTTGTTGTCAATTTACCCTAATCATATCTATGTACCATTCTTGTTTGTCTCTTTCGTGAGCTCCTCCTCTAGCTTTTAAATTTGGGGATTCTTCAAGGAGATATCTTCTGTCTTATACCCTTATGCTTCTACATTTTCTTAATATTTATAATTTTCTAAATGCTTTGCCACATCATGGTAACTCCTCACTCAGCAGACATATTGATAACACTTCGTGTGTGCAGTATATTTATATGCTTCATGGTCATATGCAATAGAACATATCCCTGTTTAATATCCAAAACATATTTTTTGAGTTAATGACATCATATCACAATTAAAGAAACATAGACTTCTCATTCTTCCCCAGATCTAATGTCTAATTGACAGTCATTCCTACAAATTTCAGTTTATAAGTACATATAGAAATGACTAGCAACTTGGGAGGCTGAGAACCGAGGATCTCAGTTTGAAGCCAGCCCATGGAGGAAAGTCCCTGAGACACTTATCTCCAGTTAATTAACAAAAAGTCTGAACTGAAGCTGCGGCTGGAGGCTGAAGTGATAGAGCACTAGTCTTGAGCAAAAAACCCTCAGGGATAGTGCCCAGGCTCTGAATTCAAGCCTCAGTAACTAGCCAACAGAGAGAGGTGGGGGGGAGGAAAGGGAGGGAGCTAGGGAGGAAAGGAGGGAGGGAGAGAGGAAGGAATTGGGAGAGGAGGAGGAAGGAAAGAAAGAAAGAAAGAAAGAAAGAAAGAAAGAAAGAAAGAAAGAAAGAAAGAAAGAAAGAAAGAAAGAAAGAAAGAAAGAAAGAAAGAGAGAGAGAGATAAATGTATCCTCTTCCATTTTCACTGGCAATGCTTATGATTAGTTCAAATAGTATAATTTCATCAACATCTGCATCTGAACTTGTTACTGTAAAATCCGTTCTTCACAGTGAAGCCACGATAATCTACATAAAATACAACCCTAACTCTCCCAATCACAAAACTTTTCTATTTTTTCTTCATAGTATATAGAAAAATAATTACCATGATTTTGCTATGAGATCAATCCCTCATTGCTTTAACTGGATTTATAGTTACCCATCCATCTTCAAATGTTCTTAAAGATAATGTCATAAAATGGAAAACTGTGTTCTTATCTACTTAAGCTTCATTCTAAGTATGAAAAAATCCATATTCCTTAATATTAAAACATGTAACCTGACACTTGCCCACCTTTACAGCCACTTCACACCTCTATTCTTGAACAGCACAAGCATTGAACACCAAGTATTTTTCATACATGCTCATGCACTGTTCTTTTGTAAAACTTTTGCTAGGTATTTACTTTCTGGTTTATAAACATTGCTCATATACCATATTCACAAAACTAACTTCTGTTTACTGTACAGTCCACTATAGTTTTGTTTCTGCTGGTTAACCACTCTTCAGAAGCAGCCTTTACCAAGGTTTTGAATTAACTTTTACCTCTAAAAGCCAACAGTCACTCATTTTTTGTGTGCCCAGGACTAAGGCTTGAACTTAGAGCCTGGTGCTTTCCCTTAGCTTTTTCAGCTTAAATATGCTTCTCTACAGCTCCACTTCTGATTTTTTGCTAGTTAATTGGAGATAATAATCTCATGGACTGTCCTGCCAGGGCTGGCTTCCAACTGTGGTCCTCAGATTTCAGCTTCTTGGGTAGTTAAGATTACAGGTGAAAGACACCAGTGCCCAGCCCAACAAACTTTTGTTTTTACTTCTAATGATTTTTTTTAATTCAACTCATTAGAATACATTGGTTTTACATGGGGGAGTGTTCATTCTGACATTTCTACACATGTATACAATGTTTCCTGATCTCCACCATTCTACTCCCCCTTTTAAAAATTATTTCAACATGTTTCATTGTTCTGTTTTCATGAATGCCAATAAAATATTTCAACCATAGTTATCCTCATTCCTCTTCTTTTTTAGCCTTCTTGTATAAAGTGGACAGGTAGTGTACTTAGTACTACTGGAAACCCATACTTAGTACTTGAGTGGAAATAAGACTGACATAGAGTCCTTGTGTCTTAGATCCTAAGTTATAGCTCCTGGGATACAAAACCAGCTATGTAATTCATTTATTATGTGACCTTGAATAATTATGCACCATCTGCCTGAGAGAATCGTCACATCAGATTGAAGAGTTCTCAGGCTAGGGAGGAAGGAGAGACAAACTTTTACCAAAGGAATGCTGAATTGATAGAAGTATAGTACCATCAGAGTAGATGAGAAAGATAGGACTCTCTTTCAGGATGAGGGAAAAGGTGATGGATATGAGACCATTCTTAGAAGAATAAGAATAAATCATAAAGTACAGGAAAAATGATACTTTCTAGAAAAATCTCTGTAGTCATTTTAAAATATGTACCCTCATATAAGAAATCTCCAAAATATGTTACATGTCCTCAAAATTAATATACTACCAATTATAAGATAGAATATCATTTTATATATCGTGATGAAAAAAATACTGCTCTCAGAGTGTGGCAAAGTATAGTTTTAAATTTTTAATCTCAACTTTTTATCCTTTTTTTAAATTACTGAGAGTACCAAATGACTTTTTATTTGTAGTTTTATCTGCTGATATTTGATATATACAAATTAAAATTAAGAAATTTGGTGAAAAAGTGAGCCCATTTCCTAGTAAAAAAATAATAGATTTTATAAAAATAATTATAGTTTAAATTTTTTCTCCTAAGAAGTGTAGATTTATTTTAGATTTTTGTGAATTACTTTATTGTTAGGTATAGAACAAGACCTTTACCTCTAATGGGATATAATACTTTGAAGCATCTGGAGAAATTTCTACCTCACTCAGATATGAAGTTGGAAAATGAAGAATCATTTTAATAATCTTTTGGATAATTGAAAGTATCTACTCTAATGATATATCAAAGCTCAACAAGTGGGAGTTTCTTAAACAGGTCAGCATGGGGAATTTGAAACCACATAAAATGTTTCCATTTTCCATTTGGGATTAATTTTTCTTATAGGACTTGACAACATCATGGGTCATTTAGAAAACATTGGTTCATCTAATTATGCATTCATATTGTTCATTTCATTGCATACAAACAAAAATTGTCATTTAAGCCGGTGATGGTGGATCTCACATGTAATACTAGCTACTCAGGGGGCTAAGATGTGAGGATCACACTTTGAAGCCAACCAGGGAATGAAGGTCTTTAAGACTAATCTCCAATTAACTACTAAAAAAGCTGGAAGTGGAGCTGGACTCATGTAAGAGGGCTAGCCTTGAGGGCTAGCTCAAGGACAGCACCAGGTTCTAATTTCAACCCCCAGGATCCTCATCAGCGCGCACGCACACACACACACACACACACACACACATACACACTATACATGTAGGTATATATGCATATGAATATATATATATATATATATATATTACACAACATTTATTTGGCCACTTAATGTTAATACAATAAAAATGGCAAATAGTAACTTAGAAATTATAAAGATAGTTTTATATTTGCCTGAATACTGGAGTTTGAATTCAGGGCCTGGGTTTGCTCCCTTAGCTTTTCCTCTCAAGGCTGGTGCTCTACCACTTAAACCACATTTTTTTTTGGGTCTGGTCATGGGGCCTGAACTCTGGGCCTGGGTGCTGTCCCTCAGCTCTTCACCTAAAGGCTAGTGCTCTACCACTTGAGCCACAGTGCCACTTCTGGCTTTTTTCATTTTGCTTTATGTGGTGCTGAGGAATTGAACCCAGGGCCTCAGGCATGCAAGGCAAGTGCTCTACCACTGAGTCATCTTCCCGGCCCTTAAACCACATTTTTATCTCTGGCTTTTTTGCTTATTAATTGAGATAAGATTCTTACATAATTTTCTTCTCAGCTGCCTTCAAATCTTGATTGTCAGATCTCAACCTCTTGAGTATCTAAGATTTTAGGCATGAGCCACCAGTGCCTGGATAAAGACAGTTTAGACATCAAAGATCTCCTTGTGGGCGTCCGAGGGGTCAAGAGACCACATTGGGTAAGCCATTGGCATACTATTTGTTCCCACATAGAATTTTATTTTAGTGTTATTGGATATTCTACTTTAAGCTATATAAGACCAGTTTGTTTGGGGTTTTTTGCCACTCCTAGGGCTCGAACTCAGGGCCTGGGTCGGATCACTTAGCTTTAGTGCTCAAGTGTAGTGCTCTACCACTTTATGCCATAGCTACACTTCCAGCTTTTGCTGGTTCATTGGAGATAAGAGTCTCACAGACTTTCCTGCCAGGCTGCCTTTAAACCATAATCCTCAGATCTCAGCTGCCTGAGTAGCTAGGATTACAGGCATGAGTCACCAGTGCCTAGCTAAGATGCATATATATTTCTTTATCATCTACAGCATTTGCTTAGACAATGAAAGTAGGATATAAGAAAAATAAATTTATTTAGGAATTTGTGAAGCTTCATTTCATTCAGAGTTTACTTTTCTGAAATGAAAATATTTGATTTTTTATTGTACCCCAGTTTTGGCATACAGAATCCTTCTCTGGGACATCAGGAGCATTGAAGATATAGCATATTTACAACAAATGCTTTCTTGTTTTTAGAAAACTCTGTCTCCAGAAGGGAACCTTACTGCATTATTGGTGGGAGTGTAAACTTGTGCAACCACTTTGGAAAGTAGTATGGAGGTTCCTCAAAAGACTCCACATAGAGCTCCCTTATGACCCAGCAATCCCACTTTTGGACATTTACCCAAATGATCACAAACAAGACCATACTAAAGCTACCAGCACAACTATGTTTATTGCAGCATTATTTACCATAGCTAAGATATGGAACCAACCCAGATGCCCCTCAGTAGATGAATGGATCAAGAAAATGTGGTATATATACACAATGGAATTCTATGCCTCCATCAGAATGACATTGCCCCATTTGTTAGGAAATGGAAAGGCTTGGAAAAAATTATATAAAGTGAAGTAAGCCAAGCCCAAAGAAACATAGGTCCCATGGTTTCCCTTATTTGCAATACCTAGTATATGTCTGAGTCCAATAGAAAAGGTCAGATAAGGTGATGTTAGGAAAATGAACTCTAGGAAATGTATTTAAATGTTTTTTTCTTTCGTGCATTTGTTTCTAACGCATTTATAAGATTATTTCTTTGTTGCTTTGTATGTCCCTCCCCCACAGTATAACCCCTGCTTTCACTGTATTTGATGTCAGTATAATTTGTGGAGGAGAAGGGGAAAAACAAGTCGTTTAAACAAGGATACAGGTGGACCTGTTGCAACAATGAGAAGTACAAGTTGTCATGTCGAAAACGAACTTTAAAACTGTGGTGGGGGGGAGGATTGGATGGGGGGCAGGGGGGAGGCTGGGAAGGGATGTGAAGGGTAAACAAAGGAGGAGGCTACAATGCTTGATAAGAAATGTACTCACTGTCTTGCCCATGTAATTGTAACCCCTCTGTACAGTATTTTCACAATAAAAAGAAAAAAGAAAACTCTGTCTCCAAACACCCATTCTACAAGTTTTGTTGTTGCTATTTTATTCACCTTACCAGGGAATATCAGTAGATGATTTTCCAAAAAAAAAAAAAACTTAAATTTTTTCCTTAAGTAGTTGCTATAATGGTGTGTTAATTGACATAAAGAGGTTGCAGTTACCTGGTCATAAAATTAAAATGTACATGTGCTTAGGTAACTGCAGTCTGACCAGTAGTGATTATAAAATGTCATTGAATTATAAGAGGCATGCAGATTTGAGAGATGTTAAATTTACAATACCATTTTAAGAGAAAAATAACAAGTTGCAGATAATGTATAGGATATGCTTCAATTTATTTGAAAATATGAGCTCCATAGATAAATTTGCTCACACAGGCAGAGAATTTCCAGTATATATTGTACTGTGTTTTGGTAATAGAGAATTTGTTGGTCTTTAGGGAACAATTGGCAGATGAAGGGCAGAGGTAAAGAGACATTACACTGTATACCCTCTTGCCCTGTTCAGCTATCTTACATCCATCGATTAATCTTTGTTATAAAATTGGAGTTAAAATAGAAAAAAATATTTTTTTCTTTTCTATAGGTCACGGTTTAATCATTATATTGCCTTTGTAGTACTAGAAATCTGAAATTTCTCTCAAGTTCTGCCAGGGGTTTATCCTTTAGGGTTTTGGAGGTATTTTTTACATTCTCTTTTTTCCTCTTTGTTTCTTCCTCCTCACTTTTTCTTTCTTTCTCTCTTTTTCTTTATGTTTCTCTTTCTGTTTTTTTTTATTTCCTGTTCTTGCTTGCTTTTTCTCTCTCTTTCATTTTCTTCTTCCTTTGTTTCTCTCTTTTTTATCTTTCTTCTTTTATTTCTGCACTGCTGGGTATGGAACTCAGGGCCTCATATATATTAGGTGTGTCCTTGTCCTTTATTTTTTGTCTCAGACTTGGGGAATCTCATTTTCCAACTTTCTGCTACTTGTCTCCTGACATCCTATCAAGATATGAATTTGTATTAACTGTCTCTTGTTACTGTAATAAACTGCCATACATATTACAATATAAATTTATTACATAACATTCTTTTAGACAAAAAACCAAAATGAGTCTTGCTGAGCTAAAATCAATATTCCAGTCTGATATCCCTTAAGGAAGCTCTGAGAAAAAAATCTTTTTCTTGCCTTCCAGTTTCTAGAAGTCCCTTACATTTGTTGACTCATTGCAAGCAAGGTCAGACCAATGTGTTCCTCATTTTCTGGTTTATTCATGAAACTTCCATTCTTTTCTTTTTTGTTCTTATTGTTATGAGACTAGGACTCACTCAGTACCTGACTCTTTGCTCATTGGCTAGTGTGATACAACTGAGTCACCCCTTCAATCCCAATCCATTCCATTCTTGAAAGTCCCTCTTGTACCATTCAGTATGGTCCATAATAAGGTCTCTACCTTAAGATCAGTAAATTGCAATCTTTTACACACGAAACTTTAGTCACCATTTGCCATGTGAACTGACATAGTCATCAGTCCTTGGAACTAAAACATTCATACTATTGGAGCAGGGCAATTTTTCTGCCTGCCACATACTTATTTGAGCCTAGCTCAGCCCACTCTATGGTGTTTCTTCCAAAAATTTAAAGAGATACTATAAAGTATGTAATGGTATAATGAAATAGACTTTGCTCAGTTCTTCACTTTCTGGCTGTTCTTCACTCAGCTAGCTTTGTGATTTGGGAAAAAAATCATTCTTATTATGCATCTCTCTTTTGCTATTTGTGAAGTCAGCACAACAATCCTAAATTTAACGGATTCATCTTAAAACCCTTTGCTTTGTGCTTACTTCATGCAAAACATTGGGTTGGCAATGTAAGGGGCAGAGGTGAAGATGCTTCAGTTCCTGTCTGTATGAGGAGGCATAATAAAAACTGTGAGGAATGTGACAAGAAATGTCTTGATGACCATATAAGAGGGTAGTTGATTTCGATTGCAGCCTTTGGTAGCAAATATGTATGACCTAAAAAAATAAAATCTGAGAAAGTATTTACTAGGAATCTTGAAACTCTAAGAAAGAATGAAATTGTTATATGTGTATGTATATATTAATTTGGTTTTGATTCACCTGGAGAGTAATTTTAAATTTTAGCCATGCCCTGACAGAAGTCTAGGAGATTTACTTGTGAATATTTATAATGTGCTTTTCAAAAGATATCTTGGCTGATTTCCAGGTGTTTAAGTGTCCACATACCCATGACCAAGTGTTGCTATCATAGGAAACATACCTACAGAATCAGATACCTTTAAGAATCTTATCTAGTTTATTTCTGTGCAAATAGCCACTCTCTACAAGAGCGTTGACTAAGAAGAAATGTCAATCCAACTGTATTTATTGAGTGATATACAGATAAGGTAATAGCAAGTACAACAAAACATATAAAATAACAAACAACATGAAAAAAATGTACAGATCCACTAGAGAAAGGTCTTACGGGGGCATTACAAGTACTGAACCAGCTGGTGGAATGCCAAAGGGTGATGGATCCTTGTCTAAAAGCTATATTTGGCATTACTCAAGCAGATTTTCTTTCTTTCTTTCGTTCTTTCTTTCGTTCTTTTTTTTTTTTTTTTTGATCCAGTCATGGGGCCTGAACTCTGGGAATGGGCACTGTCCATCAGCTCTTCAGCTTAAGGTTAACACTCTACCACTTGAGCCATAGCACCACTTCCGGCTTTTTTTTCTGCTTATGTGTTGCTGAGGAATTGAACCCAGGGCCTCATGCATGCAAGGCAAGCACTCTACCCCTGAGCCACCTTCCCAGCCCCTCAAGCAGATTTTCTATAAGAAGATGTATTTGGTGGGTAGTTCAATGGACTCAAGCTGTGACTGAAAACCATGGCCAATGAACCATGACTGAATTGTTCATATGGGATATGGGTGCTAATGGGACAGTTCAAATAGTTTGTATTTCTATGTCCTATACAGAATAGGTCACTAGGATGTTGTTGTATAAGGTGAATGTCTGGATCAAACACACTGAAGACCTGAGAAGAGAAAGAGATCAAAAGCTATCATGAGTGACTAAACTTTGCTTCTGGTATAACAAAATGAAATCTAGATTCAGAACTAATGTCTAGGTAACATAAAACTTTAAGAAGTCAGTGTATAAGTGAAAGCAGAGAAATAGGAATCATCCAATATATTCTAAAAATTGCAAGTTGTTCCATATTGTTAGATTATTGAGTATTGGGTAGAAAGCTTTAGTTGAGTGAAGTTGATGGAATACCATAGGCTATGAAGTTGAATTGGTAAGCAATGTCTTGGATATCAAGTTAATCTGCATCAAATTCATAAATCTAAATCTGTCCAATTTAATGAACCAGGATATCTAGGGATATATTTTAATGCTCTATGAGCTATCTTATTATTTAAATGATCTAGGTACTTATATTAGATAACCACTAAAAATTAGCATTCTCATGTTTTCCTTAAAACCAATGATATCACTAAAACTGGAGTATTCTCATTGGTTTTGTGATTATTATAGAACATATTAGTACCATGATTTAGAAAGACATCACATCACACTATAGAAACAAGGTTTTTGTTTTGTTTTAGTAATTCAAGTAGTAGAAACTGATGGAAAATTGAATCGAGATACAGCTAGCTACATAAAGCCACCCAAACTGAACATAACCTGCACTTTATTTCAGTAAGAGTAAGCATATTAACAAATATACAGTAAGTTTTCCATTAAAGAATTTATTTGGATATTTGTTTACTTATTTATTTATTTTGTCAATCATGGGTCTTGAACTCTGGGCCTGGATGTTCTCCCTGCACTTTTCAGCTGCTCTACCACTTGAGCCACAGTGCCACTTCCAGCTTTTTCTGTTTATTTGTATTTTTAGGACCGAATTTGAGAATGTACTTTTGAGTTTACCAGCCTATCAAAATAACTTTTAAACACTTAAATTATTTTGCTATTGTAATGAAAAGAAAGTATAACAAGATTGAAAATGCCAATTAAAGACACAAAAACAAAGCATAATGTGGGCTCTTGGACAAGATCCTGGATCAGGTGAAAGTGGCTATGTAGGCCATTATTGGAACAAGTGGTTAACCAGACTAGAATTAGCTAATTACATCAACTATTGTAATATAATTTTGAAAATTGAGTTGTGGGTTCCTTGTCCTTAGGTAATACATAGTCAATTAGTTAAGGGCAATGGGGTATGATGTCTGCAACTTAGTTGAGAAAGAATGATAAAGTAAATACAGCCAACTCTGGGAAAATGTTGCCTTTGTATGTCTGAAATCATTTTACATTAAAAAGTTTTAAAAAGAAAATATTTGTGATAACTAAAATGTTGATCCATACTATTCCAAAATGAGAATAAGGGATAAATGCAATGAGAAAATACTTAAAATCATCATCATCCAATTAGTCTTAGCGAAACAGCGTTTATCATATTAAGTTCATGTAAATTTATACTGTATTGATTTTCTAACTTCACATTTAATTTGTAAATATTTTGATTAAAACTTTTAAAAAAAGGTTTTCTGTCTATGGCTTTTTGTGGGTTTTTTCCATAATATGGTAATTATATTACACATAAATAACTAAACTGATATCTGAAGATCTGGAAAAGTTCACACATTTCTCAGATTTGAAAACCATTACTGTAGTCAGTGGAGACGTACAGAAAGTACAGTGTAGACATTTTGGGGTATATAGAGAATAGACTGAATGGAGGCCAAGAAGAAGCTAAGATAACCAGAGGTAGTTCTCAGAAGGGATCTGTATCATCTCCTAGGAAACCAACTGTTTATGTCATTTCTTGCTACTCCGGAGCATTAGAATCCTTTGAAAATAATATCCAACTGCTGGAAAAGCTATGAAAGATTAACTAATTCCTTCTTTTCTATGTAAATATGGAGAAACTGAAACTCAGAAAAGGAAAACAACTTTTTCTATTATTCACACAGCCTGGGAGTTAGGCTGAGCTGTGAAAAAAACCTTTCTGAGTTTAATTATGCCATACTGAAATTGTTATTTCTATCTCTGGGCCTGAATAGTCACTCTTCCATAATAGTACTTTGTTCATTCTGATTCTTCATATGATGCAGGTTAATGCATGTTTATATCTGGGAGAAACTCAATGAATATGTATCCCCTCTCAGAATAAATTAGTTCTTCAACCAATATGTACCCTTATGCTGTCATTATTACATTCCCATTACTGAAACAAATGACCAGGACAGTACTTAGACAAACATTAGCAGCTGGCACAAGGTACATTATGTCTATCATATTAATATTTGCTACATCACATCAATAGTTTTTTTAAAGCATGGCTTAGTGTGATCTTTTGTTTCCAATGTTCTTCATGCTCATTTTTATTTCTTTTTCAAAGTTTTTAGGCCTACATCTCATTCTGATGCAATATGTCATTCAATCATACTATAATACAAAGCAAACAACAGAACAGGAAATTGGTACTTGCATAAAAATAATAACAGCAAAAAGTATATTCCTTACCACCAATGGCCTGGATCAAGCCCTCATTGTCTTTTGAATGGACAACTGCAAACATCTTACCAATCATTTTCCCTTTTATTATGTCCCTACAACCCTCATTTTCCACCTTCTCAATTCATCTTCTCCCAAAATACCCTTTTAAAGCAAATCTTTAATTACATACATTTCAACATTCCTCCCTCCAACACTGTTTACAGAATCATGCACAAACTCCTGAACAATCAATCTAGACTCTGAATCAAAATAAGGGGCTTTTGGTCCTTTGCAATACTGAGGTGTGGCACTCCAGCTCTCTTTTTCCTACTTATGATTTTGTGTCAATCCTGGGGCTTGAACTTGGGGCCCAAGTGCTATCCCTAAGCTTTTTTTTCTTTTCTTTTCTTTTTTTTATCAGTCATGGGGCTTAAACTCTGGGTCTGGACACTGTCCTTCAGCTCTTCAGCTCAAGGTGAGAGCTCTACCATTTGAGGCAGAGTGTCACTTCTGGTTTTCCGGTGGTTTATTGGAGATGAGTATAATGGAGTTTCATTCTTGGGCTGGTTTTGAAGAGAGATCCTCAAATCTCAGCCTTCTCAGTAGCTAGGATTACAGGCGTGAGCCACTGGCTCCCAGCCTCTAAGCTTTTTTGCTTAAGGCTAGCACTCAACCAATTGAACAACAGAGTTGCTGTGGTCAATTGGAGAGTCTTGAGGACTTTCTTATGTGGCTGGATTTGAACCATGCTCCTCAGATCTCAGCCTCCTGAATAGCTAAAGTTATAGATGCAAGTCACCAGCACTCGTCTGGCTGGTTATTTTTGAGATAGTTTTTACCTGGTTGTTGAGCTCCAACATGCCTACTTTATGCTTTCCACGTTGCTAGGATCAAAGGCATTTTCTACTGAGATAGTCTCAAAAATAGTTTCTCTTCTGGGTGGTCCATGCCGCGGATCAGCTCTGTCGGGACGACGGAGGACACCTAGTGGAGGAACTGGAATAGGTGGGGAGATGGCAAACAGACAACTCACACACAAGAGGAGTGAATGCTGAGTGCGATTTATTGCAGAGGATAACAAGCTTTTATAGCAAAAGTCTCCATGAGAAAGGGCAACAGGTTACACAATCTTGTTGCAAGGCTTCATTCTTAGGTGGTCACCAGCTGGTCGCCTGATCTTGTTTTTTTGGATGACGAGCTATGACGATAGGCACTTGTTACAGGCTTTACCTCTATTTTTAAGAAATACAATTGGTTTCAATGTTTATCGCCTATTAGCCATTAACCAGAGCATATGGGCAAGGTGCTGAACAGAAAGGCATGGACTCTAGTACTTCATAGTTACTTTTGTTTAGTTTTGTACTTTATACATTTTAAATCTTTTCTAAGCAATTGTGCTTCTTTGCCATTCTTTAGAGGGTCCCCAATTTGTGGCCAAAAATCATGATATTTAGTATACTTAGTTAAATCTGGCCATATATCAAATTTAAGCTCATAGTGTCTTTTCTGTAACCCTTTCACATAATTGTTTACTCTTCTCCATAGAGGCCTTAACTGTCTCATAAGATCTTTCTTGTTCCTTCTTTAATAGTAAGCACCAAGGAGGCCTAGATCTAGCAAGTCTCTCAGTAAATGAAAGAGAGTAATAGGAAGTTCTTTTTCCTAAGCAGTTTACCCAACAGTTGCCATCCTTATCATACACACCAGTAAAAGGCTATGGATCTGGGGGAAGTCTTTGGGGTCCTCTAGATAATGGAGGATCCCACCATTTTCCTCTGATAAGCCATTGCCACCTTTTATCTACCAACCTTTTTAGGAATCTTATTTAGCTTTTGGTCTAAATATCCTTCTACATCTTTCTTATCTACAGGATATCTATATGAGTCTATTGTATATGCTTCAGGATTAAAGGAAAGTCTCCAGTAGCCATACACTCTTTTTGCTCTAGCCGTGCCTACAGCTTCTTGTAAATCTCTTACAAACAATTCCTTCTGCTGAAGTGACATCATGAAACCCCCAATACTTTTATATTTACTTATGACTTGTCTACTAGCCTCCATAAGAGGGGCTTTCAGGGTAGTACTTAACTCTGGCGAGTTAGTCATATTCTCAAGATACTCATCAGATGTTGGAGTCGTCAACACTTCCAAAAAAGAGCCTTGAATAAGGGAATGTTGAGCATGAGTAAGTACAATAAGCAACAGGAACAGTAAAAGATTAATAGGCACTCCTATACAGTGAAGAAAAGAAAAACAGGAACAGAAACACATCTTTCCCAGGGGCTTGCCAGCCTTTCCAGGAGGTAGGCCTCTTTAAAGCCCCATTCTCAGATCTAAAAGCAGGTTTCCCATGCTAAGCAGACTCCACCGGAGTAGGCGTGGCAGGTCCAGAACTGTAATCCTCCCAATCTCATCTTCTTATGTACCTGAGAATGACAGGTACATTCCATTGTGCCCAGTTACGAGCTTAGAGGGCTTTATAACTTTTCTCCTAGGCTTGCCTCAAACTGTGGTCCTCCTAACCTTAGTCCCTCGAGTAGTAGGACTGCAGGTGTTGCCAGTGGATCTGAACCCAAACTAGAAGTTTCAGCATTAGATAGGCTTGCATTTGAGTTATAAATCTGTAATAACTTTCTTTATGGCATTTGTCATCTCTAGAACATAGTTCCTTAATCTGTGAAATAGAGTGAATATCTATGATCAGCATGTTGTTGTAAGAGGAATAACTGATACAATATCTGGAAATCTACATTACTCAGTTCATCATATACTGTAGAGTCTACTTTTCATCTTTCCATTTATATCATTATATGACTTTCTGTCCTTGCCCATGCTTTATGCTCTGCCTGAAAGGAAGAGTATATTTATTGAGTGTATACACAAGACTCTTATTCAAAAGTAAAGATTTATTTTACAATATTTATGACGCTTCCTATTTCTTATCCTATTACAAATCTACCTTCAAGGTCTAGTACAAATGTGACCTTGACTTGGAAGCCCTGATCTATCTTAAGGCAATTGAGACTATAGAAACGGCTTTGTAAGTTGTAAAGTAAAACAGAAACACCGTGTTGAATACTATTACTATCACCATTATTAAACCATTTTCAACTTTTAAATATGCCTACAATTTATATAAATCTTTGCAGGACTTTTATTAAGTGTTTAAACATTCTTATCAAATTTTACATGGAAATTTCATTATGATATTTCCACAGGTGTATACAATGTACCCTGATCAAATTCATTTTCTCTATCTTTATTTATGTTTGTTTGTGCTGGTCCTGGGCTTGAGCTCAGGGCATGGGTGCTGTCCATGAGCTTTTTTTTACTCAAGGCTAGTGCTCTACCCCTTTAGCCATAGCTCCACTGATGGTGGTTAGTTTGGGATAAAAATCTCAGACTTTTCTGCCCAAGCTGGCTTTGAAACCATGATCCTTAAATCTCAGCCTCCTGAATAGCTAGGATTACAGGTGTAAACAGCCTTATCTATTATTTTTTTCTTAACTACTTTCCCTTCTTAAACAGTTTCAACAGGTTTCATTGTTGTATTTTCATAAATCTATGTACTGTAATTCTACTATATTCACTCTCCTTCACCTTCCCCTTTTCCACTGGACCCCAACCCCCCAAAACAAGCTGTTCCATATTCCTATTATTCATTTTATTAGTATATATTAATTGTACAAAGGAGATTTACTATGGTACTTATTCAATATCCTTACCAGAAAAATATATGGATATTAAATAATAACTTTCCTTATAATTTGGCTTCAGCCTGTATGAATAATACAAAAAATTGCTTCCCAATTCTGAGTTTCATATTTTAGAATCTGAATATTTTCATGGGGAGCAATATCTCCTGATAGAAAGTCATCAAATTATTTAAGATCTACTGAAATTTTCAGGATTTGAAATAGTTAAGTAAAGGCTCTCACCAATGTGGAGAACATTTAATCCATCAAGATAGTTTATTTAGGAAAAAACAAACCAGTGACCACTATGACATCTTAATTTGTCCTAGCCTTATACCAACTACTCTCATCCTTAGAAATATAGCACCCTTAAAAAGAAATATAACAGCCTTTATTTTTACTTCCATAGGAAACATTATGGAGCTGTAGCACTTTCAAATTCTCAAACAATGACATTGGCAATTAAGATGTTAATATCTTAAAAGACTAGTTTTTTTTAGACCAGAATCAACACTGTGGAAAACATTTGTAGACAAATGTTCAGTGTTATCACATCTGTCTGAAGCAAAGATTATCAGTTGAGGAAAAGAATAAAACTAAACAAAAAAATCTATATTACTATCTGCAGAATGAGATGCTCCTAAAGACATTAGAAAGTGTTGATATATTCCTGAGAGTGTAAAGGTTCTATGCATATATAGAGCTGTGCATATGCTTAAAAGAAACATAATAGTCCTAAGCTCTTATCAGTGTCTAAAATTGAAGTTTGCAATGTTGAAAGTGGGGGCTAAGACTACTTAGTGAGTAAGATCCCTGCCTGGACTACATAGCTAGAGCTGATCTCAAAATCTTATAATGATTACTATAATAGTAACAATAGATAAGGAAAAGGAATTTTAAAAAAAATCAAATGGAAATTGTGCAATTAAAAAATTATGACAAAATGAAAAATATTAGTAATTGGGCTCAATAGATTTTTATTAGATAGAAAGATAAATCAGTGAACTTAAGAGGAAGTCATTTGAGATTATTAACAATAAAGAACAAAACTTTTTTAAAAAAACCTTAATATTTGTGGAATAGCATTATATAACCACATGTGTTGCAGATATATCTGAAGGGCAGTAGAGAAAAAAGGGGTAAAAGGAAGAAAAAAATGGTCAAATCTTCTCAAATTTGATTTTAAAAAAAGCATTAACATACATATAGAGAAAGCTAGACCAACTATAGAATGGAGAAACTCAACACATAACTGTGCATAGCATAATGAACATGTTGAAAGGAAGAAGCAAGAATGAAATATCTTTTGTTAAGAGTTCTCCAATATATTTAACAACTCATTTCTCACAGAAAGCAGGGAGGAGAGAAGGTAGTCAAGCTAAAATTTTATGTACAGCAAAGCTATCCTAAAATTTTAGTATAAATTAATTATGTTCAGATAAGTAAAACAAAATTACTTTGTCGCTAATAGAATTGTCCTATAATACATACTAAAAAGAGTCCTTCAGGATGAAATGAAAGACAATAAGTACCACCATTAAAAAAACTGTGTACATAAAGATAGCATACATTTATTATTGTTTATAAATCTTTTTTATCCTACTTGACTTAAAACACACCTGCATAAAACTATAATTATGAACCTATGTTGATGGGAACACAGGTGAAATGACAAAATTTCTGAAATCTGAGTATAGAAAGAGGAGGCTCAAGCCTGTAATCTGAGCTACTCAGACAGCTGAGAACAGAAGATTATGGTTCAAAGACAGCCTGGGCAGAAAAGTCCACACAACTCCATTTCCAATTAACCAGCAAAAAGTAGAATTGAGCATATGGCTTAAGCAGTAAAATACCAGCTATGAATAGAAAAAAATGTTAAGGAGCCTACAAGGCCCTGCATTCAAGCTCTGGTACCAAACAAATCAAAGTGAGCAAACAAATGAAACAAAAAAACCACAAACAAGGGAAAGGATAAAAAGGGGGAAAGATTAAAGTAGAGCAAAGATTATGAACACCATTAAAAAGTTGACATCTAGCCAGCCACTGGTAGGTCACGCTTGTAATACTAAATGCTCAGGAGGCCAAGATCTTTTTTTTTTTTTTTTTGTCTGGGCCTGAGCACTGTCCCTCAGCTCTTCGGGTCAAGGTGAGAGCTCTACCTTGAGCCACAGTGCCACTTCTGGTTTTCTAGTGATTTATTGGAGATAAGAGTCTCACGGACTTTTCTGCCTGGGTTGGCTTTGAACCGTGATCCTCAGATCTTAGTCTCCTGAGTAGTTAGGATCTTATTATAGTGGTTTGTAGCCAGCACAAGCAGGAAAGTCCATGAATTCTTATTTCCAATAAACTACAAAAAATAAAACAGAAATGGAGCTATGGCTCAAGTGGTAGAGCACTAGCTTTGAGCAAAAGCAGCTCAGGGATAAAGCCTAGGCTTTGAATTCAAGCCAAAGGACCAGCACAAACAAAAACAAAAAAAAAAGAAAAATAAAAGGAGTTCAAGTCACCAAGAAAATGTATCAATTTTAGAAATATATTCTCACGGAAGTCTCCAAATATATTTCATCTTATTAGTAAAGCTGAATGGAAAAATACATAATTCAATAATCATTATTAAAATCTGCAAAATTAAACTTTTATTTATTGACAGAATATTATCGAAGAGATAGAAATCTTGAACAATATTTTAAATCAGTGCTTAACAGTCATCCATGGATCACTCCATTCAACAGCATATTAAAAATATGTCAGGCTACCAGATAAGTCTTAAGGAATGTAATACTTAGATCATATAAAGTATATTTCCTGGCTACAATTGAATGAATGCAAACTGGAATCAATAACAAAGATTTTCAATGAGTATTAAATTAGTTATATAGGAGCAAAAAAGCTCCAAGGTAATATGCATAGTCTGAGTACTAGATTTTAATTTACTATGTAGTCATAAAAGCTCAGAAAAGAGATTTTGGAAACTTACACCACAAAGCACTGGTGAAATTGTTAATCATGTTTAAGCTGATTCAAACATTATGCCATTTATAAATGTACCAAATATTACATCATACTCTATTCATTTGTACAATATTTATTGTTTTATGTATCAGACAAATTTTTTGAAATTCAAAAAAGGAACCTGGTGCTAGTGCCTCGTATCTGTAATCTTAGTTACTTAGTGGCTGAAATCTGAGGATTACACTTTGAAGTTAGCCCAGGTAGGAACATCTATGAATCTAATATCTCTAATTAAACTTGAAAAAAGCCAGAAGTGGAGCTGTGGCTCAAGTGGTAGAGCACTAGAGTACTTCAGCAAAAAATGCTCAAGGACAGCAACTAGGCTCCTTGTTCAAGTCTCAGCACCCCAACGTAGAGCTGTGGCTTGAATAGTAGAATGCTAGCTTTGAGCCAGATAAGCTCAGAGACAACACCCAGGCCCTGAGTTCAAGCCTCTTGATTAGTACAAAACATATAAGAAAAGATAAGGCATAAGAAAAAAAGAAATGAGGAGATATAAGTGTATATTGCTAAGTGGAAAATACCAATGTGAAAGAAAACTACTATTTGATTCCAACTATAGAATGTTCTGATAAAACCAAAACTTGTAGGTACAATGAAAGGATAGTTGTAATTAGGGGTTCAAGAAGAAGCGGGCAAGAGAGTAAGTGGAATGCAGAGAAGTATTAGTATAGTGAAATTAACTGTGTATAGTGGAATTAACTATATAACTGAATATCTACTATTATTATAATTGATTGATGGCAAATCCTTAGAACAGATTGAAATGTAAAGTGAACTATAGATTTTAATAATAATATATCAATATTGGTTCATTGTAATAAGTTATAATAATGCAAGATGTACTAAAGGAGAAATTATGTGCTACTGAGCAGGAGAGAGGAGATATAAAGGAACCAATGATATTTTTCATGCAATTATCCTGCAAATGTAAAACTCTTTTATAATGTAGAGACTATTAAAATAACCTGTGTGCCAGTGGCTCTCACCTACAATCCTAGATAATCAAGAGGCTAATATTTGGATCCTGGCTCAAAGCCAGCCCAGGCAGGAAAGTCCATGACACTCTTATATTCAATTAACCACAAATAGAGCAAAAGTGAAGTGGTGGCTCAAGTGGTAAAGCACTAGCTTTAAGCAAAAAAAAAAAAAAAAAAAAAAAAGCTTAGAAATAGTGTGCCAAGATAGGAACAACAAAGGAGTAAGCACTACCCAAAGGAGTAAATAAAATGAAGGATATAACTAAATAAGGAGTAGAAAAAACAGGAAAAGTCAATTAAACAAGAAAGTACATTCTTAGAATTGATCAACAAAATTGGTAAATTTTTAATATGACAAAGAAAAATAGAGATAGAAGAACAAAATCAGTCACAAAAGCAACAAGATTGCTGACACTACCAAAATAAAAAGGAATGTGTTGAAATATCATGAATATGCTAAAATTTTAGTTTATAAAGCTAAGATAAACAATTTCCTAGAGTAAACCAACTATCAAAACTGAAAGAATATATACAAAATCTAAATATTTCTGTAAAAAATAGACAAATTATCAGAAATCAAACCAATTCTCACAAAGAAAGGTCCATATGAGGTCACTGCTGAAATTTGCCATATGTTTAAACAAGATTAATGAAATAATTACTCACAATATCTTTAAAAAATTGAATGAAAATATTTCTGATTAAATCAATTTTACTTGCAAACCAAAATGTTGTTTTGAAATCCCTTTGTACAACTACACAAACATAATTTATTTTAAAAATAAGTTAGAAAATACCTGGGTGCAAGTAGCCCAAGCCTGTCATCCTACCAACTCAAAAGGCTGAGCTCTAAAGATTCTGATTCAAAGGCAGCCCCAGCAAGAAAGTGTATGAGGCATGTATCTCCAATTAACCATAAAAAACACAGAAATAAAAGACTTATACAATCTGAAGAGAAATCAAAGTTAATAGCTATGTCCATATGATCATATAAAGTGATATTTATCCAAATGAACTGCAAGAAATGGAAACAAGAGGTTGCTATTTTGTTTTTTGTTTTTTCTCCTTTGTTTTTGTTTTCTGTACCTTTTGTCTCATATGTAAATTTGTATGTTTTGGGTAGGGCAAGGAGGGAACATAGAAATATGGGATGAAAAGCAGCAATGATACTCCCTAGACATTATGTTGAAAATAAACTATACAACCTGGGAGAGGGGGTGCTGTTAGGAGGGAAAAACTGCGAGAAAATGAGGGAAGAGGTGGCACTGTTCAAGAAGAAATGAACTCATTTAGCTGACTTATGAAACTGTAACCCCTCTGTACATTACCTCTAAAATAACAATACAAAAAAACCCAGAGTGAGATGGGTGCTGGTGGCTTTCCGTTATTATGTTAGCTACTCAGGAAGCTGAGAGATCTGAAGTTCATTGAAAATCTTTGAGACTGTTATCTTCAATTGACCACCAAAAAGCCAGATATGGAGCTGTGGCTCAAGTGTGTGAACCTTGAGCAAAAAACTTAAGAGCAGTGTTCAAGCCCTGAGTTCAAGCCCCAAGATAGGTACATGCACGAAACAGCCAGGAGTGGAGCTAGGGCTCAAGTATTAGAAGGGTAATCTTAAGTAAAAAAGCTAAGGAAGAAAGCAGAGGCCTTGAGTTCAAGTCCTAGGACTTGCAAAAGGAAGGAAGGGAGGATGGAAGGGAGGGAGGGAGAGAGGGAGGAAGAGAGGAAAGGAAGGAAGGAAGGAAGGAAGGAAGGAAGGAAGGAAGGAAGGAAGGAAGGAAGGAAGGAAGGAAGGAAGGAAAGGAAGGAAGGAAGAAAAGGAAGGAAGAAAAGGAAGGAAGGAAGAAAAGGAAGGAAGGGAGGGAGGGAGGGAGAGAGGGAGGGAGGGAAGGAGGGAGAGAGAGGAAAGGAAGGAAGGAAGGAAGGAAGGAAGGAAGGAAAGGAGGGAGGGAGAGAGGGAAGGAGAGAGGAATAGAGGGAGGAATGGGGGGAGGGAAGGTCTAAAGCCAGTAATCTTAGCTACTAAAATAGAATGAGATCTGGATATAAAGCCTGAAGTTTAAACCTTAGTGATACACAAACAAAAAATATTAATTCCATGATATCAGTATTGCCATAATACCAAAATTTAAAAATCACTAGAAAACAATATACCAATGTCATTTAAATACAGATGTTTTAAACTCAAAAAAAATACTGGCCAACATAGCAACCTATAAAAAAAATGTATATACATGATGAGTAAAACTCATTTTCCCAGAAATGCAAGGTTGTTTCTGTGTATGAAAATTTAGCAGTATCATCATAAACAAGGGAAGAATGCCAACACTCACCACTTTTACTCATCATGAGATTGCAATTAAGTAAGAAAAAAATAAAGGTCATGCAAATCTCAAAGGAAAATGTAAGATTACTCTCTTTGCAGATGATATGATAACATATTTGGAATCCTAAAATCCTAAAAGTTCTGCCAAAAACCTCTTTTTAAAAATTATTTGTTGCTTTGTATGTCCCTCCCCCACGGTATAACCCCTGTTTTCACTGTATTTGATGTTGGTATAATTTGTGGAGGGGAAGGGGAAAAACAAATCATTTAAATAGGGATACAGGTGGACCCATTGCCACAATGAGATGGACAAGTCATTATGTCAAAAACGAACTTTACAACTTTGGAGGGGGTGCGGAGGGGGGTTGCGGGGGGGGGGGGGGCAGATGGGAAGGGATGGTAAAGGGAAACAAAGGAGGAGGCAATAATGCTTGATAAGAAATGTACTCATAGAAGTTTCTCTTTAAGTCTTTCGCCCACTTGTTTATTGGGCAGTTGTTTCTTTGAGGGTTTGTTGTTGGGGGGTTTAATTTTTTGAGTTCCAAGTATATTTTAGATATGAGACCCTTGTCCGTTGTATGGCTAGTAAAGATCTTTTCCCAATCCGTGGGCTTTCTATTGATCTTGCTAGATATGTCCTTTGCCATGCAGAAGCTCTGCAACTTCATGCAATCCCATTTGTCCAACCTTTCTTTGATTTGTTGTGTTTCCGGGTCTCTATTCAGAAAATTTCGGCCTGAGCCAAGGAGACCTAGGGTTTCTCCTATTCCATCCTGTAATGTTTTCAGAGTGTCTGCTTTGACTCTGAGGTCTTTGATCCATTTGGAGTTGATTCTGGTGCAGGGTGATATATAAGGATCTAGCTTTAGTTTTCTACAAGGAGTTAACCAGTTTTGCCAGCACCATTTACTGAAGAGGCTGTCTTTCTTCCATTCTATTGTTTTAGCTCCCTTATCGAAGATTAGATGGCTATAGGTCTGTCTGTAGGTTCATTTCTGGGTTTTCAATTCTATTCCATTGGTCCTGAGATAAGGATGGCCAATAGACACATGAAGAAATGCTCAACCTCCCTAGCTATAAAAGAAATGCAAATCAAAACAACATTGAGATACCACCTCATTCCAGTTAAATGGCAAAATTCAAGAACTCTAACAACAACAGATGCTGGAGGGGATGTGGACAGAAGGGAACCTTACTTCATTGTTGGTGGGAATGTAAACTTGTTCAACCACTTTGGAAAGCAGTATGGAGGTTCCTCAAAAGACTCCACATAGAACTCCCTTATGACCCAGCAATCCCACTTTTGGGCATTTACCCACATGTTTACAAACAAGACCACACGAAAGCTACCAGCACAACTATGTTTATTGCAGCATTATTCACCATAGCTAAGATCTGGAACCAACCCAGATGCCCCTCAGTAGATGAATGGATCAAGAAAATGTGGTATATATACACAATGGAATTCTATGCCTCCATCAGAAAGAATGACATTGCCCCATTTGTTAGGAAATGGAAAGATTTGGAAAAAATTATATTAAGCGAAGTAAGCCAGGTCCAAAGAAACATAGGTCCCATGGTTTCCCTTATTTGCAATATATAGTATATGTATGAGTCAAGCGGAAAAGGTCAGATAATGTGATGTTAGGAAAATGAACCCTTAGATATGTATTTTAATGTTTTTTTCTTTCATGCATTTGTTTCTAACGCATTTATAAGATTATTTCTTTGTTGCTTTGTATGTCCCTCCCCCACAGTATAACCCCCGCTTTCACTATATTTGATGTCAGTATAACTTGTGGAGGAGATCGGGAAAAACAAGTCGTTTAAGGATACAGGTGGACTGGTTGCAACAATGAGAAGTACAAGTTGTCATGTCAAAAACGAGCTTTACAATGTCGGTGCGGGGAGTGGGGGGGGAGAAAGATTGGGATGGGGAGAGGGGGGAGGCTGGGAAGGGATGTGAAGGATAAACAAAGGAGGAGGCTGCAATGCTTGGTAAGAAATGTACGCATTATCCTGCCCATGTAATTGTAACCCCTCTGTACAGTAAGTTCACAAATAAAATAAAATAAATTTTAAAAAAAAGAAATGTACTCATTTGGGGCTGGGGGTTTAGCCCAGCGGAAGGGTGCCCGCCCAGCATTCGCAAGGCCCTTGGTTCAGTCCTCAGCCCTGGAAAAAAAAAAGAAAAAAGAAATGTACTAATTACCTTACTAGTGTAATTGTAATCCCTCTGTACAGAATCTTTACAATTAAAAATATATATTAAAAAATTCAGTTCAGCCGGGCGCTGGTGGCTCACGCCTGTAATCCTAGCTACTCAGGAGGCTGAGATCTGAGGATCGCGGTTCAATGCCAGCCCGGGCAAGACAGACCGTGAGACTCTTATCTCCAATAAACCACCAGAAAACCGGAAGTGGTGCTGTAGCTCAAGTGGTAGAGCGATGGCCTTGAGCTGAAGAGCTGAGGGACAACGCCCAGGCCCAGAGTTCAAGCCCCACGACCGACAAAAAAAAAAAGAAAAAAAAATTCAGTTCAATATCAGGATACAAAATTAGTTGTGTTTCTATACACTGACGATAGGCTATCTGAAAAGAAATTAATAAAATTATCATATTTATCGTAGCAAAAAGAATAAAATACATAAGAATAAATTTAACTGAGTAGTTTCTCTTAGGTTGTTCAAGCTTCTATAACAGAATACCATAGAGTGGGTTACTTAACTAGCAAATATTTCTCTCAGTTGTAAAGAGACTTATAAGGATAGAACCTTGGGAGAAAAGCCTCAGACCACAGAACTATTATGTCCACAAATATGTGATTCCTGTTTGGGAGTGCTGCACACATGAAAATCCAATCCATTTCTGAGCTGAGCCCGGGGAATGAAGCCACGAATGCCCAACACCCATCATCATATACTAAGGCTGTGGGACAAAGGAGATTATTGGCTAGCTGAAAGATTTAATGTTGCATTTCCTATTGGATTTTGGAATTACTTGGGAATAATTACCTGCTCTTTTCTTGCCTATTTATTCCTTTTAGAATGATAATGTCTGTGGTCATGTACTCACCTCTTAAAGGCCTGAGCATTAGATTCCTGCTACCTTGCCAGTGACTAGTTATCACAAGAATGGGGTTGTTATAAAAGCAAATTCGTCTCCCAGTGATCCTTTGTTCACTGGCACTTCCACCTTTCGCCCAGGGATGAAACAGCAAAGAAAGTTGTTACAAGATGAAAGCCTCTGTATCATGGGTTTTCCAGCTTCTACTATTAAGAAGTAAATCTCTATTCTTAATAAATAAATCACTTTCAGGTATTTTCTTTTACTTTCGTGTGTGTGTGTGTGTGTGTGTGTGTGTGTGTGTGTGTGTGTGTGTGTGTGTGCCATTTTAAATTCAGGCCCTAACTGCTGTCCAATAGCTTTTTTCCTCAAAGCTGTCCCATTACCATTTGACGCACTGCCCATACCTTTACTTCTGAATTTTTGGTGGTTAATTACAGATAAGAGACTCACAGACTTTTCTGCCTGGGCTGGCTTCAAACCTTGATCTTCAGCTCTCTGCCTCCTGAATAGGAGAATTACAGGTGACTTCAGGTATTTTCTTGTGACAGAATAAAATAAACTAGGATGTATGCATACAAATATTGGTCTATAGTTTTATTTTCTTATGTCTCTGCTTTCAGTTTCAGGGTAACACTGGTCTCATCAAAAGAGTTGGTAAATATTTCCCTACCCCATTAATTTGGAGTGGAGAGGGGAGAATTGGGAAAGGCTTACTATTAGTGTTTGGTCAAATTCAGTAATAATGATATCAGGTCCTCAGGTTTTCTTTGATGAAAGATCTTTATTATTAATTCAATCACCATACTCAGTTATGGATCTCCTCAGATTTTCATTATGATTCAACCTTAGTAATTTGTATAATTAAGGGATTTATCTATTTCTTTTACATTAATCAATTTAGGGAGGTTGTCTTTTCTCCAAGATGTTTTCTAAATTTTCTTTTTTTTTGGTGGGTCATGGGGCTTGAACTCTGGCTTGGGCACTGTCTCTGAGCTCTTTAGCTCAAGGCAAGCTCTCTACCACTTAAGCCACAGCGCCACCTCCGTTTTCTGTTGGTTAACTGGAGATGAGTCTCACCTACATTCCTGCCTGGCTTTGAATGGTGATCCTCAGATCTCAGCTCCTGAGTAGGTAGGATTACAGGCATGAGCCACCGGTGCCTGGCTTGAATTTTCATTTTGATTTCTTCTTTGACATGAATAAATATTGTTTGAGAGCATATTGTTCAGGAGCATGTTGTTTAATTTCTATGTACTTGTGAATTTTCTGGTTGTCCCTCTGCTGTGATTTCTAGTTTCATATTGTTGTGTTAGAAAAAGATACCTGATATTATTTAATCTTATTAAATCTGTAAAGAGATGTTTAGAAGGCTGGCATAGTGTCTGTCTTGTAAAATGGTCCATGTGTGTTTAAGAAATCTGTATTCCATTGTTGTTGGATTGAATTATCTCACAGTACCAAGGGTAGTAAGAGAGCAATCATACAAAAAATAGAGAATCCAATCAGAAAGAAAGATTCAAAACAATATATTCAGGTGATGACATCAAGTTACAAATGGAAGATGCATTTCTTTACACTAACAAAAGTATATTTACAAAACCCAAAATAATTCTATTTGTAATAGCATGAAAAAGAACACAATAACTTGGGAATAAATTTAACCAAGGAGTTGAAAGATATCTCCACTGAAAAGCATGAAATATTGATGAAGTGATGAATAAATATTTAACAAGATCTATTGTTTGTGAATTAAAAGAATTAATATTGTTAAAAATTCCCAAGGTACCCAAACTTATTTATAGGCTGAATACAATCCCTATCAAAATTCTAATGACATTTTCATAAAAAAGGGAAAGAAATTCATATGGGAATACACAAGACACTGAGCAGCCCAAGCGAACCCAATAAAGAAAAACAAAGTTGGAGACACCATATCAAGTTCAAGCAATACATTACAAAGCTGCAGTAATATGAGTTTAGTTCATGTAGAAAAACAGACATATAGGCAAGTGAAATAGAATGGAAAATCTAAGAACCACACAGACAACTAATATTTAGCACCAGTAGATAAATTACATTTTCTTCACCAAATGGTAACATCATATTTACATGCAAAAGAATTAAATTGTACTCTAATATTATACACTAAAATTAACTCAAAATAGATTGGAAAACTAAACATAAGAACCCAAACTACACAACTCCTAGAAGAAAGTGTGTGTGCTGGTACTGGGACAGGAACTTAGGGCCTGTGTGCTGTTCCTTAGCTTTTTCACTCAAGGCTGTCACTGTACCACTTCAGCCACAGCTCCACTTCTGGATTTTTGCTGATTGATCAGATATAAGGATATATAATACTCAGGGTACCAAAATCAAATACAGTGACAACAGGGAATAAAGCATGCGTGGAGACACAAAAGATAAAAGAAATCATGTAGTACAATAAAAACAACAACAAATAAATATATGTTTATCTGAGTCAGGGAAGGGAAGGTGAACAACAAAATGGTGAGACAAAGGACAAAGGGGGAACCAATGCAACAGCGATACACATAAGACAATATGTTGAAAATGATCTGTACAACTTGGGGTGGGGTGACAGAGGGAGAAAAATGAGGGAGAAGGTAACAAGTTAGATAAGAAATGTACTCACTACCTTACTTATGTAACCTTAACCCCACTGTATACCACCTTGACAATAAAATTAAAATAAAAAAATAAATATAATACACAGCATTCTCCCTACTCTTAAACACTATCCCAGTGCCTTGTGCAGAAGCACCCCATACGTTAGGCACTAAAGTTGAGCAAACTATTCTCAATTGTGATGAGGACAATAAATACATAGTTTAAATGGTTAAAAAATAGAAGAATCTCTCAAACTTGACTACCCAGGCTGGCTTCAAATTGTGATCTTCAGATCTCAGCCTCCTGAGTAGCTAGAATTACAGGGTGAGAGCCTAGAGCCTGGTTGTGAAATTTTAATTGAAGCTAATGCTTCTAGTTAAAGGACCATTCTCTGAATAATTATGTCAGAACAGATTTAATTTCTTCAAGATAGTATTGAAAAGAGGAAAAAGACAGGCATGGCCTCATATGCCTGTAATTCCAGCTATCCAGGAGATGCAAGTTTCAGGTAAATTCTAGGCCAGCTGGCAAAATTAGTGAGACCCTGTCTACATAGATTCTGTCTACCTCAGAAACATAGTACAATGCAAAAAGAGCTGGAGGTAAAGTTCAAATGGTAGAGCATTTCTCTAGCATTCACAAGACTCTAGGTATAATCACTAATACCTCAAAATGAAAAATATAAAAGCAAGATGAGCTTAAAGATAAAAGAAGATAAAAGATAAAAGAGACATGTCAGCCCATTGTCATCTATATATACATTTTGTTAAGATCGTGATTGAACTGAAGTAACTACAAAATATTTGGAGAATAATACAGAAGCTGGAAGGGGTAGCCAAGGAAGAGTTTTATTAAGAAGACAGAGACACTGGATGCTGGGGGTTGTTGTCTGCAATCCTAGCTAATCAAGAGTCTGAGATCTGAGGATCACATTTTGAAACCAGCCAGGGCAAGAAAGTCCCATAAAGTTCTTCTCTATCACTAAAAAGCTGGAAGTGGAGCTGTGGCTCAAGTGGTAGGGTGCAAGCCTAGAGTTAAAAAGTGCAGGGACAGCACTTAGGTCCTGAGATCAAGCCACAGGTTCAGCAACAAAATATTTATATTTGAGGACAATGAGGGAAATCTGATAATATTGTTTGCTGAAATGTTTTAGATATGATCATTGTATGTGGTGCTATTTTAAATTTTTATCTAGTATAGATGCATGATGTTTATGGATGATAGCCTAAGGTAGCTAGACTTTATACACTGGTTTGGTGGTTTAATTACTTAGTTGTGTCTTAGTCCTTAGATTAAGGACTGGGTCCTTAGAATGAAACTACAGGGAGGTAGTGGAATCTTCAAGAGGTGGTTTCACCAATGGATGTCCTTGCCATTGTGAGCATGCCCACAAAGGATCATGGGGCTCATCATTTCCTCTGGCATTTTATGACAACATAAACTCTTAATCTTTCCCTCTCCCTCTCTCTCTCCCTCCCTCCCTCCCTCTCTCTCTCTCCCTCCCCCTCCCCTCCTGCCTCTCTCTCAATATAAACTCTTAATGTCTCCCTCCCTCCCTCCCTCCCTCCCTCCCTCCCTCTCTCTCTCTCCCTCCCTCCCTCCCTCTCTCTCTCCCTCCCTCCCTCTCTCTCTCTCTCTCTCTCTCTCTCTCTCTCTCTCTCTCTCTCTCTCTCTCTCTCTCTCTCTCTCTCTCTCTCTCTCTCTCTCTCTTTCTCGCGTGGTTTCATGCAAGCATGATGTGACTGCTTACCCAGTGAACATTCCTGCCATTATGATCCACCATCTGCCCTTGGCCCCTCACCAGATCCAAAACCTGCAACACACTATTTTCTCTTTCAGCCTCCAAAATTTTGAGCTAAAGAAACATTTCTGCTTTGTAAAATTAGCTGCCTTGGGTACTTCATTGTACATATAAACACAATTGAATTCTTGTGAAATTACTGCTCTCTGCCATGTTTTAGGAATCTGCTGGACTTAGAATAAAATTTTACTGAAAGTAGAGGGGAATTGTTAATAATTTCGAGTTGGGTTAAGCCAGGCACAAGCAAGCTATCCATCTTTTCTCTTTATTTCCTCCCTCCTTCTTTCCCTCCCTCCATCCCTTTCTTCCTCCTTCCTTCCCTTAGTTTCTCCCTGCCTCCCTCTCTCCTTTTGGGGTCATCAGGTACAACTGTCAGACTGTTGTGTATTTCTGGGACTGTCAAGCCATCAGGACAACATCTTTACACTTGTCTGCCAAAAGCATTCCCAGTACAGTTGCTACAAAACTTCCACAGCCATTCAGTCCTGCAAATATGTACAACACAAAACAGGTAAATCAGTCTTAATAATGAAAACATGTATGAAAACCTCATACATGTTTTAACCTGAACCATTTTAGTGGGACCTCTGCTTTATTTCCGACTGTATCTTGGAAGGATGAAATATGTGTTATTGTTATATTTAAGTAGGTATACAAAGGAATTGCCATTTAACAAAGAGGTTTATGAATACAATATATCTTATCAATATCACTATTTCAACATTCTTACCCTTCCCTTTCTCTCACTCTTCTTAATTTTCTAGGCTATACATTTGATTCTTGTTTGCATATAGTCTCTCTCTCTCTTTCTCTGTGTGTGTATGTGTGTGTGTGTGTGTGTGTGTGTGTGTGTGTGTGTGTGTGTGTGTGCATGTCTGTTTGCTGGTGGTAGGGCTTAAACTCAGGGCCTGGGCACTGTCTCTGAGACTTTGTGCTCAAGGCAAGCACTCTATTACTTTGAAACACATTTTCTTTTTTTTTTATTGTGAAAATACCGTACAGAGGGGTTACAATTACATGGGCAAGGTAATGAGTACATTTCTTATCAAGCATTGTTCCCTCCTCCTTTGTTTTCCTTCCCATCTCCCACCCCCACCCCACCCCTCACCCCCACCCCCACTCCTGGGCCAAAGTTGTAAAGGTCATTTTTCGACATCATTTTTCGACATAACGACTTGTACATCTCACGGTGGCAATGGGTCCACCTGTATCCCTATTTAAACTATTTGTTTTTGCCCTTCCCCTCACAAATTATACCAACATCGAATACAATGAAAGCAGGGGTTATACCATGGGGGAGGGACATACAAAGTAACAAAGAAATCATCTTATAAATATGTTAGAAACATGGGCTGGGAAGGTGGCTCAGTGGTAGGTAGAGTAGAGTGCTTGTCTTGCATGCATGAGGCCCTGGGTTCGATTCTTCAGTACCACATTAGCAAAAAGAAAAAAGCCGGAAGTGGCGTTGTGGCTCAAGTGGTAGAGCACTATCCTTGAGCTGAAGAGCTGAGGGACAGCGCCCAGGCCCAGAGTTCAGGCCCCACGACCAGACCCCAACAAAAAATGTTAGAAACAATCGCAAGAAAGAACAAACATTTGAATCCTTATCTTGGGGTTCATTTCGCCTAACATCAACTTATCTGACCTTTTTTGCTTGTCTCAGACATATACTAGTTATTGCAAATAAGGGAAACGATAGGACCTGTTTCTTTGGACCTGGCTTACTTCACTTAATATAAATTTTTCCCAAGTCTCCTAACAAATGGGGCAATGTCATTCTTTCTGATGGAGGCATAGAATTCCATTGTGTATATATACCACGTTTTCTTGATCCATTCATCTACTGAGGGGCATCTGGGTTGGTTCCATATCTTAACTATGGTAAATAATGCTACAATAAACATAATTCTGCTGGTAGCTTTAATATGGTCTTATTTGTGATCATTTGGGTAAATGCACAAATATAGATTGAAAACCCAGAAATGAACCTACAGACATATAGCCATCTAATCTTCAATAAGGGAGCTAAAAATATAGAATGGAAGAAAGACAGCCTCTTCAGTAAATGGTGGTGGCAAAATTGGTTAATCGCTTGTAGAAAACTAAAGCTAGAACCTTATATATCACCCTGCACCAGAATCAACTCCAAATGGATTAAAGACCTCGGGGTCAAAGCAGACACCCTGAAAACATTACAGGTTGGAATAGGAGAAACCCTAGATCTCCTTGGCACAGGCCAAAATTTTCATGGTCTATAAAGTCTTGAGTTCTATAGCTTTGACAATATAGTTATGTCTTCCACATTGGGTGATATGTACATTCCTTTCCTTTTGCACAGTGTCAGCTGTTCCCTCTTTCCCACTCATTTCCTCCCTCCCATCACAACTAATCAAAGAAAGGTTGGACAAATGGGATTGCATGAAATTGCAGAGCTTCTGCATGGCAGGGGACATAGCTAGCAAGATCAATAGAAAGCCCATAGATTGGGAGAAGATCTTCACTAGCCATACAACAGACAGGGTCTCATATCTAAAATATACCTGGAACTCAAAAAATTAAATCCCCTAACAACAAATCCTCAAAGAAACAACTGCCCAATAAATAAGTGGGCTAAAGACTTAAAGAAAAACTTCTCTGAAGAGGAAAGAAGGATGGCCAATAGACACATGAAGAAATGCTCCACTTCTCTGGCCATAAAAGAAATGCAAATCAAAACAACATTGACATACCACCTCACCCCAGTTAGAAGGGCTATAATCAAGAACTCTAACAACAACAGATGCTGGAGGGGAAGTGGACAGAAGGGAACCCTACTGCTATTGTTGGTGGGAGTGTAAACTTGCTCAACAACTTTGGAAAGTAATACGGAGGTTCCTCAAAAGACTCCACATAGAGCTTCCCTATGACCTAGCAATCCTACTTTTAGGCATTTACCCAAATGATCACAAACAAGACCATTTCTTTTATTTTTAACCATATTTTCACTTCCTGCTTTTTGGTGGACATATGAATCTCATGGACTTTCTTGCCCAGGCTGGCTTTTAACCGTAATCCTCCTTTGTCAGTCTTCTGAGTAGCTGAGATTACAGGCATGGGCCACAGATGCCTAGCTAGAGTACTTCTTATTTCACTCATAGCTTTGTGTAATATATCCTCTAATTTTTTTTGAAAGTTCTTTATTGTGACTAAGTGATTATATAATTTCACAGTATGTAGGATAGTGATACTTAAAGTCACAAACACATTCTAACCTTCATGGGGCAAATTGTCTATCGTGGTCTGTAAAGTTTTGAGTTCTATGAGCTTTGACAATATAGTTATTTCTTCCACATTGGGTGATATGTACATCCCTTTCCTTTTGCATAGTGTCAGCTGTTCCCTCTTTCCCACTCATTCCCTCCCTCCCATCACTGCCATTGAGTTGCTTACTTTCTTCTAGTTCCATCCATTTCCCTGGGAATGCCATTATTTTGTCCTTTCTAATGCCTGCATAATATTCCATTGTATATAGATACCACAATTTTTGGATCCATTCATCTGGATTGTTAATATATCCTAGCTATTGTGAACAGTGCTTCAATAAGCATGGAGGTGCATGTGTCCTTATATCCTGGTTCCTGTTGTTCACCATAGATGCCTAGGAGTGGTATGGCTGGGTCATAGGGGAGGTCAATATTTAGCTTTCTGAGGAACCTCCAGACTGTTTTCCAGAGTGGTTGTTTGAGTGTACAGTCCTACAGGCAGGGTAATAGGGTTCCTCCTTCTCCACATCCCATCCAGCATTTGTCATTGGCTGACTTTAGGATGTGGGCATTCTGACTGGGGTAAGGTGGTATCTCATGGTTGTCTTTATTTGCATTTCCTTTACAATCAGGGTCATAAACACTTCTCATGTGTTTCTTTGCCATTTTTATCTTTTCTTCTGAGAAGTATCTCTTTAGTTCACTTGCCCATTTAGTAGTTGGTTTGTTGGGTTTGGGAGGGATGAGTTTCTTGAGTTACCTGTATACACTGGATATTAACCCCTTGTCTGATATATTGTTGATAAACCCTCTATTTAAGGGGAAAATGTGCTTCTGCTAGTTCATATTTGAAACTAGAAAACTGGACTTCAATCAGCCTAGACCTACATGTAATGCACTTTTGACTCTTACTACACAAGCTTTCCTCATTTTCTCTGTACCTCCATTACCAAAGCTTATCATGTTGTCTGACACATAGTAGGTAGCCAGAAAAAAAGAAAATAGCTGAAATTAAATTGTGTCCATGCAACAAATTACTATTGTACCTAATTCATTTATCTCTCCTTAGTTATAATTTTATTTTAATCTTATGGGGGGAATGAGTCACTTTTTAATTTTATAATTATATTGTCTCTGGTTAAGTGATCAATTTCTTTCTTTCTAACTTTTTTAAGTGTATAGTTAATGCTATGGATTTTTCTCTCATTATAACCTTGGCTGCTTCCCAGAGACTGTGTGGCTCTGTGCTCAATAAATCATCTATCTCAAAATAATCGTTCAGAGTTTCATCTATTTAATTTATATTTCTTGAGCAATTGAGTAATCATTTGTTCACACTGTTCTGAAAATAACATTGAATGGGGAGTTTGGAGACCTGGATTTGTGTACTGCATTTACCGTATTCTCTGCAGAATTAGATACATTGTGGGGAGGTTATGTTAAGATGATCTAAAATTGCCATTTTCTATAAATCTATGATTCTCATTTTTTGTGAAAAATGACTTTGCCAAAAGTAACCATAATCTGCATTTCTAGTCTTGTTTCCTAAAACCCATTATTGCCTTTTACAGTGCTGCTTGCTTAATTGAAGTAGCAATTACCATTAGGCAATTGCCCCTTTTTTATGCTTTAACAAATCCCACATTTGCTCGACAGTCCTGGAAGATAAGTGTTAAGAGATTTCTGCCTTTTCAGCACGTATAAACTATGAGTCTGTCCAATCCATTTGGCAACTAACCCACTATCCTTCCTTCCTATCTAATGTCAATAATAGCCCTTACCTCTTTTTTTTTGGTCAGTCCTGGGGCTTGAACTCTGGGCCTGAGTGCTGTCCCTCAGCTCTTCAGGTCAAGGCTAGCACTCTATCACTTGAGCTACTGCGCCACTTTCAGTTTTCAGATGGTTTATTGGAGATAAGAGTTTCATGGAGTTTCCTACCTGGGTTGGCTTTGAACCATGATCCTCAGATCTCAGCCTCCTGAGTAGCTAGGATTACAGGCATGAGCTACCAGTGCCCGCCTAGCTGTTACCTCTTAACTCTCATCATTATTATTTTATCCACAATTGCTCATGCTGGTCGAAGGCTTGCTTTTTCTTTTCTGTTTGAAGTTATACATTCATATTTGTAATTATAAGATAATACCACTATACTACAGAGAATGTGGCAAATAAGAAAAAATGTCAACAATAATTGTGAATTTCTATTTTGATCTATTCTTTTCGCTTTCTTTGTTTCATATTCATAGATTTTCTTTAACTATAACACAGTTATAATTTTTCCTGCTTTTGGGACTCCTTATTAGTGAAAGAGCTTTACCACTTCACCACCTCCTCTTTAAAAAGCTTTATTTTAATTGAAAAGGTTATATAATATTAAAATTGGATGCAAAAAAGATTAAAAGAATAAAATAGTCCTCCCATCATGGGCTGAATATAACAATTGCTATTATTTTTCCCTATTTTTACTTAGACATGTGTTCATTTTTAAATATTTTCAAGTCTTATTTTATTCTTAATTTTCAACTGAGTATTTTCTGTTTGCCACATCATATTCATGAGTTTTACCATAAAATATGAAAACAAACAAAAATCTGATTGCTCTAACCAAACATAACCATGTTACTACATTATTGCTTTCTGTTTTATATTTTTTGGTCTGCATATTTTATATTGTAATCACAGAACACATATTATTGTAGCATCATGTTTTCATATTTCCTTAAGATCAGGCCTTTGCCATGTCACTGCAATCTCCTAGATAGCACTTTAAAAGCTGATGCAATCAGATTTTTGAAAATATACTATACCTCATCATAAAATAAAGTGATGAAACACTGTACTCTGAACAAATTAAGTATAACCCTCATCAACTCTTGGAACACATTACCTTGTCTTTCCATATAACCCTATGTCCAGCCCTATGAGCAAACTACTAACTTAATTGAACTATATTTTTAAAATATTTTGAAGGAAGTAGAAGTTTGGCTCAAGTGCCATAGCTGCTAGTCTTCAGTGAAAAAAAAAGAGAGTACAAGGCTTTGAGTTCAAGCCCCAGTACTGGCACAAAATACACACAAAGACACACAGACACACAGACACACACACATACACACATTTTTTCCTAACACTCAATCTTACCTCAACAACCTCAACAATACATGCAGTACTACACCACCTGATGAAGGATCTGGTGAAGTGATGCCTTCAGAAGAGCTACAATGCTCTTCTTGGATGCATATTACATTCATATCATCATCATCACCTTCATCACTATCAGTAATGCACAGCTACATAATAAATGATCTTCATCATTCACATTGTACTGATGAGTACCCATATAGAATTTTATATGTTGTTAAAGTTATATAGGTTAAGAGTGTAGAAATGTTTAAGAGCATATGAAGATTTTATAAGAGTGTGGGAAAGGTTAATAAGAGAATGGGAAAAGTTTATAGGAGAGTGGGAATAATTTATAAAGACTTAAATATATGTAATAAAATAAATATAACACTGCTATTTTGCACATTTTCACCTATCATGGGGATCTCTGAAATGTAATGTCTACAATAGGCGAGGAATCACTGTAACTATATTGTATGTGTACAAAGTCTTCATAATTATTACTTGTTAAAACTGAAAGTATAAGATAAAATCATCAGTGCCCTGGCCCTGAGTTCAAGCCCCACCACCAAAAAATAATAAAAATTCTGAGTTCAAACCCAATTATCATCACAGGAAAGAAGGAAGGAAGGAAGGAAGGAAGGAAGGAAGGAAGGAAGGAAGGAAAGAAAGAAGGAAGGAAAGAAGGAGGAAGGAAGGAAAGAAGGAAGGAAGGACAGATAGTGGGCTAATAGCCAGCTGGATTGGACAGACTTGTAATCTCTATGTACTGAAAAGGCAGAGATTTCTTAACACTAATATCAGGACTGTCAACCAAAAGTGGGATTTGTTAAAGCATAACAAGGGGTAATCCTTACTTAAATTAGGCAAGCAGCACTGTAAAAGGGAAGTTACTTGCAATAGAAGAATTAAACATTCAAAGCAATGATAGAAGAAATATCTCAGGAGCTGTGGAGTTGGCTGAAGTGATGGAACAGGGGCCTACCAAGTGTGACATTTGACTTACTATAATCTGCATTTCTAGTCTTGTTTCCTAAAACCCACCACCCCAGTTTGGATGGCCATTATCAAGAAATCTAATAACAACAGATGCTGGAGGAGATGTAGCCAAAAGGGAATCCTATTACACTGTTGGTAGGAGTATAAACTTTTTCAACCACTCTAGAAAGCAGTATGGAGGTTCCTCAAAAGACTACACAAATAGTTCTCCTATGACACAGCAATCCCACTTCTGGGCATTTACCTAAATAATCACAAACAAGGCATGGTAAAGCTACCAGCACAACTATTATTAGCTAAGATATAGCTAAGATATAGAGTGAACCCAGATGCCCAGATGTACATATACACAATGGAATTCTATGCTTCCATCAGAATGACATCACCCCACTCATAAGGAAATGGAAAGACTTGAAAAACATCATATTAAGTAATTAAACCAAACCCAAAGAGACATAGATCCTATGGTTTCCCTCATTTGTAATAATTAGTATATATCTAGGATAATCTTATCAGTTGAGCAGAATAGCTCAATGGCTATGTACATATGACCATATAAGATGATGCTAAGTGAAATGAACTCCAAGACATTGAAACAAGAGGTTTTTCTTTGTTGTTGTTATTGTTTTTAATGTACTATGTGATTGTTGTTTTTCTTTTGTTTTTTCCCCCTATGGTCCTGTTGATTTTCCCTGTTGATTTTGGTACCCTGGGTATTGTATATATGCTTATCTGAATTAGGAATGACAAAGAGAACAACAAAATGGTGAGACAAAGGACAAAGGACAAACAGAAGCAACAATGATACTCACAAGACAGTATGTTGGAAATGAACTGTAAAATTTGGGTGGGGGGATTAGGGGGAGGGAAAGTGGGAGAAAACTGAGGGAGGGGGTAACAATTTTTATTAAAAAATGTACTTACTATCTTAATTTATCCCCTCTGTACATCACCTTGACAATAAAATTAAATTTAAAAAATTCTGGCCAGGCATTGGTTGTTTAGGCCTGTAATCCCAGCTACTCAGTGAGCTGATATCTGAGGATCAGAGTTTGAAGACAGCCTCCGCAGGAAATTCTGAGATTCTTATCTCAAATTACCACCAGAAAACCAAAAGTGGAGCTGTGGTTCCAAGTGGTAGAGCAGTAGCCTTGAACAAAAGAGCTCAAGGACAGTGTCCAGACCCTGAGTTCAAGTTCTATGATTGATTAAAAAAGAAAAGATAAAATCATTATGAGTAATTTGGAGAACAGACAAAATAAAAATAACATTCCTACTCACACTAAAACATAGTCACATCAATTGGTCAATTGTGTCTCTTTTCTTACACATACCTATATTCATTTTTATTTATGGATTTATTTTTATTTTGGTGCTGGTACTGGGGCTTCAAGTCAAAGTGTTAAGTTCTGAGTGCAAGGTCTTCCGTGGGAGGGTGAAGCAGACTCCTTGTTCCTCTTGGCTATGTCTCAGCCCAGTACTTGTGTCACCTAAGTAACTGGCACACCTGGGCAGTCACCTTCCCCTCCTACAAGGTCACATCCTGGGATGCCCCTGAATCACATCCCAGTGAGAGAGGAAGGTCCCAGGCCCTGAAGTCACACAAACATCCAGTGTGGAAACATGTTCCCTCACTTGTCCACATCCACTCCGCACCCCTTCCCTGGATCTCACCTCAGCCCCTCCGCTTCATCCAGGTTCTATTCACCTTACACAGATCAGGCAGAAGTTCAGTAAAACGATATACTTCTCTTCCTGCCTGAATATCACGTGGCGTTCTCTTTATCTGCTACCTAATTATACCTACCTATTTAATATACCTTACACTGACGCCTTTTTCTATTCATGGCTTCACTCTCTTACTTGAGCCACAGTTCTACTTCTAGCTTTTTGCTAGTTCACTGAAGATAAGAATCTCTCAGACTTTCTTGCCTGGGCTGCCTTTGAACTCAAATCCTTATACCTCAGCCTCTTGAGTAGCTAGGACTGCAGGTGTAAGCCACTGGTGCCTTATTTATACATCTATTCTGAATAAGATTAGCTAGAATTTTTTCACCTTTTAATTTTGAATTAGCTTCTCCCATGATGTTAATACTAATAAACACATTTTACAGAAAGAAAAAGTCTTGAAGTGTCTGTACTTTCTATCTAAAACATTTGCATTTTTTAGCATAAGTTCACTGTTTTATTTTCATGACTTTATATTGCTGGTAAAGAATGTTCAGTGACATAATTATCATTAGAAACAGGTCTCCCTGATATGCAAATGTTAAATTCAAAACACACTGAGATATGACAAAGTAAACAGGACTCAAGAAACAAAGGATATTTTAATTTGTTGCAATGTTTTTTAGAGTACTCTATGTTCTTGACCCCACATACGCTATATACATGTGCACATAAGAGGGAAGCCAGGAGGAGGGCACAGAATCAGAGGAAAATGGGTTAAAAATAATAGTTAATACTTATAGTACATTTATAATTGTCAGACATATTTCACTTCCCATTTATAAAAAAAATACTGTCTGCGAATGTGTCTTAGTGGTAGAGTGCTTGCCTAGCATGCATGAAGCCCTGGGTTCAATTTCTCAGTACCACATAAACAGAAAAGGCTTGAGCACAGAGAGGCTCAGGGACAGAGCCCAGGCCCTGAGTTCAAGTTCTGGGACTGTCAAAAAAAATACTTATGCATATATTAAAAAAAAGACAGAACAAAAATAGCAGGATACAAAATAAACCCACAAAAATCAGTTGCCTTCCTATACACTGATAATGTACAGGAAGAGAGGGAAATAAAGGGAGCAACCCCATTCACAATAACCTCCCGAAAAATAAAATATTTAGGAATTAACCTAACCAAAGATGTAAAAGAACTATTTAATGAGAACTATAAAAAGTTAAAGAAAGAAATTGCAGAAGACACTAGGAAATGGAAAGACCTCCCATGCTCCTGGATAGGCCGACTTAATATAGTAAAGATGGTAATACTTCCAAAACTAATATACAAATTCAACGCAATTCCTATTAAAATCCCAATGACGTACATCACTGAAATACAGAAAACAGTCCAAAAATTCATATGGAACAACAAAAGACCTAGAATAGCCAAAACAATTCTAGGGGATAAAGACAATATGGGAGGGCTATCCATGCCGAACTTCAAACTCTACTACAGAGCTATAATAACAAAGACAGCATGGTACTCACACAAAAACAGACCCGAAGACCAATGGAACAGAATAGAAGATCCAGAAATAAATCCACAGGCCTACAGCCAGCTGATATTCGACAAAGGAGCCAAAGACATACAATGGAAGAAACACAGCCTCTTCAACCGCTGGTGCTGGGAAAACTGGGCAGCCACATGCAGAAAACTAAAAGTGGACCCCAGCCTATCACCATGCACCAACATCAACTCAAAATGGATTAAAGACCTTAACATTAAACCTGAATCTCTGAAACTACTGCAGGACAGAGTAGGAGAGACACTTGAACTAATAGGCACAGGAAGGAACTTCCTGAACAGAGTCCCAGGGTCACAACAAATTGGAGAGAGACTCGACAAATGGGACTACCTTAAAATAAAAAGCTTCTGCACAGATAAAGCTATCGCAACCAAGCTAGAAAGACAACCAACTAATTGGGAAAAAATATTTACCAGCAATATATCAGACAAGGGGTTAACATCCTGTATATACAGGGAACTCAAGAAACTAATCCCTCCCAAACCCAACACACCAATTACTAAATGGGCAAGGAAACTAAAGAGGGACTTCTCAAATGAAGAAATAAAAATGGCAAAGAAACACATGAGGAAATGTTCATCATCCCTGGTGGTGAAGGAAATGCAAATAAAGACAACCCTGAGATACCACCTTACCCCAGTCAGAATGTCCCACATCCACAAATCAGCCAACGACAAATGCTGGAGGGGATGTGGAGAACGAGGAACGCTATTACACTGCTGGTGGGAATGTACACTCATACAACCACTTTGGAAAGCAGTCTGGAGGGTCCTTAGAAAGCTAAAGATTGACCTCCCTTACGACCCAGTCATACCACTTCTAGGCATCTACCCTGAACAACAGGAACCAATATACAAGGACACGTGCACCTCCATGTTTATTGCAGCACTGTTCGCAATAGCTAGGATATGGAAACAACCTAGATGCCCCACCACAGATGAATGGATCCAAAAATTGTGGTATCTATACACAATGGAATATTATGCAGCCATTAGAAATGACAAAATAATGGCATTTGCAGGGAAATGGATGGAGCTAGAAGGAATCATGTTGAGCGAGGTAAGCCAAGAACGAAGAGACAAACAGTACATGGTCTCCCTGATAAGTGGATGATGAATCCAAAATGTTAGGTGATATGACAAAACTAACAGGACTTAAGAAACAAAGAACTCCCACTCATCTGGTTGAACCACTACTAAATATCCCCATGCTGCTGATCACATATATGGTATATAACATATGAGCACCGTTATATATTACAGACTGTGATAGACAATTTGCTCCAGGAAAGTTAGAATGAACTTGTGACTTTAAATGAGCATCATTATTCCACAATACTGTGAATTTCCGGAAATTAAGTAATCACTTAATCACGATCAAAAAAAAAAAAAAAAAAAAAGAACCTTGGGGAAGGGAGGGAGGGAGGGGATGGTAGGGGGAAAACAATGGAGGGGGTAACAATGTTCAAGAGGAAGTGGAAGTGTACTCATTACCTCACTCATGTAACTGTAACCCTCTGTATAGTATCTCTACAATAAAAAAAATTAAAAAAAAAAAAAAAAGACAGAACAGCACTAAAAGAAATTCTTGGGGGGGTGTATATCAGAGGATAGCCTTGTTATTATTATTTCTATATATCTTTGTTATCTTTTCCCCTATATTTTATTTGACACATAATTAAAATTATAATTTGATTCTATCTTCTTTTACTTGTCGTGATAGAAACAAGCAGTGTCTATGATACTATTTCTGTTTGTAAACCTAATATATTTTTGAGCCAGTCCTGGCATGAGTCATCAGTGTCCAGCCATAATACATGTTTAAACGACAATCCTAATAACAACTATTAAATTCTTAATATTGCAAAGATTCTCTGTCGTTCTATCATGCTAACAGAAACTACATTTCATGTGCCCATGGGCATGGGTTCATATTTGCCATGATAACTCTATGCCATTTTATACCTTGCTTTTAAAAATTTTAAACATTTGGCAAAGAATTTCAAAACAAAACAATCCTCCTAATGTCATCAAACATACATAGCGACTGTACACATTTTTCAAAACTCTCTTTTGTCTTTTACTTTGTCACCTTTACAGATAGATTTTTGTGTGTGCTAAAACTGGATCTTGAACCCAGGTCCTGGGCACTGTCCCTGAGCTTTTTCACTTAAACCCAGGTGCTCTATCACATGAGCCACAGCTCCACATTTTTTTTGGCTATCAGTTGTAACTAAGAGTCTCACAGACTTTCTTGCCCTGGTGGCTTTGAACCATAATTCTCAGAGCTCATTCCCTTAAGTAGCCAGAATTGGTGTGAGCTACTGGCACCCAGATAATAGTTGGATTTTTAACTATCGTTAAAACTTCTCTGGTCAACAAACTATTGTTGATGAGTATTTAATGTTTGTTAAAGGGACAAATAAATCTCCCTAGCCTCTAGTATATTTTGGATTAACATTTTTTATCAGTCTGATGACATATACCTATAATTATTGCTATTTGAGAAGTGGAGATCTGGAGATCTAGAGATCTGGAGGACCACAATTCAAGGTCAGACTGGGTAAAAAGTTAGCTTCAATGATTCCCACCTGTCTTCTATATGAGAAAGCAGAGATTGGGAAGATCATAGTCCCAGGCCAGCCCAAGCAGAACATTTCTTAAGACCTCATTTTAACAGAAAAAAAGCAGGGCAGGGAAGTATACACAGATTATCCCAGCTGCAGCCTGAAGTGCAAATGGAAAGATCATGGTCCAAGGTGGCCTAAGAAAAGAGTGAGGCCCCATCTCAAAAGTAAACTGAGTAAAATGGTCTGGAGGCTTGGTTCTGGTGGTTGAGTACCTGCCTAGCAAATACAAAGTTCAAACCGTAGTACTGCCAAAAAAATTAAAATAGACTATACTACTTTAAAGTGTAGGAACACTCACAGGTTTTGATGTACACTGCTTAGTTTGATTTTTAATCCAATATGTTTGTGCTATTTTTCCCAGTGATTACATATATATGGCTTCTTATTTCCTTTAACAGCCTTGTATGTTCTGGACTTTTTTCTTTTCCTCTTTCCCATTTTTCTTCATCTCACCAATCACTTTTATTCCACTTCAAGGATATTGTGACTTCCAGGTGACACAAGCTAGTAGCTCACTTATTTGTAAAGAGGTGCTGTTCCTGTTTAAATATTACTATGTTGAATATAAATAAAATATGGATATTGAATGATCTTAAACATCTTTTCTTACGTATGATAGCCACTGCATCTTTTCGTTCATTCTTATTATTGCATCCCATTAAAGAACTATTTATCTGACATTCATTTCCTTCAAAGAACTTTGCTTGGGCACTATATAAGTGCTTATCTACTATTTATCTGAAGCAATCTTTTTTGTTTTTGCACTTGCTGGGCAACCGTTCTTTCACTGAGCTAAATTTCCAATGCTGAAACCATGATATTTGTAGTCTCATGCCAAATAGTAGTTGCTTTCTTTTTATACATGATTTTTGTAGATTTAATATTAAACTTTGAACATAAAAACCACAAACTTTACATCAATTTCAATGTATGTTATATAAAAAATTGGAACATTTTAGAAAATAAGGTGTGCAAAAATCCTTATATAGTTAGCTATTAATTATGATGGAAAATTATTAATGTTCTTTTTATACTGAGTTATTTTTAAGAGAATGTTTTTTTAAAAAAAGAATAGTGATCAAATGGTAGCATCTAGGACTGAGGTTAGGTAAAATAAATAATATACTTTTTTTTTTTTTTTGTCAGTTGTGGGGCTTGAACTCTGGGCCTGGGCACCTTCATTCAACTCTTCAGCTCAAGGTGAGTACTCTACCACTTGAGCCACAGCAGCACTTCCAGTTTCTGGTGGTTTATTGGAGATAATAGTCTCACAGAGTTTCCTACCTAGGCTAGCTTTGAACTGTGATCTTCAGATCTCGGCCTCCTGAGTAGCTAGGATTACAGGCATGAGCCACCAGTTCTCCCCTAGGAATAATATTCTTAATCATTCTATGAAGGTCATTCATGTGTTCAAAATACTTAAATGGCTCATCATAGTCTATCAAATAACACCAGTGTTCCACAATAGAACTCAAATTACATAACATTATGTCACATGTCTTAATTTTACATGATTTTTGTTTTCATACAAGATAAATAGACACCTCAGTATCAGAGTGGGAAGGACTTTAGAAGAATCATGTTCAAATCCCTTTCCCACTACAGAATTCCTTCCGTTTTATCCTCTCCCAGTGTCCAGCACCAGGTTTCAGACCTCTAGTGACAAGAAAGTTACTACTAACAGATAGGCTTGAAAATTCCCTATGAATCTTTTGTCTACCCTAATGAGGGATTATTTTTAATGTGGGATGAAACAGGTGGGATGAACAGAAGATTACACTATTTTTAAAGACTAAGGTATAGGATTAACATTATCACCTTCAGACCACATTGCAAGATCATTTTGTCGCAGGCAAATTTAATGCAGAACAAAAGTAATGGCTATAGATATTGAGCAACTTTCCATGTGCCAAGTAACTTTTTACATATGCATTATATAATATATTATATATATGACATGATATATGAATATTCATAAATATATGTATGTTTTGTTTTGAATTTTCTGTTGGTTGTGGGCCTTAAACTCAGTGCCTGGGAGCTGTCCCTCAGCTCTTTCATTCAAGGCCACTTTGAGCTAGAACACCACTTCTATTTCCCTGGTCATTAATTGTTGCCAAGGCTGGCTTTGAACCATAATCTTCAAATCTCAGTCTCCTGAATAGCTAGGATTACAGGTGTGAACCATCAGCACCTGGCCTAATTTTCATATATTATTTTGTACAAATACCTATTCAGATTATTTACCCATTTAAAAATTTGGATTATAAGTGTTTTTATTATGTTGAAAATGATTTAAAAATATTCTGTGTACTGTCCTTTATCAAATACATGATTACAAACCATTTCTATTTTTGTGATGTTCAATTTTGTTTCAGTAGCATATCTAAAAATGCATTGTTCAACATACACATGAAATTAAATGCAATATCATTTTCCAATTTATTTAATTTTTAGTTCTCTATATCTGTTCCACTTTGAGTTAGTTCTTTCATGAGTATGAGAGAGTTTCAATTTCATTGTTTTGCATGTAGATATTCAGTTGTCCCAAAAATATTTGTTAAGAAGTAATATTGTTTTGTGGCTGAAATGTGTAAATAACTGTGAAGGCTTATTTCTGAAATTTATTCTATGGAGCTGTTTGTCTAACTTATATAAGGATCATGCTGTCTTGATGGCTCTAGCTTTGTAGTAAATTTTGAAATCAAGAAATGTAAAGTAGTTCATTTTTAGGATTTTTAACTATACAAGATTCTTTAAATTTCCATATGAAATTTAGGATAATTTCAACCAACCAAACAAGCCAAGTGGTATTTAGTAGCAATTTTATTGAAAATGTATATCAATTTGAGGAATATTGTCATTTTAAATATATTGTCTTCCAATGAATGAACTACATGTATAGTTTATAAATCAATTAACTAAATGGTATAGTTTTAGATTTTGCAATCTAATGATTTTACAAATGTATACAAATGTAAAATAATTGCCACCATCAACTTAATTTATAAGTGCATAACCTTACATAATTTCTTCCTTTGGGGATAACTGAACCCTTATATCTACTCTTGGAAAATTTCAAGTATACAATGTACCAGTATTAACTATAGTCACTATGCTATATATTAAAATTGCAAAGCTTGTTTATTTAAATAATTAAAAGTTGATATAACTTGACCAACATAAACTTCTCATTTCTAACCTGCTACCTCTGGCATCCACCATTCCCCTTTCTGTCTCTACAGGTTCATTTTTTTTTCAGATTCTACATGTAAGTGATAGGAAACAGTATTTTCTTTTTTCCTTTCCACTTTCATTACCATGTTTTAGTTTTGCACAGGGGTTTCATATATGCACACAATGTATCCCAAACAAATCCATCCCCTATGATCAATGTCCTTTTCTCACTTTCTTGTAACAATATCTACATGTTTCATTGTTCTATTATTCTGGTGAGTATATAAAATATTTGGACCATGTTCACTTTCCCCTTCTTTCTCTTTTACCCGCTGTCACTGATGCCCGTCCCATAGGAGAACCTATTACATTCCTTCCTGTCCCTCATATTTTAGAGCTAGATTTTATGTATGAGAAAGAATGTGCAATATTTCAATTTCTCAACTTGTTTTTTTTTTGCTTAACATCAAAATCTCCAGTTCTATCCATTTGTTTTCAAATAGCATAATTTTATTATTTTTATGGCTGAATAATATTTTAACAAATGCTGGAAAAAATGGGGGAGTGGGGAGAGATACTTTTCCTTATGGTTTGTTGATACTAATTTGCATTGTGGATTGTAGTTGATTTGTCCTTATTTGTGTGGTTGATTTACTGCAGTTTGAATATTCAATCGTACTTCATTGTGTTTCACAGATTTTTTTCACAAAAGATTTATTGCAGTTTGAATATTCGGGCATACCTCACTTGTATTTCACAGATCTTTTTCTTCAAAGAGTTAGGGTGCTGAGAATTAGTGGCTCCGGCCTACAATGCACTCCTATAATCCTAGCTTCTCAGAAGGTTGTATATGACAAAGTTCAAAGCAAGCTCAGACAAATCCAAGAGACTCTTATCCCCCACCAGTCAGTAAAAAAGACAGAAGTGACCAGATGCTGGTGGCTCATGCATGTAGTGTAGCTACTCAGGAGGCTGAGATCTTAGCTTCACAGTTCCAAGCCAGCGTGGGGAGAAAATCCATGACTTTCATCTCCCATTAACCAGCAAAATGTTGAAAGTAGAGATGTGGCTCAAGTGGCAAAGTGCCAGTCTCTAGTGAAAAAGTCAAGCAAGAGCATGAGGCTCTGAATTCATGTACCAGTATCAGCACAAACAAACAAACAAAAAAAACCCTGGCAGCCTGTTGCCCCGCCACTGGACTGCTGTGAGACACTAGGCTATTGTCCAACTATCCTGCAGCAACCCCTAGTGTCATCTACCACTATATTGGTAAATCAAGTGACTTTATCCATGCCCCTGCCTGGTAGTTTCAGTACAGCCTGGAAAAATGAATATGTTGAAATGGATATGGGAAAGCCTCAAATATAGCCAGAGAGGGAACCAACCACACCTAGTGGTAGGAGCTTCGGGAAGGAGGTGCTGACTCTCTGGATCTGTTTCCCCCATCTGGAGAGGGAAGACTGTACCTCATCTTCCTACTGGGAATGAGGAAAGCAGAGATGTAAAGCATGAGTCTTCTTGCTCGATAGCTCCTCCTTATATTTCACTTCTGGCCTGGCTGACCCTTTGCTGATCTGGTCTTTCATATATGTTCACTCTGGGAAGCCCCACACAGCCCCACTAATTGCTAGTGGTGCTGGAATACTCCTTTCACTCTCTGGGCACTGGCTACATGCAGAATTCTCTGAGTTTTAAGTATTGTCACCTGTTAAATGAACACAAGCACCCTTGCTGATTTTATCTAGCCCCACCGGCTGGAACTGAGGCCTTGTCAGGATGAGCTTCTCTGTGATCCTCACTGTTGCTGCCCCTCTACGGCCCCTCCTCACACCCTGTCCCATATTTGCTGCCCTCAGATTTAAGACTAGATTTTGGTTATTAAGGTTCTCGTCTGGGAAAATGCTGATCCCTCTGGCTGAGCTCTAACAGATTGGGCTCGGGCCTGGTGAGGACAAAGGGAGGCTTCTGGAAACCCATGCTTCTATGCTTTATGGTGAGACATGTAAAACCATTTTTTACAACTGATTCCACGCCAAAAACCTCTCCACACACACCCTCCTCTCTGCCTACATGTTCTCAGCTCTCACTGGCTCCAGGCCACTTTCCTGAGTACTTGGGGGAAGTTGTAGGAGCACATGAAGACCAGCAGGTGAAGAAAGAGGGATGTCACCTGCTTTAGTGCAGGTTTCCCCAGGAGGCTCCTGGAATCCATGAAGTGTCTCCCTAGATGAGAAAGGCCATCCATGGAATCTGAACCTCACTGAATGTCTGTGCAAGCAAGGGCTGAGTTAACATCAGGAACCATTGCTAAACCCCAGAGCTGCACTTGGCATTGCTGTACTAGAACCTTTGGGTGCTGGAGTTCTTGCATGTCTGGTCTTGCCACTATTCTGGGACTCCTCCCTCCACCCCCCACCTCCCCAACCCCCCTCCCCAGGCCTTTGCCTACCTCTTAGAAGTTATTCATTTGTCCCTAGGCCACACTTATCTGCGGTGGGTCCTTCCAGTGACTGAGGTCTCAGGCTTTCCATGTAGGGAAATACACCAACAGGGATTATTGTGGGCTGCTGAATTCTGCCAAGCCTTCTATTCATATGTATACATTAGTTATTTACAAGTCCCTGTAACTTCCTTGTGAGGAAAGTAGAACTGCTGGGGCTGGGGGGGGGGAGGTAAAGGGGGAGCTGGAAGGCATGTGCACATCCCACCCTGTACTTTGTATTCAGGGCTAGTAACCTCCTCCCTGAGAGGTCAGACTGAATGGACTTCCCCATTGCCTTCAGGGATTACTTCTAGCCAGTCTCCAGCCTCATTTTACCCATTCACAAAAAACATATAGTAGGAAGCCATGTGCCTTCAGGGAAAAGCTAAGAGAGAGCTCTCAGACCTAATAATTAAAAAGAAATCTCTTTCTCTCTAAACTTAAAACTCCAGCCACAGAACAGATTTCTGATGGTTGCTGCTACCCCTACTTCAGTGATCCCCAAGACTTTCTGATTTTGTCCCTCATCGGGCTGATTTACCTCAGTACTCTCTCCTCAACCATCCTGAAAGGAGAAAGTACCTCTTCACTTTAAAATAATTATTTACTGTAAATGTAAATGGGCCCTAAACTGATAATTTAGTAGCAACTTTTTCTCCCTCCTCTTTAGCCTTCTGATCCCCTTGGGACAGCCATTGGGCTCAGATGTACTCAGTATGGGTTCCAGAAAATTCCCTGGATGAAAGAAGAAATGCACTCGAGATGGAACTGGGCTTTTAGTATAGCAGATTATCTTTCCCAAATGGGTTTCATATTTTTTTAATCTGGCTGTCAACTCTGGGCTTGCTTGCTCAAGGCTAATACTCTACCACTTGAGTCACGTAACTAGTCAAGCATTTTGCTAGAGATGGAGTCTGGCAGATTTTACTGTCCACCCAAGACCTCTGATCTCTGTCTCTTGGGTAGCTAGGATTTCGGGTGTGAGCCACTGGAGTCTTGCTCCTCACAATTAGTTGTACAAATGGATTTTATTTTGACTTGTCCATATATGAATAATGTATCTTGATGAGAAGTATGCATGTGTGCACACACACGCATATTCTCTCTCTCTCTCTCTCTCTCTCTCTCTCTCTCTCTCTCTCTCTCTCTCTCTCTCTCTCACACACACACACACACACACACACACATATATATATAAACAGAGGCCTCAGTGGGTCCTAGGGCTTGAATTTGGGGACTGGGCATTGTCCCTCAGCTTTTGTGCTTAAGGCTAATGATCTCCCAGTTGAGCCACAGCTCTGCTTCCAGATTTTTCAGTAGTTAATTGCAGATAGAATCGCAATGCATTTTCCTGCTTGAGCTGTCTTTGAACTGTGATCCTTAGATCTCAGCCTCTGGGGTAGCTAGTGTTCCAGGCATGGACTAGTGGTTCCTGGCCCATTTTTTTAAATCACATGATCAAAATCAAGTATACATTTTGTGCCCTCTTCTCAAATGTAGGAGAGATACCAGAAGAAAGTGAGGGAATGGTAGCCAGGTCCTATGTTAAGCTTCTATAGTATTATTCAAACCGAAGTTCAAGCATTAAAGTTGAAGATAGAAAAAGCATGAATATCTTGGAAAGTGAAGTGTACTGCACTATAAGAACTTTTCTTTAGCTGGGCGCTGGTGGCCAGCCCCAACAGGAAATTAGGAACTGGATCTGTTGCTCAAATGGTAGTGTGTGCTAGCCTTGAACAAAAAAGCTCAGGGAGAACACCCAGGATCTGAAGTGAAGCCCAGGACTGACACAAAAATAGAATGACAACTCCAACTCACAAGATCACTGTGAGAGTAACAGCCATTCAACTGTCTGGACTAAGCAAGTCAAAATCATTAGTACCTGCTGTTACCAGGGTGAGGATTGTCAGCATTACTGTAATTGGACAGAGCTGCTTCGCCAGTGTTGAACATTTCCTCAGCCATTCTGAAAACAGAAACACAAGGCTCTCCCCACCACCTACTACTTCCTTGCCTCTTTATTGACCTTCTTGTTTGTTGAACACAGCCTAGGGTGGGCCTCTGGGGAAACGTTACCCATAAGCTGAGAGATCTATCAAATAGTCCCTAGAGACCCTTCTGAAATGTTCCCAAGGGCATTTGGAGAACCTAGATACTTCAAGCAAACTCCAGGGAGTCATCTCCCTCAGTCTGGCAGGGCCTGACATCCACTTCATCACACATGCACAAGGCTACTTCATCTTTCCAGTTGGTGTAAGGTCCATTCCTGGACGGCGAACAGACCTCGCCCAGTACCTGCGTTACCTAGGCAACTGGGACACCTGGAAGAGGTCACATCCGTATCCGCTGAGGTCACATCTTAACCTGATGTGGCCACACCTTTCTCCCAACTGATCCCACTTCCCTTTACCTGGACACACCCTTCCCCACCCCCTACCCTATATAAGGCCTAAACCGCGGCCAGACAGCCCTTTTTCTTTTGCCAGCCGCGTGGACTGCCAACCTTGCCTGGTCCCAGCAGGTCTACTGAATATACCTACCCCTTACCTGAATACCACGTGCGTGGTGCAGTTCTTACTCGGCTACCTCTTTTTAAAAACCTAACAGTTGGGGCTGTAGGATTCCAGACCCTTGTAATAGACCCTGGGTGGACAGGGATACTAGAGATGTTTGGAGAGGGGCCAATGGGTTGAATTTTTTTAGTGTGAAAATACCATACAGAGGGGTTACAATTCAGATTTCAGGATCTTTCCTGCTTCAATATTCTGAATCTGTAACTTGATAGAAACTCCTGAAAAATAGCAAGAATAAGACAAAAGAGGAAGAAAAAAGTATAGAGGGATAATGAAGGAGACAGATTTAAGGAGGAAAATAAAATACAGCTGGGGTCATTTCAGTTCATAAGATGCCTTCGTATGTACTTAGAAAAAAGTATGTTTTCCAGGGCACATGTTGTCCAGAAGTGAAGACAAGCTTTTTTCAGTCCTCTTCCTTGGCTGGAAGGCCTCCAGCATCCAGTACACAACTTGCTCACCATATCAAAGATACATGCAAAAAAAGAACTAGTGGAAATGAAAAGGGAAAGCAAAAGGGATTCATAGGAAAAGAACAAAGGACCCAATTTGGGTGGTACTCATCATCACCATCAGGTTACTTCTTCCTCTGGTGTTCCAGACCCCTATATACAACAAGTCTGTCCATACACGGGTCCTCACATGACTCCATGCAAGTAGATCCATGACATGGCAGTGATTTTTACTATGTGTGTGATAAGGAGCATGACTTGAAATGTCTTACATAAGAGAACAAATAAGTTAATGAGTGAGACAGAGAGAACAATTAATGTTGATGAGAATAGATGAGTAAATTGATGGAAACAGATGGAAAAGAACCCATCCCATAAACAACAATAGTTCCCAGGAATCTCACCCCCAACTGGACCTTCTTCACCATCTTTCACTCTGTCTCAACCTGCAACTCTGTCCCCAGGAGAGGATGAGAAGGAAGCAATCAAGTAAACATATTCAACTGTTATTTTCACAAGTCCCCAAGAGTCACCAATGCTATCTCTTATAAATGGAGAATTTGGTGCTCTGTAAGGACATTAACTTATACCACAGAGATTTGAGCCCCCGTAGGAGCTGCTATAGAAGTAAATATTCCTTTGTTGGTAATTTCTTTATATGTAAATGTGTTAACATCTACAGTCAAATGGAAAAGATTAGAAAATAGGTGCCTGCATTTGCCCACACATGTAGTCTTGGGGCTTGAACTCAATGGCTGGATACTGTCCCTAAGGTTTATTGCTCAAGGCTAGTACTCTACCACTTAAACCACAGTTTCACTTTGGGCTTTTGGTGGTTAATTGGTGATAAGAGTCTCATGAACTTTCCTGGCCTGGCTAGTTTTGAACCATGATTCGCAGATCTTAGTCTCCTGAGTAGCTAGGATTGCAGGGTTAATCCATCACCAGCCAGCAACAAAGTAAGTTTTAACAAATTTTTTAAAAATCAAAATAAGTCAAAGGACCTTTTATGTGACAATGGGAAAGCTAGAAATCAATACCATAAAGAAGGCTGGAAAATTTCCATTACAGAAATTTTAAAAAGGAAACATTCTTCAACAACCAACATGTGAAAGAGGAAATCACTACTGTAATTAGAAAATATTTGAAATTTAAGGTAAAATGAAAATGCAGCACATCAATACTTGTAAGATAAAAACTACTTAAAAATTAAAATTTCGCTGGGAGCTGGTGGCTCATATCTGTAATGCTAGGTATGCAGAGGCTGAGATTTGAGGATCATGGTTCAAAGACTGCCCAGACAAAAAAGTCCCTGTGAGATTCTTATCTCCAATTAACCACTTAAAAACTGTAAAGGGAACTGTGCCACAAACTAGAATAGTGCTAGGCTTGAGTAAAAGGTCTCAAGGACAGTGCCCAGGCCCTGAGTTCAAGCACCAGGACCAACAAAAAAATTTAAAAAATTATAAGATGTAGCTAGAGCAACATTACAAAAATGCATTGCTATAAACACCTATATTCATTAGAATAACTGAGCTAAATTCATACTTGGGGAAATGGAACATTTAACAACCTAGAGGTAAAAAAAGAAGGAAATTATAATGAATTATAATGGTATGAATAATATACAGAATGGAAATACAATAGAAATTAGCAACAAAACAAAATGTTGCTTCTTTGACAGGAACAACAAAATTAAAAGTTTTTGCTAGATTAAGAAAAGAGTGCCAGGTGCTAGTTACTCATGCCTAGGTACTCAGGAAGCTGAAATCTGAGGATCATTGTTCAAAGCCAGCCCAGGCAGGAAAGCCTGTGAGACACTTATCTCCAATAAACCACCCAGAAAACGGGAAGTGGTGTTGTGGCTCAAGTGGTAGACCTAGCCTTGAGCTGAATAGCTGAGGGACAGTGCCCAGGCCCGACTGACAAAAAAAAAAGAAAAAAAGAAAAGAGTAATCAGATGACTAAAATCAAGAAAGAATGTAATAGCATGATACTGATTTCATACAAATAATATTTCAAGGACTAGCTAGCCGACTGCTAGCTTAGCCCTATTTTTTTTTTTTATCACCAATGATCCAGGGGGAGTTCAAGAAATAAAAATAAAAAAGAGAGACTGACGTGGAAATAAGAATGGCCAATACATACATAGGAAATGTTCAACATCTCACCCCAGTTAGAATGGCCACTATCCAGAAAAAGAATAATAACAGATGCTGGTGGGGATGTGACCAAAAGGGAATACTACTACACTGTTAGTGGGAATGCAAACTTGTTCAACCACTTTGTAAATTCCTCAAAAAACTAAACATAGCTCCCCTATAACCCAGTAATCCCACTCTTGGGCATTTATCAAAATGACTACAAACACACTAAAGCTACCAGCAAAACTATGTTCATTATATCATTATTTACACAGCTAAGACATGGAATCAGCCCAGATGCCCCTCAGTAGATGAATGGATCAAGAAAATGTGGTATATATACACAATGGAATTCTATGCTCCCATCAAAAAGAATGACATCACCACATTTGTAAGTAAGCCAGACCCAAAGGAACATAGGCTCCATGGTTTCCCTTATTTTTAATAATCAGTTTATGTCTAAATTAGTTCTAGCAGAGGATCACAGTGGCTCAATAGCTCCCTCTCTCTCTCTCTCTCTCTCTCTATATATATATATATGTGTATATATATATATGATCATATAAAGTGATGGTAATTGAAATGAACTCTAAGATGTGGAATCAAGGTTTTGTTGTTTTTTGTTTTGTTTTTGTTGCAGTTCTTTTCTTTTCTTTCTCTTTTTTCTTTGTTGCATTCCCTATTGTCACTGTTTTCGATTTTGGTACCCTCTATCTTGTACATAAGTTTATCTGATTTGGGGATGGTAAGGGGAATCACAGAAATGGTGAGACAAAGGACAAAGGGTGATCTAATGCAACAGTGTTACTCACAAGACACTATGTTGGAATGAACTTTGCATCTTGGGGGAGAGGGGAGTTGGGTAGGTAAAATGGGAGAAAACGAGGGAGGAGGAAACAATGTTCGACAAGAATTGTACTCATTTGCTTACTTATGTAGCTATAACACCTCTGTACATCACCTTTACAATAAAAAACTTTGAAAAATACTGCTATGTCATCTATGAAGAGGGATAGCTTTATTTCATATATTCCTATGTCGATCCCTGTTATTTTTTTTTTCTTGCCTTATTACTCTTACTAAGAATTCCAGCACTATGTTGGAGAGAGAGCATCCATGTCTCATTTCTGATTTTAGAGGAAATCATTTTAATATTTCATAATTTTACAAACAAATGTTTATGTACTATACAGAGGGGTTACAGTTCCATGAGTAAGGTAATGAGTACATTTCTTATCGAGCATTGTTACACCTCCTTTGTTTTTCCCCAACCTCCCTTCCCTCCCCACCTCCCCAATTCTTCCCCACGTGCCAAGTTATAAAGTTCGTTTTCAACATAGTGTCATGTACATCTCATTTTTATAAGGGTCAGACTGTATCCTTGTTTCAGCATTTTGTTATTTCCCTTCTCCTCCCCAAATTAGAAAACTGTATATATAAGATGCAGGGCACCAGAATCAAATACAGTGAAAACAAGTGTTATACCATGGAGGAAGAACATACAAAAGAAACAAAAAAAATCACATAGTACATTATGTGTACATTAAAAACAACAGCAACAAAGATAAAACCTTTTGTGTCCCTATCTTGGGGTTCATTTCACTTAGCATTATCTTATATGGTCATATGTACATAGCTTTTGACCTTTTCGGCTTGCCTGGTAAGATTATCCTAAACGTACACTAGTTATTGCAAATAAGGAAAACCATGGGACCTATGTATTTGGGTCTGGCTTACCTCACTTAATATGATTTTTTCCAAGTCTCTCCATTTCCTAACAAATGGGGCAATGACATTCTTTCTGATGAAGGCATAGAATATAATATATATATATAATATATATATATATATATATATCACATTTTCTTTATCCATTCATCTACTAAGGGGCAATCTGGGTTAGATGCATATCTTAGCTATGGTAAATAATGCTGCAATAAACATAGTTGTGCTGGTAGCTTTAATATGGCCTTGTTTATGATCATTTGGGTAAATGCCCAGAAGTGGGATTGCTGAGTCATAAGGGAACACTATGTGGAGTCTTTTGAGGAACTTCCATACTGCTTTCCAAAGTGGTTGAACAAGTTTATACTCCTACCTACAATGCAGTAGGTTTCCTTTGGGTCACATCCCCTCCAGCATCTTTTTAAAATTAGATTTCTTAATTCTAAACATTCTAACTGAGATGAGGTGGAATCTCAGTGTTGTTTTGATTTGTATTTCTTTTATGGCTAGAGAAGTTGAGTATTTCTTCATGTGTCCATTGACCATTCTTATTTCCTCTTCAGAGAAGTCTCTAAGTCTTTAGCCCACTTATTAATCAGGCTGTTGTTTCTTTGAGGATTTGTTGGGGATTTAATTTTTGAGTTCGAAGTATATTTTACATATGAGACCTTTGTCTGTTGTATGACTTGTGAAGATCTTCTCCCAATCTGTGGGCTTTCTATTGATCTTGCTAGCTTTATCCTTTGCCATGCAGAAGCTCTGCAGTTTCATGAAGTCCCATTTGTCCAGCCTTTCTTTGAGTTATTGTGTTTCTGAGTCTTTATGAAGAAAATTTCGGCCTGTGCCAAGGAGCCCTAGAGTTTCTCCTATTCCTTCCTGTAATGTTTTCAGGGTGTCTGCTTTGACTTCAAGGTCTTTGATCCATTTGGAGTTGATTCTAGTTCAGGGTGATATATGGGGATGTAGCTTTAGTTTTCCACAGGTATTTAACTAGTTTTGCCAGCACCATTTACTGAAGAGGCTGTCTTTCTTTCATTCTATTTTTTAGCTCCCTTATTGTATATTAGGTGGCTATAGGTTTGTGTGTTGATTTCTGGGTCTTCAGTTCTATTCCATTGATCCTCCGGTCTGTTCTTGTGCCAATACCAGGCTGTTTTGATTACTATGGCTTTGTAGTAGAGTTTGCAATTTGGTCTTGATATTCCTCCAGCACTGTTCTTTCTGCTAAGGATTGTTTTTGCTATTCAAAGTCTTTTATTGTTCTATATGAATTTTGGATTTCTTCTTCTATTTCACTGAAGAACAAAGTTGGGTTATTGATAGGTATCACATTGAATTTGTAATAGCCTATAAAGGAATGTTGAATCTTGGTAAATGCCTTTCTGCATCTATTGAGATGGTCATGTCATTCTTGTTCTTGCTTTTGTTGATGTGTTGAATTACATTAAGTGACTTGTGTATATTGAAAGCTTTGTATCTAAAATATACTTTGAGGTAAAAAAATTACCCCCCAAAAAGGAGGGGTGGGGAAAAAATTACCCCCCCCCCAAATAAACCCTCAAAACTCAACAACACAATCAATAAACTGGCTAAAGACTTAGAGAGAGACTTCTCAGAGGAAAAAGTAAGAATGACATTTACCATAGCCAAGATATAGAATCAGCCCCAATACCCCTCAGTGGATGAATGGATCAAGAAAATGTGGTATACATGAACAGTGGAATTCTACTCACTCATCAGAACGAATGATATTGTATCATAAGTAAGGAAATGAAAAAACTTGGAAAAAATTATATTAAGTGAAGTAAGCCAGAGTCAAACAAACATAGGTTGCATGTTTTCCCTCAATTGTGATAACTAGAATGTGTCTATAAATCTATTTCTTCTGCAGTAATTGAAAAGTGATTGATTCATCTGGACTCACAAAAATTGTACCAGTTCAACTTGGCAGAAGACTAAAAGGAAAACAAGAAAGTTTCCATGAAATCCATTTACAACTGACACAGCCTCACAGAACTATTTGCCAGTGTGAGGGTAGCTGTCCCGTTTTAGAACACTCAGGCAGATACTCTCACACTCAGTTGAGTTTGCTTGTGCTGAGACACTGTGGTGTGACCCCCAAGTATGCTCTTCAACATGAGTATTCCTTCCCAGTGGACTTTAGATACACTTCCTGAGATCAGGACAAAACATCCCTCAAAGTTGTTTTTAGAAAAATCCCATTATTAAGGATATAATGCTAACTGTTATCACTAAACACAATCAGAAATTGAGATTCAGTATCTGGGCTTATCATGGACATTCATATTTTTCTTTATTGCCCAGCATCCATTCCATCTTGTCTTGACAACTCCTTGATGTTTTTCAGAACTGTTTCTTCCCATTTTGATTCAAGTTTGTCCAGTGATACTCAGCCCTAGGAAGTTTACTGAACTGTAGGAGAGAAGCTCTCTTTACTGAGAATGTTTTAGCTTTGTCGGACGAAAAATCTCAAACCAGTTTGTCAGTATGTTGAATCAGCCAGAGGGAAAATAAAGCCAATGCAGAGCAAAACAGAGCCAAAAGATAAAGAGACTTGAGTCCTGGTGGCAATGCGTATGCCGCTGGATCCAGCTGTGCCCGAAGCTAGTATATCCCCTGGACTTTTCAGTTATGTGAACTAATAAATACCCTTTTTTTGCTTAAGCTAAAAAAAATCTACAAGTAAGCATACTGAATGACTAAACACACACACACACACACACACACACACACACACACACACACATACACACACATATACCACACCCTGGGACCTAGGACATGATAAATTATATAGGACTCTAGAAGTTCACACTCTGAGGCCAAAGGAAGATATGCATAGGATAGGAGTGGTTGACAAAGGCTCATAGCTATGTGTAAATGATCATATAAAATAATATTCTATGAAAAGACGCCAAGAAAAGGAAACAAGATATATTTTTTATTTGCCATTGTTGTTTTGCTCCCTTTTCCTTTTGTCTTGTTTATTACTTTGTATTTGGGAGGGTAAGGGATGCACAGAAAAGGTGGAACAAAGGATGAACAAATACAACAGTGATAGTCATTAGACACTATATGAAAAATGAATTATACATCTTCTGGGTAGGGACGAGAGGGAAAAACTGGGAGAGAGGAAGGGAAGGGAGAGACCGTTCAAAAAGAATTGTACTTATTACTTGATTCATGTAATGGTAATCCCTCGTATCTCACATTTACAGTAACAATAAAAACACAATAAATAAATAAATGTTTTTAAATGAGTGGTTAAAAATGAGAATGTGATGTCCAATTGTATGGCTATTGGCAAACTGGATAATCTAGTGGAAACTGACAAATACCTAGAAATAGATATTCTATCAAAATTTAGTTATGAAGGAACATTGAATCTGAATAGACCTATAATAGCGTTGAGATTAAATAATCACTCAACAATTTTCCAACAATAAAAGTCTCTAGTCCACCAGATGGCTTCACTGATAAATTCTCACAAATCCATAAAGAAGAATAGATTACTACTCCTTCTCAAACTCTTTGAAAATATGACCAGGTAGTTGAAGTGATTATTTTAGTTGTTGCATATAGAGACATCTTCTTATTATTTAAGTTATATTTAACTCATTGTTTTAACTGTTTATTTCTAATGGTCACACAGATTCATTTAAAGATAGAAAACCTACTAAGTCAGCTTTTGAAATGTCATTAAGTCATCATAATAGAGACTGAAAGTGAATGCTACAAGACTGAAAGTTATAGAGGAGAAGAATGAAAATTTTGTAGTCAATAATTATCACTTCTGAGTTACAAAGTCTGGATCTATTTCTCCCACCTAACTCTTCTTGGTTCACATGGATGAAGAAAAGATGGAATGCATAAACATACTGTAGAACAATGACATATCCCAGGGTAAAGTTGCTTCCAACTGGTCTAGCCTTGAATTCAGAAAGCTTGATGAGATTAGCTGAAGAATTGGGAATTGTGATTAATTAAATCTGTTTTTAAGTATAGTTTTTGTCTACGGAGTGATGAAAAATGAGAGATAAAAGGAGAAGAAGTATGGTTAAACTCAGCAGTACAGTATACACTTAGCATTCATGATGCCCTAAACCCCAGAAATTGAAAAAAAAAAAATAGAAGAGCTAAGTGTGCTGTTACATGCCTATAATTCCATCACTTGGGAGGTGGGCGTAGGATGATTACGAGTTCGAGACCATCTTTGGCTACATAGTGAAATCGTGTTCTAAAAAAAGAAAAGCTACAACTGTACAGAGATAGAATGATCTATCAATTAAATTAAAATGAATGAGTTACAACAGGTATCTGTGGCTCACTATTTTAATCCTTTTTACTCAAGAGGCTGAAATCTGAGGATTGCAATTCAAAGCCATCTAGGGCAGAAATGTCTGTCAGACTCTTGTTTCCAAGTAACCAGCAAAAATCTGGAAGTGGACTATAGATCAAATGGTAAGGTTCTAGCCTTGAGCAAAAAAGCTAAGGGATAGAACCTAAGCCCTGAGTTCAAACACCCACCGTACTGGTTCATGCACGTGCATAGGCACGTGTGTACACACACACACACACACACTCACACACATATACACACACATACAGTTAACAAGTTACAAAATCAGGTAGAACTTTTACTTTTTGATAAAGGGAAACTACATTGATATTGACACTTGTTTGTAAATTCATAAAGAAAATTCTGCAAATTCATATAAAAACAGTATATTCTTGTTGCAAAGGGATTGGACAAGCCTAGGTAAACGAAGGATATGATAGAGAAATTTCTAAACAATTTATTTTATTGTAAAGATGCTATACAGAGGGTTTACAGTTACATGAGTAAGGTAATGAGTACATTTCTTGTTGAGCATTGTTTCCCCTGAGAAATTTTTATAATAAACTTAACAACTTCTAGTTTTGTACCTTATAATGCTGTTATCCTTTAAAAAATTTTTTTATTATCTTTCAGTGGTTGTACAAAACAGTATATGAATACAAAGTGTCTGAAAACATTGTTGCCAATTGCTCCTAACCAACCCCTTTTCTCACTTTTCTTCTTTTTTGTTTAAATTGAGATTAGTTGATTACATAAATTTCACATTTTTCACGTTATTGTGGAATAGTGATACTTGGTTGAAGTCACAAAGGAAAATTGTCATTATCACGGTCTGTAAAGTTTGTGAATTCTATAAGCTTTGACAATACAATTATTTCTTCCACATCAGGTGATATTTACATTTCTGTCCTTTTGCTTAGTGTAAGCTGTTCCCTTTTTCCCTCTCATTTCTCCCTTCCCATAACTGTCTTTTGAGTTGCTTAGTTCATTTTCATCTATGTCCAGTGCAGCTGATGGGCCTCTCTGTTGTATGTTTTTCCATTTCCCACTGATTCTGTGTTCTCCTAGCTTCCTTCTGTTGCGTGAATATATATATACCATATATGTGGTCAATAACATGGAGTAAATTAGCAATGATACGACAAAATGATAGGCAGTCCTTTTTTTCTCAAGTCCTGTTTACTTTGTCATATCTCCTTCATTTTGGCTTTAGCATCCACATATCAGAGAGACCATTACCCTTTGTCACTTGCTTTTGACTTACCTCGCTCAAAATGATTTGTTCTAGTTCCATCCATTTCCCTGCAAATGCCATTTATTTGCCCTTTCTAATGGCTACATAATATCCCATTGTACATAGGTACCACAGTTTTTGCATCCACTCATCAGTAGTGAGGCATCTGGGTTGTTTCCATATCTTAAATTCAGCCAATGACAAATGCTGGAGGGGATGCAGAGAAAGAGGAACCCTACTGCATTGCTGGTGGGAATATATACTAATACAACCACTTTGGGAAGCAGTCTGGAGGTACCTCAGAAAGCTAAATATAGATCTCCCCTATGACCCAGCCATACCACTCCTAGGCATCTACCCTGTGCAATAGGAACCAGGATACAAGGACACATGCATCTTCATGTTCATTGCAGCACTGTTTACAATAGCTGTTACCCTTTTTTTTTTAAATTTTATTTTATTTTATTTGAGAACATACTGTACAGTTACCCTTTTTTAAAGTAATGAAGATAAAAATCATGCCTGAACTATCAAAAGAAGACAAAATAAGTTAATATCTTGTGTATTTTCACAATAAAAAACAAACAAAAAATCTTTGCACATCTTTGATTGTATATTTTTTATTTCCAAAGGATAAATTTGTCTATGCCGAATTATTCAGGGCTTAAATACTTTAATATTATTCCGTAGTGTCAAATTGTTGTTGTTTTGGGCAAGATAATGAGTACATTTCTTATCAAGCATTGTAGCCTCCTCCTTTGTTTCCCCTTCCCATCCCTTCCCATCCTCCCCCCCAACCCCCCACCCCAGCACCAAAGTTGTGAAGTTCGTTTTCAACATAATGACTTGTACATCTCATTGTTGCAATGGGTCCACCTGTATCCCTATTTAAATGATTTGTTTTTTCCCTTCCCCTCCACAAATTATACCGACATCAAATACAGTGAAAGCAGGGGTTATACTATGGGAGAGAAAACGTGGTATATATACACAATGGAATTCTATACCTCCATCAGAAAGAATGACATTGCTCCATTTGTTAGGAAATGGAAAGACTTGGAAAAAATTATATTAAGTGAAGTAAGCCAGGCCCAAAGAAACATAGGTCCCATGTTTTCCCTTATTTGCAATAGGTAGTATATGTCTGAGTCAAGCAGAAAAGGTCAGATAAGTTGATGTTAGGGAAATGAACCCTAAGATATGTATTCAAAGGTTTTTTTTCTTTCATGCGATTGTTTCAAATTGTTTACAAGAAATATTGACATGGTCTCCATCTGAAGTAAGCAGAAATCTAAGCTCCAGCTCCCTACATGATACCCATACTTAATCTCCATAGCTGTAACATGATTATATTAACTTATATAGGTAAAGAGTTTTTCAGTTGACTTTGAGTGAATAAAAAGGGAGATTATTCATATGGGTCTGATATAAAGAGTTGAGTCATGTGAAGGCATATAATTGGTGGGAGAAAAGGAAGAGGGTTGAGAAAGTATTACAAATGGGGTAAATTTAATCAAAGTACATTATGTACATATATGTAAATATCACAATGAAACCCCTGTACAACTAATATATGCTAATAAACATTTAAAATGCATATAATCAAGATCCAACTTGTAGATTAGGAATCAAAGAGATCTGAAGTATGGGATGGAGAGTCATCTGTGCTGCCACCAGCTTTGAAGATAAAAGGACCATGTGAAAAGACCAGGAGAGGAGAGTGGCCTCAGGCAGCAGTTAACAACAGCAATAAACAAACGAGGACAGTTGTCCTACAGTTACAAGATGCCAAAGTCTGCCAGCAATCTGAGTGAATTAGGAAGTCAATTCTTCTCTACAACCACCAGATAATGCACTGGATGACTTACCACATTGACTTCAGCCTTATGGAATCTGAAGCAGAAAACTTAACAATTCTGGTGTTAGTACTGGGGCCTGAGCTCACAGCCTGGGTGCTGTCCTTGACCTTTTGCTTTCATGGTTGGTACTCTACTTAATATGATTTCTTCCAAGTCTTTCCATTTCCTTACAAATGGGGCAATGTTATTCTTTCTGATGGAGGCATAGAATTCCATTGTGTATATATGCCACATTTTCAAGACAGACACAAAGAAACTAGGCTCCGTGTTTTCCCTCATTTGGAATAATTCATATATTACTAGCCTTAGCAGAGAATCACAATAGCTCAATAGCTATGTACATATAACCATATAAAATGGTGCTAATTGAAACGAACTCTGAGATATGGAAACGAAGCTTTCTTTGTTGATGTGGTTGTTTTTAATGTACTATGTGAAGTTCTTTCTTTCTTTTTTCCTTTGGTTTGTCCCTTGTCGCTGTTTTTGATTTCAGCACCCTGTATCTTATATATACCTTTATCTGATTTGAGGAAAGGAAGGGGAATAACAAAATAATGAAACAAGGACAAAGGTGAACCAATGCAACAGCAATACTCACAAGACACTATGTTGGGAATGAACTTTACAAATTAGGAGGGAGAGGAGTTGGGAGAGGGAAAGTGGGAGAAATGAGAGAGGAGTGTAACACTGTCAAGAAATGTACTCACTACCTTACTTAGTTACTACAACCCCTCTGTACATCACCTCTACAACACCCCAATTTCTGGCTTTTTGCTGCAAGAGTCTCATAGAATATACTGCTTGGAATGGCTTCCAACCATGATCCTCAGATCTCAGCCTCCTATATAGATAGAATTACAGGTTTGATTCACCAGCACTGAACTATAAGATAGGATATTATTTTAAGCTGCTGCTTTGTGATAATTTGCTATTCAGCTACAAAAAATAAATACATCATCTTTGCTGGTAATGCAAAAATTCAGGTCTTATCATCTCTCATTTGTTATATTTGTTCATATTCCTATCTTTCTGTATTTCTGTACATTTCTATCTGGTAGAAGAATTTATCTGGTAAAAGGGATTCAAGGCACATTTCTTGGAAAAGAACAAGAAGCAGCTATAAAGACAAGTTAAGAATCACAAAATTCTGAACCTAACCCACCATGGAACCAGTAGATAAAATTACCATTGTCCTTGGTCTTCATCACCATTTCCAAACCATTCATCTCTCACTCTTGACCAAAATTACTCTTCTTTATAGGGTCCTGATAATCTCTAATACATTTGCCCATCCACTAACTCAGAAGCACTTCCTCTATTTACTGAAGACTTGGCATTTGGCTTAGTCTTCTTCATGTCAAGTTGCTTGTTGTTTTTTATTTCCAAATTGATGACTATTCAACTACTCCCCAAATGTTATTATATTCAATTATTTTACATCCTTCCATTTCTCTTCTTCTCTCACAGAAGAACCTTGCCATCACCCAGAACTAGAACTCCTATACCTATGAAAGTTGAAACTAGTTGAAACTACATTTTATCTATCTATTTATCTATCTATCTATCTATCTATCTATCTATCTATCTATCTATCTATCTATCTATCTATCTATCTGCCTCTCTCTCTCTCTCTCTCTCTCTCTCTCTCTCTCTCTCTCTCTCTTGCTACATTTTGTGGTCAGATATCTTACTCTGTATTTCTACACCTGTTCTCCAACACATCTGAAATATGCTGGCCCTTGAACTTCAAACTCTACTACAGAGCTATAATAACAAAGACAGCATGGTACTCACACAAAAACAGACCCGAAGACCAATGGAACAGAATAGAAGATCCAGAAATAAATCCACAGGCCTACAGCCAGCTGATATTCGACAAAGGAGCCAAAGACATACAATGGAAGAAACACAGCCTCTTCAACTGCTGGTGCTGGGAAAACTGGGCAGCCACATGCAGAAAACTAAAAGTGGACCCCAGCCTATCACCATGCACCAACATCAACTCAAAATGGATTAAAGACCTTAACATTAAACCTGAATCTCTGAAACTACTGCAGGACAGAGTAGGAGAGACACTTGAACTAATAGGCACAGGAAGGAACTTCCTGAACAGAGTCCCAGGGTCACAGCAAGTTGGAGAGAGACTCGACAAATGGGACTACCTTAAAATAAAAAGCTTCTGCACAGATAAAGCTATCGCAACCAAGCTAGAAAGACAACCAACTAATTGGGAAAAAATATTTACCAGCAATATATCAGACAAGGGGTTAACATCCTGTATATACAGGGAACTCAAGAAACTAATCCCTCCCAAACTTAACAAACCAATTACTAAATGGGCAAGGGAACTAAAGAGGGACTTCTCAAATGAAGAAATAAAAATGGCAAAGAAACACATGAGGAAATGTTCATCATCCCTGGTGGTGAAGGAAATGCAAATAAAGACAACCCTGAGATACCACCTTACCCCAGTCAGAATGTCCCACATCCACAAATCAGCCAACGACAAATGCTGGAGGGGATGTGGAGAACGAGGAACGCTATTACACTGCTGGTGGGAATGTACACTTATACAACCACTTTGGAAAGCAGTCTGGAGGGTCCTTAGAAAGCTAAAGATTGACCTCCCTTACGACCCAGTCATACCACTTCTAGGCATCTACCCTGAACAACAGGAACCAATATACAAGGACACGTGCACCTCCATGTTTATTGCAGCACTGTTCGCAATAGCTAGGATATGGAAACAACATAGATACCCCACCACAGATGAATGGATCCAAAAATTGTGGTATCTATACACAATGGAATATTATGCAGCCATTAGAAATGACAAAATAATGGCATTTGCAGGGAAATGGATGGAGCTAGAAGGAATCATGTTGAGCGAGGTAAGCCAAGAATGAAGAGACAAACAGTACATGGTCTCCCTGATAAGTGGATGCTAAATCCAAAATGTTAGGTGATATGACAAAACTAACAGGACTTAAGAAACAAAGAACTCCCACTCATCTGGTTGAACCACTACCAAATATCCCCATGCTGCTGATCACATATATGGTATATAACATGTGAGCACCATTATATATTACAGACTGTGATAGACAATTTGCTCCAGGAAAGTTAGAATGAACTTGTGACTTTAAATGAGCATCATTATTCCACAATACTGTGAATTTCCGGAAATTATGTAATCACTTAATCACAATAAAAAAAAAAGAACCTTGGGGAAGGGAGGGAGGGAGGGGATGATAGGGGGAAAACAATGGAGGGGGTAACAATGTTCAAGAGGAAGTGTACTCATTACCTCACTCATGTAACTGTAACCCTCTGTATAGTATCTTTACAATAAAAAAAAATTAAAAAAAATATGCTGGCCCTTAAATGTTCTATCTCCAATTCTAGTAAGCTCATATTTACTTGATTCTTCATTCAGCATAAGTGAAAAGCCTGAACTTTAGAATTAGGAACATTAAGAACTAAATCCTAGCTCTGCCTTTGACTGTGAACTCCATTATGTTACTTACCAGGAAATGTTATGATTATAATAGTACCTTCCTCATGTTTGTTAAAAGCAGTGAGTTAATTCATGCACAGCTCAAAGCACACTTCCTAGCACATAGTAAATATTCAGTAGATATGAGCAATTTTCATCTTCATTGCTATGCTTCGTTGTCATAGCTCAAAACACACATCATTTCAACTATTGTCTTGTCCACATGTTTAACTTCCTTAGTTCTTTCTTTCACTTTCACTTGTAGCACTTTTCTTGCAAATCTTGAACTTAAGTCAATTTACTCCTCCTCTTTTCCCTTTCTACATATATGCTCCTGAGCACTGACAGAGGAAGATTTAGAGCTATGTAGATTGGGAACAATACAAATTCATTGTCTCCAACTTCATCTGAACTTTCAGTTCTGCCTAGCAATCCTATTACGAGTCACAAATCAAGCTTTGGGTGTATTTTTTGTTGTTGTTGTTGGTTGTAAGGCCTGACCTCTGGGCCTGGGCACTGTCCCTCAGTTCTTCAGATAGCGTTATACCACCAGAGCCACAGCATCACTTCCAGCTTTTTCTGCTAACGTGATGCATTCGAGGCAAGCACTCTACCACTGAGCCATCTTCCCAGCCATTTGGGTGTATTTTTAATCATCTGCTTCCAATCTTCTCCATTCTTCACAAGACCCTACCTCATCACTTGCCTTCTGATGCTCAACAAATGATAGATTCTTTCTTACAAATGAAAAGGTATATTTGCAAATAGAACATCACCAAGTATGTCACATTCACTGATCTCAATTTATTAGTATCTTGGAGACCTCCTTCCTCTCTCCTTCCCTTCCTTCTTCCCTTCATCCCTCCCTTTTTAATTTTTTTATCCTTTTTCCTTCCTTTTATACTTCCTTCCTTCTTTCCTTCCTTCCTTCTGTCCTTCCTTGCTTCTTTCCTTCTTTCCTTCCTTCCTTCCCCCCATACTTTAGATGAAATGTTTCTTTTTAAGAAATTTAAAAGTTATTTTTTACATGACATTTACTTTTGTGCCATGATATGATCTATGATTCCATTCTACTTTTATAATATTATATCTTGGTAGGCATTGGTGGTCCATGTCTGTAATCCTAGCAACTCAGAAGGTTAAGATCTAAGGACCACAGTGTGAAGCCAAAACCCAGTATGGGCACAAAAGTCCATCAGACTCTTATTTCCAATTAATCACCAAAATTCTGCAAGTGAAGCTGTGGCTCAAGTGGTGAAGTGCTAGCTTTGAGCAAAAAGGCTCAGGGACAGTGCCTAGGCCCTGAGTTCAAGCCCCAAGACAGGCTCAAAAAATAATACTATATATGAACAGTCTTTCACAGTTTTTTTCCTTTTCTTTTTGTTGCTCATGTGACTTGAACTCAGGGCCTGGGACCTGTCCCTGAGCTTTTCTGCTTAAGGCTAGTGCTCTAGGACTTTGAGCCACAGCTCTGCTTCTGTTGTTTTGTTAATTAGAGATAACAGTGTTGTGGACATTCCTGCCCCGACTGGCTTTGAATGTCAATCCTCAGGTTTCATCTTCCTGAGTAGCTAGGATTACAGATGTGAGCCACCATCAATACCTTGATAGAACTTCTAAATGTCTGCCTTAAGTCCAGCTCTCTATGTTGAACTTCAGTTAGGTAGTTCACAAAATGAGTGAGTAAAATCTGGGCTGATCTCTGCACCTCTAAATCTCTTTCTCTTCTATTTCTTACTCAGGAAAAGAAACCTAAGATAGGAACCTGACAGTAATCTTGTTGTTATCACTAGCACTAAGGCTTGAACTCATTGAACTCAGAGTCTATATACTGACTCTTAGCTTTTGTGTTCAAGACTGACACTCTACTATTTGAGCCATAGCTTCACTTCCAGCTTTTTGTTAGTTGATTTGAGATAGGAGTCTCATGGACTTTTCTGCTTGGTCATGCTTTGAATCAAGTTCTTCAGATCTCAGCCTTCTGCAGTAGCTAGGATTACAGGCATAAGTACCTAGTACCCAGCTTTGAGAGCTCTCCTTACCTTTACTTTCCCATCATACCTCATATATTTTTGCTGACCATTAACACATCCTATAGCTTTGACACCTTAAATTTGTATGAAAATCAATAAAGGGGTCAGCATTGCCTGGAGCCAGTGGCTCACGCCTGTAATCCTAGCTACTGAGGAGGCTGAGATCTGAGGATCTCGATTCAAAGCCAGTCTGAGCAAAAATGTCCGTGAGACTCTTATCTCCAATTAACCACTAGAAGGCTGGAAGTGGTGCTGTGGCTCAAGCTGTAGAGTGCTCGCCTTCTGCTGAAGAGCGCATGGATAGCACCCAAGCCCAGAGTTCAAGCCCCATGACCGACACAAAAAAGGGAGTGTGTGTGTCAGCCTTTAGAGCCAGAATGCCTCAGATTTATCCACCTCACCTTTTGTTGACTCTTCAGTAACATTTTGTTTTTCCAGTCCTGGCCCTTGAACTCTAGGATTCTGCCAGGAGCTATAACACCACTCAGGCTTTATCTGTGATTAATTGGAGATAAGAGATTCATGGGCTTTCCTGTTCGGGCTGGCTTCGAACTACAATATTTGGATCTCAGCCTCTTGACAGATGAATAATTGTTTATACCTTACTACTGAAATTTTGTTTCTACCAGGTTCTGAAGCCTTTTCATCAAACTTTTTCAGAGTATGCCATAGGAAGTTTTTATTTTCAGCCATTTAATCAAGATCTTCCACCATAAGCATTCTTTGGCTGTTTATCATGGCTTCAAATACTTTTTAGCCCCTGTATGAATGTTTTTTTTTTTTTAACTGTATTTTTTTTCGGCTTTTCTTTCTTGCTACTGGGGATCGAACCCAGGACGTTGCGCATGGTAGGTAAGCGCTTTGCCACTGAGCTACATCCCAGCACTGTATGAATGTTTTATTTAAACATGTATTTGGGGTTTCATTGTGTTGTATATATTCTATTTCAAATAAAATAAATGGAATTTCACTTTTTTTGGAATTTCTGGATTTTTCCACCCCAGAGTATTATTTTTTTTCCAAGTTGTATACCTTTTTATTGTCCTGGTCCTGGGGCTTGAACTTATGGGTTAAGCACTCTCCCTGAGTTTTTTGTTCAAGGCCAGAATTCTATCACTTGAACCACTTCTCCACTTTTGACTTTTTTGCTTGCTAATTGGAGATAAGAGTCTCATGCGCTTTCCTATCTGAGCTGGCTTCAATCTATAATCCTCAGATCTCAGCCTAGCTAGGATTACAGGCATGAGACAATGGCATCTGGCTCAAGGTTTATTCTTTTGGACCTTGAAGAAGTTTTTTAAACTCTCAGTGTCTTGCTTTACTCATGAAAATAATATAAATACTAGTCTCTATTTCAAATAGTGGATTATAGTATGCAAATATTCAGCACTGTATTAGTGATCATTCTGGTTTTGTTACTTATCTTTGTAGTCTGTCTATTTCTTTTTCCACTGCCACTACCTCAGTTCGGGCTGTCATCATCTCTTGTATGTGTTATGACAATAACCCCCTAATTTGTTTCCCTGCCAACAGTCTTGTCTCTATTCAATTCATGTTCCTTGTTGTCATCAAAACAATCTGTTTAGAATGAATATCTGATTATATCATTCTCTTTAAAAACAGCTTAATAGCTTTCTGGGACATATAAGTGAGTTCGGTCTTTCAGACAGCATAGAAGGCTCTCCATGCCCACATCTCCAATTTCATTTGTGTCACCTCCTTTGCTTTTAACAGTCTAGGTATTTTCAAATGTCGTACAGTTACTTCTATATTATATGTTCTCTAATGATTCCTTGCCTTTGAACATCCTGTTTTGTCCAAATTTTACATGGAAAATTACATCTTGAACTGTAAGACCTAGATCACAATTACTCATCTACCAGGAAATTATTTTTCTACCTTGTTTTTCAGCCTCTGCTCCCATACCATCTAGATAATCTGTTATGCCTTTTATTGTACAAGTAGCTGTCTAGTCCCTCTATAATATTACAAGCTCCATCAAGAAGGCATCCTTTGTCCTATGTATTTCTCTCAGTTTCAGAACCATACTATGCACCAAGTGCATGCTCAAACCTTCATATACATTAAATCAATGAAATCTGTAAAGAATTGGGAAACAGACTTGAAATCAGATGAAAAGGTCAGGAAGTAGGTACATCATAAGAGATCTGGTGTTCTTCTGGCAGTTATTTGGTTAACAGTTTTAGATAATGAAACTTATAGATGGTAGTCATCTTGGGTTGGCTTAATAGCAGTGAAAAGGGGAAAAGTTCTTTCAACAACTTTTTCACCATAAAGCCCTTGTCCAACTCTACAATAAATTTGTCTTTGGTCTCCATAGGAGACTGGTTTCGTCTGAATACCAAAATTTGTAAAAGCCCCACCCCTCCACACACAATGGGGACTGTTGTCTGACATCTAAAATCCTACTCAGGAAGCTGAGATCTGAGGACTGCAGTTCAAAGCCAGCTGGGCAGGAAAGTCTGTGAGACTCTATCACCAATTAAACATAAAAAAGCACTGGAAATGGAGATGTGGCTCAAGGCACTAGCCCAGACTCTTGAGTTCAAGCTCCATGACTCGTACACACATACACAAAAAAACACAGTATTTGATATGACCTCTCATGTACTCTAATTCATTTAATGATTACATATAATACTTAATACAATGTAAATGCTATGCAATTGTTACACTAAGCATTCAGGGGATAATGACAAGAAAAATGGGATTACATCAAACTTAAGTTTCTGTACAAGAAGGACATAGATAACAAGTTAAAGAGAAAGTCCACAGAATGAGAGAAAATTATTTACTAGCTATACAGCAGACAAAGGCTGTATATCCAGGGTATACTTCTAGCTCAAAATATTAAATCCTCACAAATTAAATAAAGAAACAATAACCCAATCAATAAATGGGCTAATGAGTTAAAGGCAGACAAGTAAAAATGGCCAATAGACACATGAAAAAAATGCTCAATTTCTCTGGCATAAAGGAAATGCAAACCAAAACAACACTAAGTTTTCACCAGACCCTAGTTAGAATGGCCATTGTCAAGAAAACAAACAACAAATACTGGTGAGAATATTTTGGTGGGAATGTAAACTTGTTCAACTACTCTGGAAAGCAATATGGAGGTTCCTCAAAAGACTAAACATAGACCTTCCCTATGACCCAGCAATTCCACTCCTGGGCATTTATCCAAAAGGGCACAAACAAACAAGGTTACAGTAAAGCCATCAGCACAACCATGTTTATTACAGCATTATAAACCATAGCCAAGATATGAACTCATCCGAAGGTACTCCTCAATGGATGAGTGGATCAAGAAAATGTGCTATGTATACACACAATGAAATTTTACTCGTTTATTAGAAAGAATGATATTGTATCATTCATAAGGAAATGAAAAGACTTGGAAAAATTATATTAAATAAAGTAAGCCAGACCCAGAGGATCAAAAGTTGCATGTTTTCCATCATTTGTGAGCACTAGAATGTGCTAAAAAATCTATAAGTAAACACATTGGTTGATATACAAGTTCTTACGGATGAATTAACTGAGGTATAATAGACTTTATGGAGATCACAAATAGCAATGTTTTCAAAAGACTAGATCAAAGCCCAACAAAATCTACACCAGGAAATGGATACACCCAAGAGGGGATATGGAGCCAAGAGGAGAGTAGGAGATTGAATGAAGTAGGGAAAGGGGAAGAATGCAGTCAAGAATTCATTGTATATTCCACAAGAAAAGTAAGGAAAAGAGTGGACTGAAGGGAGTTGGGGGTGAGAATGTTGAAGGGATAACACTGATCAAGAAATATTGTATTCACAAACTGCTTTGTTATATGGCCCCTCCTTTATACATCTATGTAAAGACAATTTAAAAAAAACTCTACACATCCAGTAGAAATGTTTTTTCTCAAATATTTTGAACTGTAGGTTGAACCCATGGATGTAGAGAGCTGATTGTATTTTCCAAAGCCAGATGTGTTCATAATATTCTTAGCCACCCTTGAAGCTCTTTTTGTATGCCAGTCCTAGGGCTTGAACACAGGTCCTTATCACTGTTCCTGACTTTTGTGCTCAGAGCTAGAACTCTACCACTTAAGCCATAGCTTCACTTCTGGCCTTTTGGTGATTAATTGAAGATAAAAGTTTCAGGACTCTCCTGCTTAGGCTGGCTTTGAGATCCTCAGATCCAGCTTCCTGAGGAGCTAGGAATATAAGCATGAGCCACTGGGGCCTAGCATTCCTTACATTTTTTGATGTTTGGTTTTTATTCTGTTATTAGACAAAAAGAATGAAATTTGTTGAAAGTTGTAGCACATACCCCTCAACTAATCCTATTTTTCTCTCCCTTTTCAGAATAGAACTTATTTGTTACACATAAAGAGCTGTTATCATTTGTACACCTAATAACTTGCAACAGACCATTCTTCTTTTGGAAAGCTTCTAGCATTTCAAAGTGAATCTTGCCATCATCTTCCAGCTGGAAGCTATCCTGTTGATCTATCGATCAATGAGGAATGCCTGTATGACTATTCATAGGAATGATTTTGAGATCAAGAAACCATATTCAGGAACCTGTCAGTATCTCTGCCCTCAGCAAAGACAGCCTCTGAGGTTAGTGAATACAGCGGTGAGTTTAAAGTAAAAAATAGATCTCTCTCTCTCTTTTTCTCTCTCTGACACACATACTCACACGCACACAGGTACATGCACACATATGCACATAAGGGCATTACATAACATAGGCACAGTACCCAAAGTTTTTCACTAGGCTGGTGCTGAAAAAGAGAGCAGAAAGACCACAGCAGACAATCGTGAGTGCTGCTTCCTATTTTTGGGATCAACTCAATCACAGAATGAGTCACCATCAGTAATGGTTAAAATTTTACTGACGCATTCAGCAGAGAGAAGCCAGACAGTCATTTATGTGGAATGATTTGAAGGGTGCTTGGAGACCTCCTTGTACCTCCAAATATCATCTCTTGCAAGCTGCTAATGATATTTGCAATTTCTACCTCATAGTCACTCAAAGAATAATCACATTAGCCCATTAGGCAGCAATCATCCCATCAGCACAGTTAGCTGGTCAGATATGACAACTGTCAAACAGTAAAGCTTGGAGATAGAACAAAAGCCAGAAATGTTTGGGTATGGGGGAGAGATAAGAATAAGTTTGAATGTTGTCTGAACTAAGGGTTTGCAGAAGTTCCTGGGCCCTTTTGGAAACAACAGAAGTGAGTACAAAAACAGGTTACAGCTGCCATGGAAAGTGTTCATTCCATCACCTCCAGTTTCCTTGGTCCTGAATTCTTTACCTACCCCCAGCAAGGGACCACTGATCTCCTTACATGAAGTATTTTTTCTGTTCTATATCCTTAACTCATTAAGATCCATTAATTCATAGTTTTCTCTTGTTTCTACCCAAACAAACATAGAGTTATGACCATCATGTTCCATTACTGGATTTACAGGTATAAATATGGCCTTAATTTATGCCAAGTCTTGATCTATGTCCACATGTTCCTGCTGAATGAACTATGATCTCTGGACTGATAGGAGGAAATCTGCACCCAATGAGCAAATCCCCAGAAAATGACATTCCCAACAGTACCTCAATACATTCAGGTTCTACAATCATTTATTACTTTTTGCACCTTACCTGCTCTGTAATATCATGAATTTTAAACTATACCACTAAGTGCTAGCAGTACTGCTTCAAATTTTGTAGCTATAATAACATGTATGTCATTCTCTGTGTTGAGTGAATTTCTTTAAGGAGAATGAGATGAGGAAATAATGAATGAGATGAGGAAGAAGTGTTTTTTTTTCCATTACTGGGGTTCAAACTCAGGGCCTGAGCACTCACTGTCCATTAGCTTTTCATTCAAGGCTGGCTCTCTATCTCTTGAAGCACACCTACACTTTTGGTTTTTTCCTAGTTAATTGGGGGTAAGACTCTTGTATTTTTCTTCTTGGGCTGGCTGTGAGCTATGATCCTCAGATCTCAGCTTCCTGAGTAGCTAGGATTATATGTGTAAGCCACCAGAGCCTGGCAAGATATTGTTTGTTTTTAAATTATTAAAAACAGAAAAATATAAGCAATATTCACCTCTAATATATGCATTCAAGATATTAATCCCACATAAATACTCCCAATGTAAAACTGGGAGACTTAAAAAACTATTACCAATCTAGTAAATAATAGCTTATTACAACAAATCACTGCATGTTGATTCAGGTATTAAACTCACTCTAATAGAATGTACTCATTCAGATGTGATTGCTCAACATCTCCCTTAATGGAATCACCAACTTTCCCTGTCCTTACTCCCTCATCTGAAAATGGAAATAGATGGGTTCATGTTTTGTTTTGTACTACTTGCAGTTGCCCTGTAAGAATGACCACTTTTGCTGCTGTTTTCACATATCATAGCCCACAGTTCTAAGCCAGAGGTCTGGTTTTAGTGTTATCTTCCCTGAAAGTAGCTTTTCCTCTATTATGATTCTCTTAATTTTCATGAACTCCATGCTCACTGTATTGATAAACACAACCAAAGGCTTAAGACATTTTCTAGTGTCATATTTTATTTGTTTCCTCCCTTTTTTCTATATTCCTGCTCTCATTTATTTGCATAGCACCTGGTTAAACAGTTGAACTACCATCATCTCATTTTATAATGATTGTCCTGTGTATTAAAATTATTGTCTTAACTTAAAATAACTCAATTTGAATTGATAGTGGCTTTAATTGAATGATATGCAGAGATATTCTCCTATATACCTTAGTTACCTCTCGCCTCATTTGTGCTATTTTGTCATGTAAATTATATGGTTATACATTCTAAGTACATCAACAAATTTTTATAAATGTGACTTTATGCAGTTATCTTTTAAAACAGGAAAAAGAGTAGTGTTACAAACAGAATGCAGTTTAGGTAGATTCAAATGATTGTACAGCTAGCTACCCTTCATTTCATCCTTAAGGATTCTCGTTATTCTTTATTGAGAGACTTGTATGCATCAAACTTATTTTTGTTTTTGTCTATTTTGAAGCATCTTAATATTTTCTTCTATTATGAATGGTAGTTTATTGGACATAGAATTGTTGGTTAACAAGTTTTAATTCTTTGAGCACTGGGCTTTTTTACTTATATTTTAACAATCCCCAGTACTGAACTCAGGACTTCACACTGATTAGGCAGGCCCTTTACCACCTGAGCCATACTCCCATTCCTTCTTGGCCTTGAATTTTTTTGTCAGTTGTGAGGCTTGAACTCTGTGCCTAGACATTGTCCCTCAGCTCTTCAGCTCAAGGCAAGCACTCTACCACTTAAGCCACAGCACTACTTCTGGTTTTCTGGTGGTTAGAGATAAGAGTCTCATTGACTTTCCTGCCCTGGCTGGTTTTGAACCACAATCCTCAGATCTCAGCCTTCTTGAGTAGCAAGGATTACAGATGTGAGCCACTAGCACCCAGCACTGCCTTGATTATTTTTGAGGCAGTGTCTTGCTTTATTCCCTGGCCATCCTGGACTGTGATTCTCCTGCTTGTGCTTCCTTATATTGCTGGAGATAACAGGCATGCATTCCAGTACCTAGTCATTGATTAAGATAGATTCTCATGAACTTACTCTTCACATTGGCCTGGAACAATGACATCCCAGTCCTTATCTCCCAAGTAGCAAGGATTTTTCAGGCTTGAGCCACTGTCCTCAGCTTTCTTGTAGCACTTGGCTACATGATTGCCATACATGATTTCAACTGAAAAGTCAAATAAGTCAAGAAAGATGAAAAAAATGGAATCAGTACTCAATTTCTTCATGTTAAATATTGTAGTATATTCTCTGAATACTGACCAACTTTTGAGACATGTTGATTATACCCATTTCACAAATAATGACACTTAAAATTCTGTCGTTAATTTATTTGTCCAAGGTCAGATTTGAATCTGGTGGCAGAATAACATTTAGTCAGAGATCTCACTTATCAAAGTTTAATGATCTTAGCGAAGCCAGATAACATTTCCCACATGTATATTTCATATCAGTCCCTATCTGTGAGCATATGTACATATAAGCAGTGAATATTATAGTAGTACAAGTGATGATTCTAAATTACCTGGGTGCTGGTGGCTCAAGCATGAAATCTTAACTACTCAGGAGGTTGAGATCTGAGGATGGCAGTTCAAAGCCATCCAAAGCAGGAAAGTCCATGAGATTCTTATCTCCAATTAACCACAAGAAAATCAGAAGTGAAGCTGTGGCTCATAGTGATAGATCACTAGCCTTGAGCAAAAGAGCTCAGGGACAGTGCCCATGCCCTGAGTTCAAGCTTCATGACTGACCCAAAAATAAGATTCTAAATTACTTAAGTTCTCTTTTATTTTTGCATTTTTCTGTGAAGCTGCTGACACATAATAGATGTCTCAAGACTAGTTGTTATGGTAAGGGAAAGGTTCTGTAAGAAGGCTAAAGTTCAGTTAGACTTTGAAAAATGGTTGTCATTTACTCAGCTAGGCAGACACTGAATAAAAGGATGTGGGGAGCAGCCTGAATGTTGATGCCCTTTTTATACACACAGACAAACAGACACACAGACACATACACAGACACACACACACACGCACAAATATATATTCTATAACACTCATTCACTTTATACTATGGTCACTGTGGTGGCCTTACACTCTGATGATTGAACATCTATCCTCCCCTATCCACTGCTGCTCTTAGACTGAAGCGCAAGAATGAGAAGATTGCTGAAATAATCACAGCTAGAAGGTAGATGTAGATATAGAGACCAAAAAGAAGGATAGTATAGAACTTGCCCACATTTGGATGTGATTAACTAAATATGGAAAAAACAACAAATGGTTTCCTATACTCATTTTCCCTCCTCCAAAATGTTCCAAACTTTTGTAAAAGTGAGATTTATGACCTGAGTATAAATGTAGTCTGTAAACTTTCCTGAGATGGGACAACCTCTAGATGTGGAAAGAACATTTTCTTTGCCAGCAAAAAAAAATTAAAGTGAGGAGAAGGAGGAAGAGGAGGAGGAGGAGGAGGAGGAGGAGGAGGAGGAGGAGGAGGAGGAGGAGGAGGAAGCATGACTAGCACTTTATTAATATATGCATACCCTTTCTAGTTTCCAAATTATTTCCACTTTGAAAACTCATCAATCTGTTATCCCATACAGGTAGGCAGAGATGACCTTTTTCTTCATTTTAAAGATGAAGAAAGGATTGTGTGCCAGTGGCTCACAACTGTAATCCTGATTACTCAGGAGGCTGAGCTCAAAGGATCTTGGTTCAAAGCCAGCACAGGCAGGAAAGTCCTTGAGAGTCTTACTTCCACAATTAACAAAAAAAAAGTCAGAAGTAGATGTGTAGGTCCAGTGGTAGAGCACCAACCTTGAACAGAAAAAGCCAAATGGGACCACAAAGCCCTAATTCAAGTCGTAGTGCTGCCTTAAAAATAAAAGTATATAAAGATGAAGGAAGGCAATTTCACAGATGCTAGCAGAGATGTTCAGAATCACAATGGAGACAGAGAATGTAGGAAAGTAGCTTTTCCTATTCCAAATGCATTATTCCTCCCTCTGTTTTTGAAGGAAGCTGCTCCTAGTTTTACTATCTTTTTTTTTAATTTAATTTTTATTTTTTATTGTGAAAATACTGTACAGAGGGGTTACAATTACATGGGCAAGATAATGAGTACATTTCTTATCAAGCATTGCAGCCTCCTCCTTTGTTTCTCCTTCCCATCCCTTCCCATCCTCCCCCCTGCCCCCCAATTCACCTGCCCCCTCCTACCAAAGTTGTAAAGTTTGTTTTTGACATAATGATTTGTATTCTCATTGTTGCAATGGGTCCACCTGTATCCCTATTTAAACAACTTGTTTTTCCCCTTCCCCTCCACAAATTATGCCGACATCAAATACAGTGAAAGCATGGGTTATACTGTGGGGGAGGGACATACAAAGCAACAAAGAAATTATCTTATAAATGCATTAGAAACAATCGCATGAAGAAAAAAACATTTGAATACATATATCTTATCTTTTACTTATCTTACTCTATAGTGTATTCTGTTGGCATTACATGCATTTTCAAAGACTATGTATTTCCTTCTTTACTATGAACTGTCAATACATTGGCTAGAGTCAGTTGATAACTTGGAGCTAGGACTGGAACCTGAGGAACAGGGAGCATGTAGTCAATAAGAATACTGAAGTGCAGTGTAGGGAGGGCTAGTGACAGAGCATGTAAGGTCACAGTATCACTACAGCAAAGGGGACAAAGTGTTATTGATTCCAAGCTTTCCCCTTGCTTCTTACCTCAGAGCTACAGCTTTATTAAAAACTTCAATTTGGTGACAAATCCCTCACAGGCTCCCTTGGGGCTACCTGAAAGAGGGGTGGCATCTTTGTGACAGGCTGAAATTACATTTGTCAGCTCAAGGAAAGCTGTGAAGACTGTCTATACTCCACTCCATCCTGTCCCAGCCACCACCAAATAGACACAAGCTCACATGCAAAGTCACTTAGATAAAATTCTAACATTTCTAGCATACACACTTTTCATATAAGGAGACGAGGACTGGAGGGATAGGTGTGTGAACTAGATGAGGCTCCATGAGTGACCTGTGAGTTTATTGGAACTGCTAGCCAACGTAGTTTTTGGTTTCTTATTACATTCCCAGGGATTTTTGTCCTATTTCCTTGGGCTCTTGAGGCTAGAGGGAACAAAAAAATAAAAAATAAAGAAGGAAAATACTTTATGAATATCCAGGAAGCATATGGTGAAGTGAAGGGCCACTAAATACCAGGAAAGAAAGAAATGAAAGTGGACTGGAGATAAAAGAGTTTGCATTAAAGTAAGTATTTTTGTGCCAGTCCTGAAGCTTGAAGTCAGGGTCTGAGTGCTGTCGGTGAGCTTCTTTGCTCAAGGCTAGTGCTCTACCTCTTGAGTCACAGCTCCAATTCTGGCTTTTTAGTGGTTAATTGGAGATAAGAATCCCATGGGCTTTCCCACTTGGGCTGGTTTCAAGCCACAATCCTCAAATCTCAGCCTCCTGAGTTGCAAGGATCACAGTATGAACCATCAGTGCATGGCTAAAAGTGGTCTTGTGCTGGGGGAGGAAGGGAATGCATGTGTTTGTGCCAATACAGGGGCTTGAACCCTACATGTTGTAACTTGGCTTTTTGACTGAAGGCTGGTGCTTTTGCATATGAGCCACAGCTCCACTTTTAGCTGTCTGCTAGTTAATTGGAGATAAGAGTCTCACAGACATTCCTGCCTGGGTTTGTCTTTGAACCACTATGCTCAGATTTCAGACTCCTGAGCAGTTAGGATTACAGATGTAAGCCACTGTTGCCCTGCTTTAAAGGAAATCTCTTAAGTGGCTTAGTTTGTACAAGGAGCTGCTTTAGAAACAGGCATCCACAGAGAGGATGAGGCTAAAGGCCATCATATGGTAGGAATCTTACGTGTTTTGTTCATCACATTATGCTAAACAGTAGCATTCTATCTGCACTATTAGTTGAACAAATGCATGAATGAAAGAATTTGCCTCTAACATAATACAACCCTGCTTGATTTCAGTATGAAGTATTACAAATACTATTGTTACTATTACTAGTAATACTAGCAAATAGCATGATAACTAGACCTATTGTTATCAATAGTGAATACCATATCTAATAACAATCACTTTTCTAAATGTTTTTAAAAAACGATTCATTCTATTTTTCATAATCCCTTATGAATTGGGTTACTATTATGAGAGGAAATACCACATGACAGTCAAGGACATGTCTTTTGACAAAACCTGCCTTTATCATTGTCGTCATATAACCTTCCCTTGTCTCAGTCCTTTAATCTATGAAATGAAAGTAATAATAATTGATAATAATATTAATAGTAATATTTCACAAGGCTGTTATGAGAATTAAATTATCTCATACCCCAAGATTTGGAGTCACTTTCTATTTCATGAAAAGTGCTAGCTGGTATGTTAAAGATAAGAAAATTGAAGGACAGAGATTAAGTTATGTACATCAAGTTGCAAAGTTCATTGGTGGCAGAGGCAAGATTCTGACCTAGTTATAGGCTCAAGCCACACTATATCCACTATACTATACTATCTCTCAGCAAATGTTGGAAAGCACATAGATGTATTCATTCTTTCACAGTCCTTTTTTTTTTTGGTGGTTGTGGGGCTTGAACTCTGGGCTTGGGCAATGTCCCTGAGCTCTTCAGCTCAAGGCAAGCACTCTACCACTTGAGCCACAGTGCTACTTCTGGTTTCCTGGAGGTTAATTGGAGATAAGTGTCTCAGGGACTTTCCTGCCTGGGCTGGTTTGAACTGCAATCCTCAGATCTCAGCCTCCTGAGTAGCTAAGATTACAGACATGAGCCACTGGCATCTGGTTTGTTTCACAGTTCTTAGGAAATTAAAATGTATTCTATCCAGAATGGAAGAAAGACAGCCTCTTCAGTAAATTGTGCTGGCAAAATTGGTTAACTACATGTAGAAAACTAAAGCTAGATCCTTATATATCACCCTGCACCAGAATCAACTCCAAATGGATCAAAGACCTTGAACTCAAAGCATACACTCTGAAAACATTACAGGATGGAATGGGAGAAACCTTAGGTCTCCTTGGCTCAGGCCGAAATTTTCTGAATAGAGACTCGGAAGCACAACAAATCAAAGAAAGGTTGGACAAATGGGATTGCATACGGTTGCAGAGCTTCTGCAGGGCAAATGACATAGCTAGCAAGATCAATAGAAAGCCCACCGATTGGGAGAAGATCTTTACTAGCCATACAACGGACAAGGGTCTCATATCTAAAATATACTTGGAACTCAAAAAATTAAACCACCCAACAACAAATCCTCAAAGAAACAACTGCCCAATAAATAAGTGGGCGAAAGACATAAAGAGAAGCTTCTCTGAAGAAGAAAGAAGGATGGCCAATAGACACATGAAGAAATGTTCAACATCCCTAGCCATAAAAGAAATGCAAATCAAAACAACATTGAGATATCACCTCACTCCAGTTAGAACAGCAAAAATCAAGAACTCTAACAACAACAGATGCTGGAGGGGATGTGGACAGAAAGGAACCTTACTTCATTGTTGGTGGGAATGTAAACTTGTTCAACCACTTTGGAAAGCAGTATGGAGGTTCCTCAAAAGACTTCACATAGATCTCCCCTATGATCCAGCAATCCCACTTTTGGGCATTTACCCAAATGTTTACAAACAAGACCACACTAAAGCTACCAGCACAACTATGTTTATTGCAGCATTATTTACCATAGCTAAGATATGGAACCAACCCAGATGCCCCTCAGTAGATGAATGGATCAAGAAAATGTGGTATATATACACAATGGAATTCTATGCCTCCATCAGAAAGAATGACATTTCCCCATTTGTTAGGAAATGGAAAGGCTTGGAAAAAATTATATTAAGTGAAGTAAGCCAGGCCCAAAGAAGCATAGGTCCCATGGTTTCCCTTATTTGCAATATCTAGTATAGGTATGAGTCAAGCAGAAAAGGTCAGATAATGTGATGTTAGGAAAATGAACCCTTAAATATGTATTTTAATGTTTTCGTTTCTTTCATGCATATGTTTCTAACGCATTTATAAGATTATTTCTTTCTTGCTTTGTATGTCCCTCCCCCACAGTGTAACCCCCGCTTTCACTATATTTGATGTCAGTATAACATGTGGAGGAGATGGGGGCAAACAAGTCGTTTAAGGATTCAGGGGGACCTGTTGCAACAATGAGAAGTACAAAATGTCATGTCAAAACCAGCTTTACAATGTCGGTGTGGGGGGGGAGGGGGGTATGATTGGGTGGGGGGGAGGGGGGAGGCTGGGAAGGGAGGTGAAGGGTAAACAAAGGAGGAGGCTGCAATGCTTGGTAAGAAATGTATGCATTATCCTGCCCATGTAATTGTAGCCCCTCTGTACAGTATGTTCTCAAATAAAATAAAATAATATTAAAAAAAATGTATTCTATCCAGATCTCCCTCTCCTTTTCCCCATCAACCAATGGGAAGTTCCTTTCTTAAGCTGGTAAAACATTTATTTTGCTTTATTTTACATATGTATTTTATTTATTTGATCTCTATTATCGAGACTTTATTCATTCATATTTTTTTGTTGTTCTTGGTCCTGGGGCTTAGTCTCAGGGCCTGGGCACTGTCCCTGAGCTTTTGTGCTCAAGACTAGCACTCTATAACTTGAACAACAACTCTACTCCTGCTTTTTTTTTTGTTTTGTTTTGGTAGTATGGTGGATTTTCTTGCTCAGACTGGCTTCAAACCTGGATTTTCAGATCTCAGTACCCTGAGTAGCTAAGATTACAAGCATAAGCCATCAATCTCAGCACATTTACATTTTTATTTAGCACACATTAGTTACCCAAAAGGGGAGGAGGGTGGTCATTGTAACAATTACACCTATGCATATACTGTATCCCAAACAATCTCCTTGTCTTTCTGCAATGATCTCCAAATTGATGTCTCTGCCTTTATCAACTTCCACTCATCAGTTTCCCCAACTTGTTGAGGTTTTTCTACAACACAAATATCCATCCCTAAATTTTCTCCTGCTCAAACTTTTTCTATGTTTCTGTGGCACTCAAGAATCTATGGGATCAGCCGGGCGCTGGTGGCTCACGCCTGTAATCCTAGCTACTCAGGAGGCTGAGATCTGAGGATCGCGGTTCAAAGCCAGCCCGGGCAGGAGAGACCGTGAGACTCCTATCTCCAATAAACCACCAGAAAACCGGAAGTGGCGCTGTAGCTCAAGTGGTAGAGCGCTAGCCTTCAGCTGAAGAGCTGAGGGACAGCTCCCAGGCCCAGAGTTCAAGCCCCACGACCGACAAAAAAAAAAAAAAAAGAATCTATGGGATCTAGTTAGTCCTTGACTACCTCATGTACTGCTACCCTTTACTTCCATTATAATCAATCTTTTTTTACATAATGACTGATTATTACTAGATGGGGAAGAGAGATGGTGAAGGGTCATATATCCTCTCTAAATTTTGAGCTCTTAAAGGACTAGAATCATACATTATAAAATATGTTTCTGATAATTAGAAAAAAATACTTAATACACAGTAGACATCCAATTAATGTTGAATGAGTAGATGACAAGCAAATATCAACCAAATAGCTAATATATACCCTGTGGATTCAGTCTAATGAGAGGCAGGTTGGTAAGATCTTTCTTAGTTTTGTCTAGTTTTATACTCAATGTACACATGTAATAAAGGAAGTGGAAAATGTGAAATGAGTCTGGGAGAGAACAGATGGATGTGGGAGAATGATGCAAAGGTTGACTCTTATGAAGAAGCAGTGGACAATTAAATGGGCATATTAAATTTTAACCCCTTGTACAACCTTTTGAACTTCAGAAAAGGTAAATAAAATAAATAATAAAAATACAGAAAAAATCCCAAGGAAGATTTTTCTTTCATTACGGGACAGGAAGAGATTGGCCAGATGTGTAATGAAAGTGCTATGCATCACTGATGGAGTGAGAAAAACCATTGGTAATTAAATGGTTCATTCTTGAAAGAAGTTCAGTCTGTACCAGCTGCTGCAGGAGTTTTAACACCTGGGAAAACATAGTAGGGTTTTAGAGCCATTCTCACAGCCTGACAAGCTCAGACAAACTTGATGTGACTGTTTAGAAAATTACACTACAATACTAAGGAACAATCAGGATTATGTCAAGCAGTTATTGACACTTGACAATTAATAGGAAGATACTGAATTGTACCAAGGTTCTTCTTTTCTTTAAGTTTTACTTTCAACTCTATGGTAGCATATTCTACATGCATTTTATGCAGAGATTAAAAATATAACTTTTAAAATAAATAACAAACTTTACCCAGTTTATTTTGCTTATCGTGTAGCTCTTTCACCTACCTAGTAAACAATTTTTCCAGGAGACAATTATTGGTGAATTCAGACCTTGTGGAGTGCTAATATTTTTTGTGTGAAGTTACTGGGGCTTGAACTCAGGGCCTACTAGGTGGTGTCCCTTAGCTTTTTTGTTCAAGAACAGTGTTCTACCAGAACTACAGCTCCAATTCCAGCTTTTTATTGGTTTATTGGAGATAAGAATTGCATGGACGTTCCTCCTGGAATGGCTTTGAATTGAATTCCTCAGATTTTAGTCTTCTGAGTAACTAGGATTAAAACCAAGAGGCTCTAGCACCTGGTTTATAAGTTTTTTATACCTTACCTTGTAGCTCTGACTAGAGACTAATATCCTTAAGGTTAAAAAACTATGTCTACCAAGCATCTGCCACTATTATTATTTAATTAATGACTCAATAAGTAGTCTCAGATATTTCTCTGGATGGAACAGCTCATGTGAATTCATTAATTTTTGAAAAAAAAATCAGTTATTTTGTAGCTTATATTTCTTTTCTTTTATGTTGCTCTCCTATTCATTACAATATTCAGATGGGTATTTGGGGAGGACATTAATTTGTCTGGTTTAAAAATTCCAGTTAGATAAGACCTTACTTGTAGGTGTGTATAAGGGTAGAGAGTCCAGAAAAGAGTAGCATTTGAATCAGTTGACTAAAGTTCTGTCTTCTGTAACAATCTTAATGAAATTTCTTGATTAATAAAAGGTAAGCAAAAGCAATAAAGAGAGTTATTCTGAACAAAATGTAAAGTATGCATATCTGAAATACCATGGTGAAACCCCTTGGTACAATTAATACACAGTAAAAAAATGACAGGAAAGTAAAACAGGCTCTGTTTAGATGTGGGTACCAGTGGCATTGTGGGGGAAGGTGAACAAAGAGAGTGAATAAGAATGCGTATGGATGAAATAGTTTATTTGCATATATAAAAAAGAAAACAAATGAAAACTGTTGAAATTGTTTTAAGAAGGGGGAGTATTTTGAGGGGGAGTGATGGAGATGAGTTTGCGTTTGATTAGGATATGTTGTAGGCATGCATGAAAATGTCATAAAGAAATCTCCTTGTATGTCTAAATGTATGTCAATAAAAATAAAGATCTACTCTTTCCAATGTGGGTAGGTAGTATATGTTCCCTTGAGGGACCCAAGATTTTAGAAAACTGTATGAAAGACAGATACATTTTCTCTTCTTCCTTTGGCACATTCATCTTTCCCAGCTTTCAGACATGGAAACTTCTCATTCTTAGACTTCACAGTCTTTTTTTTTTTTTTTTTTTAATTGTGTGGCTTGAATTCTAGGCGTGGGCGCCGTCCCTCAGCTCTTCAGCTCAAGGCAAGCATTCTACCACTTAAGCCACAGTGCTACTTCCGGTTTTCTGGTGGTTAATTGGAGATAAGAGTCTTACAGACTTTCCTGCCCTGGCTGGCTTTGAACTGCGATCCTCAGATCTTAGCCTTCTGAGTAGCTAGGATTACAGGCATGAGCCACCATTGCCTGGCAGATTTCACAGTCTTTAATCAGTGCCTTCCCTCAGCTCTTTAGCCTTACACTGAATTGTCTTACTAGCTTCCCTGGTTCTTCAACTTGTACATGGCATACAGTGAGATTTTTCAACTTCCTCAATCACATAGTTCACATAAGTGTAAGGCCCGCTCCAGGATGGCTAGCAGACTCCACCCTCCTCTCAGCAAAGTCTCCACCCCGTACCTGTGTTACCTAGGCAACTGGGACACCTAGAAGAGGTCACATCTGCATCCGCTGAGGTCACATCTGAATTTGATGTGGCCACACCTTTCCCCCCCATACCCTAGATAAGGCCTAGCCCAGGCCCAGACGCTCTCTTGCTGCTCTGTTCTTATCTCTCTCTCTGTTCTTTTCTTGCTCTCTCTGCTCTTTTCTAGCTCTTTCCTCTCTCTTTCCTCTCTTCCCAGCTCTCTCTCATTCCCAGGCCTTTCCCAGCTACGTGGAGTGCCGACCTTGCCTGTTCCCAGCAGGTCTACTGAATAAACCTACCCCTTACCTGAGTACCACGTGCGTGCTGGTGCTGTTCTTACTCGGCTACCTCTTTTAAAAACCTAACATAAATGGTACCGTGACTCGGATAAAGGCTTAAAGTCAGGATAGCTGGGATTCTCTGATTTTTTTTCCTCTTTTTTCTTTTTTTTTTGTTTGTTTTTCCCTTTTTGCTCTGAGGAATACCCACAGTTCTGACGGCCTTTTGCGAACCGGTCTGTCTGCAGCGGAAACAGCGCATCGATACCATTGCTGCCTTCACATCCACGTCCACACCACTTCTCTACTCTGGTGAGTGAAACTACTCTCTAAGGCTCTCTGTCACTCAGTCTCTGTCCAGACGTGGCGCCACGCCAGAGAGCTCCTACGGCCTTTAGCTGAAAGGCCGGTCACCTCTGAAGCCGAGGACGCTTGGCTTTGGGGGCTTGGCCATTTCTCTTTAGAGGGCTCTGGGGGAAGTCGGGACGCCGCTTCTGCGTGTTCAGCTCTCCTTCACTGACCAGACTGACTCTCCTACTATTAATGGGGTGTTGCGAATCACGCCCAAGCCGTGAAGCCCCTTTGAAATGCCTCCTGTGCTCCCTGGAAAGTCAGAGAGCCTAATTTTATGCCATTCTCAGAAGTACACAGTTTTTGCTACTGCAATGGTAAATGATCAGAAGTCTTGTTACTTTCTGGCTCTCTTTGCTCTCTCTCTGCCATTCATGTCCAACTTTCTACCCTTTTTTCTACAACTTTTTGGCTTGTGCCCTGAAGAGTGCGACGCAGGCTGGGTCCCAGGGACCCCCCTCTAGGTTCCCTCTCAAAGGCTAGCCAATGTAGGCTTGGTCTATTTGTTCAGGCTTTCTTTGCATTATTTCAGAAATTCGTCATCTTGAATTCGCCATCTTGGCCACGTGGTGGGTTAAGGGTTTGGCCCTATCTGACCCTTAACCTTCCACTAAGTTTACTACTCCATCCATCTATTCTAAGGTGCCTTGCTAACAAGTTGCTCTTTTCACAGGCCCTGGTAACTGAGGCCCAACCATCTGATGTGCTTTGTTAACAAAGCTGTCTAAACGTTGTCAAAATTTTAGGTTTTGAGTTTTGCCTTTTTTGTTCAGTGTTGTGTATTCTACTACTGACTACATGGTTCTAAAATACTGGGCCTATCTGTGCTAAAATTCTCATCACATCTAATGAGTTTTGTCATTTCAGAATATTTGTCGGTCAATTCTTGATAAGAACCAGGTAAGCTCTACTTATTCTACTTGATCTCCTTGTTGCTTTAATTGAAAATAATAAGGGGCTTTTGTGGCAAAGATTGCAGTTCAAAGCCAGCCCGGGCTGAAAAATCCCTAAGACTCCATCTCCCAGCTAAACTCTGCAAGTGATACTATAACTCAAAGTGGTTCAGTGCTAGCCTTGAGCAGAAGTGCTCAGGGACAGTGCCCAGGCCTTGAGTTCAAATCTTGAATACCAACTGGGACAAGCCATCCCAGCAACGAGCACTTAGAATCAGCCAGTCTGGGGAACAAGGGAACGTGGAGAGGAGTAAGAGGAGATAATGTCACATCAGCTACTTTGTGCCTGCCCTTTCAAAATTAACCAGAGCTGGGAGGTCAGTGGAAGTAAGAAGCCTGCCCATCCAATGTCTATACCTGTCTCTATTAACAACAGGAATTTATATTCTTGCCTTTGTCACCTGACTTCTCTCCCTAGTCGCCAGATGTCAGAAGTAGCTAGGGACATTTCTACAACATTTTCAGCCCCAAGTCCTTCCTCTTGCCATTTATTTGCTCTCTAGTATTTTCTTTCCAGCCCCTCAATGCTCATGAGACTTCTCCTGACTTCATCTAAGGATTCAACGCCACCAAGGGACAGCTGCTGCGCACTGCCTTCTCTGGGAGGGGACCAAATTCCAGCCTTTTACCCCTATTGTCGACGCCCCTTGTCAGCAGGAAGTAGCCAGAGAGAATCCTCGCCCTATTTCATGATTATTAAAAGGCTGGAGTGTAAGGTCCGCTCCTGGATGGCTAGCAGATTCCACCCTCCTTGCAGCAAAGTCTCCACCCAGTACCTGTGTTACCTAGGCAACTGGCACACCTAGAAGAGGTCACATCTGCATTCACTGAGGTCACATCCGAATTTGATGTGGCCACACCTTTCCCCCCCATACCCTAGATAAGGCCTAGCCCAGGCCCAGACGCTCTCTTGCTGCTCTGTTCTTACCCCTCTCTCTGTTCTTTTCTAGCTCTTTCCTCTCTCTTTCCTCTCTTCCCAGCTCTCTCTCATTCCCAGGTCTTTCCCAGCTACGTGGAGTGCCGACCTTGCCTGTTCCCAGCAGGTCTACTGAATAAACCTACCCCTTACCTGAGTACCACGTGCGTGCTGGTGCTGTTCTTACTCGGCTACCTCTTTTAAAAACCTAACAATAAGTGCCCCATTAAGTAACTCTTTTACACTGGATCTATTTTCCACTGGATCTATTTTTCTGGAAAACCCAGACTAATACGTACACTTTTTTGCATCCATTGCACTCTGTCCAGAATGAGAAGCTAGCAAGTGGTTGTCCTGGATTAACAAGTTGCTGTCTAATGTCTCAGCCTTTCTCTTTGCTTCCCATACTTTCCAAAACGTTTTAACAAATACTATTCCTATTTCATCTTCAAGACTTATTTCACATGAAAATAAAAGAAGTAAAATTCAGAAAACATATGATTTGAAGATCCCTTATATATCATAGTCTATTCTTCTTTACAATACTAATGCTAATAACTACTAATAATATCACACAGTATTTTCCAGTTTCCTTTCATGTATATTTACTTATTGAATCCTTTTAACAAACTTTTTTTTTTTTTTTGGGTCCGGTCGTGGGGCCTGAACTCTGGGCCTGGGCACTGTCCCTCAGCTCTTCAGCTCAAGGCTAGTGCTCTACCACTTGAGCCACAGCACCACTTCCGGCTGTTTTTTTGCTTATGTGGTGCTGAGGAATCGAACCCAGGGTCTCAGGCATGCAAGGCAAGCGCTCTACCACTGAGCCACCTTCCCAGCCCCTTTTAACAAACTTTTAATGAAGCTTCTATTTCCATTTTTAGATGAAGAACCTAAAGAATAGAGAGGTTAATAACATGCAAAGTGACTTATTTAAGTCACTTTGAGAGGTGACTTGCTCAAAGTAATTTAAATTAGGACCATTAAAGATAGAAAACTCCTTGAGTATATGTATAATTGCTTATATGTGCACACCCAGACACACACATACACACACACACACTGAGGTACACAGAGGTAATTTGTCTAATATATCATACAACTAGCTAGTGATTCCAGCAAAACTAGATTTCAAACTACTGAACAACTCATACTTTTCAAAGAATTATAGACTACCTTTTTATTCCAGGGAGTTTTTTCTAACTTTTTTTGTCTTCCAGCCTGGTCCAGATCAGTTTCCTTGCTATGACTAATGGGTTGTAGAAGTCCTAAGCATTTGATTTTTAGGACCAGGAAATTTAGCCTTTATATAAAGAAAAGCTAGACTATCTTCATTTTAGTAATGCTGAGGAAATTTAAAGTAGTCACCAAGATTCAGTAAGGTCTAGTATTAATACACTTGAACTCAAAAACAAATTCAAGCAGCATCACAGGAAGGAAGGAGTATATAAGTAGTGAGAGATCATTAGGCTTACAGAAGCCCACCATGTCAAGAGTACTGGGAAGAAGACATAAAAACATAAAGAGTAAGTGTTTGCTAAGAGCTCATTCTATACTATGGGCAAATAGAAAATATATTGCTAAGGTCCACTGAACTGAGCTTATGAGCCATTTAGTCTGTAATTAGCAAAAGAGTAATTCACACATAATTTATAGGATTCCTGTGGCTCTGGCTGAAGCCTCACTGGGAAGCTGTTTCAATTTCCTGATGACTCTTTACAAGTTGAGGACACAATTATGGGCCTTGGAAAATATTTGAAAGGATTTGGATTAAAAGGGCAAAGTAAATAATTAGTGTGGGAGAATGCAGTGTTTCTACATGGATATCCACAAAAATGCACATATAATCAGTGAGAGGGGAGTTAAATGACACCACTTAGGAAGAGCTAGCTGTCACTTTAAGAGCAGAAATGACAAGAAATTGACATACAGCAAATTATGACATTGAGTAACAGGAAAGGTTCACATGTAGTATGTCTTACCAAAAAGTTCTGAATAAATAGCTAGTGCAGATAAAACAGTGTGAACAGAAAATTTGTACTATTTCTTTTATAATTATTTAATTTGACCCTCTCAATAACTGGAAAATATGAATCCTATTTTCTAGACAAAGAAATGGTGATAGAGTAAAGGAGCTGTTACTTGAACCATGCTTAATCTAAATCATATATATTTCATTTTCTCTGGGATTCTACGTAGAAAATATAGGGAAGGAACATTTACAGCTGTTAAGAATAAGGCCTCCTTTCTTCATGTTGGCACTGGGAACTCCGAATGCAGGTTTATAATGAAAGCAGAATTGTAGACAATGTTGCAATCTTAGTACTAATTTACCCACATGAGTCATTTGCTTTGTCAATTATCTGTAGTGACTCATCATGACATTTCAATGCATAAGCCAAATCCTGCACCCAAATAGCATTAGGCAGGTAAAGAATCTCCTCTTCTAAGTTATAGAGTACAATCTTAAACCAAATAAAATTATTTATTGCTGTTCTGGGTCATTTCTCTCTTCTACTAGCACAGACAATATCTAGTTGATTGTTGTCTGCATGGTAAAATGTCATTAATTTATACCTCATTCATCTAGCCTGAGTGATATTTCTCTTTGGAGACTGGGTTGATATTTTTTCTCCATCTTGTATTAAAGTGGTTGCTAAAAAAGTGATAGTGTAAACCAAATTGCAAGGAGATAATTAAATGACTAGAGAGAATTGTTTTCAATCATTTTGGAAGAACTCAGTTGCAAACAATTGGTATGCCTATCACAACTCATTCTTATCCACGCATTTGGGAAAATTCCCCAGAGAGATTTATTTGTGGCAGGTTTTAGATACTGAGAAAAGTAATAAACCAACATTTTTTGTCATTGCTCTGTATCTCAGACTTTACTGAGTTAGATTTGTATGTACAGTTTACTATCTTATCCCAAACTGGTATTTAGTAAATGCTCATTGAATGAATTTCTTTGAATTAAAAACACACAAGACACATAAGGAATGCTTTGTTTCTCTTCCCAAGGGGATATTCAGCTTGATGTTAGCTCAAAAAAAAAGTCCCATGGCAACATTACAATCATAAGTCTGGAAGATTCTTATAATGTCTGCAAACAGAAGAATGAAGCTCTCATCCCTGTCTACTGTACCTTGTAGCATCCCTTCTGATTGAACCATCATTATATCATGGTCACAGGTAGCATATAAATGGTAGGCAAAAGCTTGCATTCCTGCCTAGACTGCAATCCATGCATCATCTTCTGCCTGGGCTTCCAAGAAATCTGTTTTCTCTATCTTAAACTCCGTAGTGTCTTGGCTTGACTGAGCTAAACCTTCTCTGGTTAACTAAAAAGTCTTCATTATCCTTTTAGGGTCTTGCACCTAACTCTAGATTAGAACTGAAAGTCCAGTTGTCTCTAATTGTGATTTTACATATTGCTTTTGATTTAATTTTGAGATTGATTTGCATTTAAACCTAAGTCCCTGAGAACATAGCTTTCAAAATCCAAAGCCATTAGGTATCTCCTAACTACGAGAGGCAGAGAGGCATTTGGTCAAGCAGTCTGATGTCCTTTACCACATTCACATACACATCTGTCTCATTACACAAAATATATCGAACCAGAGGCTCAAATCAAAGGCAACTCCTGCATTCTTCAGCATATTATTCTGAATAGATCTGTAGAGAAGAGGATTGCTTTGCTTTGTTTGTTTATGTTTTTCAGTAAAATCTGTTGAGATGTTTTTTCAGGGCCAATGTATTTACATATAAAGTATGCAAATACTGAAAAAGAATCTGTATCTTAAAATGGTGGAGATTTCTGAATATCGTTGTAAAGAGTCTGAATTGAGGAATCTGGGAATCCCCACAAGACTGAAATTTAGAAATTCTAGCACCATGCACTTAAGTAGGGTATTCATTCAGTTATTTGTGTACAGCACAATTCTTTGTGTTGTGGGAATACCAGAGAGGAAAGAAACCAGACTAAACTGTCATATCATCATTCCATAGGGCAAATAATGATGTTTCATATTTGTTCTGCTTCATTTACAAATATTTCACATTTATTCTAAGTTCAAGCCCACAGTGTCTTGTGAAACAGGATAAAATAATTACCTTTGTTTTAGAAGAGAGGAAAATAGAGGTCTAGAGTAGTTAATTAAGTAGTGTAGGATGACACAGCATGTCAAATCTAAATCTACATCCAAAAATGACTCCATGGAAAATGAATACATCAAGTAGCACCTCAGTGATAGGAGCATTATTGTGCCTAAAAAGAGGAAACAAATAGATTTTCTTTAGTTCTTACTTCAAAATGCTGAATTAAATCATAGCCCCTAATCCAAGTCTTTCCACGCTTGGATGATTTTTCTTACTGATTCATCTCAAAGTATGTTTTGCATCTAGTCATCATTGATTCCATGCTTTGGACCAGAATGGGATTACCCTAGGCAATATAGCTCACAATCCAAATGGAAAAAGGCACTAACCAAAATCTGCTCCACAATGATCCTGAGATTGAATTGGTCTGCATCCATTTCCCAGCTATTTTCTTTGCAGCTAGTCTCTCCTATCAATCTGTAGTATCCTCGATAAAGTTACATTTTCTAGTTCTGCTCTTGCCAAAGATTTGGAAATGCCTATGTTCTGCTTTTATCTATTCTCTATTCATTCCACCTCTAGGGATCACCAAACATGTATGGGCTCTTGATAATCAAATGGTTTTATTTATCATTCATGAGCCACTTTTTCCCATGCTGTGAAAATGAAGAAAATTACCTCTCCCAAACTCCCTCCTATTGGACTGCAGAGAAAAATCAGATAGGTTCTACTATCTTTACAGAGAGATGCCCAGTAAAGAACAAATGCCATCAAATTAATTTCATTAATATGTCGAACCTGATGCCTTCTCAGGAAGTCTTCTGTTAATTTCCAACAAAGGGAAATGTCTATGATGTCCAGATTTATTAATACACTTTCATACTGAAAATAAAAATGTGAATGTATAAATGGATGAGTATTTTATGTGTCATTTATGTGTATTCATGAATACCTAACAGAAACAATGTGAAGGATTCACTTTAAATAGGATCAAATTCCCATTAAGACACAATAAGTGGAATTGGGCACTGGTAGCTCACTCTTGGTAACCCTAGCTACTCAGGAGGCTGAGATCTGAGGATCCAGGTTTAAAGTCAGTCCAAGAAGAGAAGTCTGTGAGATTCTTATCTATAGTCATCCACCAGAAAGCCAGAAATATGGGTATGACTCAAATGATAAAATGTCAGCTTTGAGTGAAAAAGCTCAGGGACAGTGCCCAGGTTTGAATAAGCCTTAGTACAGCACACACTCAAGACATAGTAAGTGAAAACAGTGAAACTGATGCTTCTTATCTGTTCAGGTTACTCGAATATGTTCTTAGGGACTTTACTAGTTTCTGAATGAATGCTTACATTTGGTCTCTTTCACAAGTTTTGTCATTTGAGGGAGCTCTTATATCTCTTTTCTTTTTCATTATGTCCTTATTTACTTGAATGAAGTCACACACAGCTCATCTCTTGAAGTACCTCATTGAAGCTAAACAATTGGAAAAAGTCATATGGAATAGAGTGAGGAGATGAAGATACATTTTGAATATAGATCAGAGAAAAAAGAATTTACAGATAATGGCAAGAAAAGAAAAAAAATGAAATGGGAGAATAAAGGGAGTATCAAGTTGATGATCTTGCCTCATTTTGTATGAGACTTCCTTAATTTTAGCCTTGAACATACCTTGTGCCAAGACATCTCTTAGTACTAAGCAAAATAGGACAGTTGGTCACCCTACTTACACAGATGGCATAAAAGAGAAATGTCTAAGGGTTATAGGCAGGTTGGTATGGTCACTGACACATATCTGGCAGTTGATCACCGAAATATTATCCATCACTTTGTATAAAAATCTAAGTTCTGAACTTTACACTCAAGGCTTTTCTGAAACTGAAATACATTTGTGGTTTTCACTTCATTATTACATGTAGCATAATTTCACCATGTAACCCTCTCAATTTCACTTCATTTCCGCACATAGTCACTCTACCTGCAGGATTTTGTTTAGCCTTCATTTTTATCTTCACCAATTCCAAAGCCTTGCCTATTCTTCAATTCAAATGTCATCTTAATTTCATCTTCTCTACAATATTACTGGAACTCTTCCTTTGGTACTACTCTTGCACTCTCTAAATGTCTATAATCATTACAATCTATACCACTCAAATAGTTTTTAATAATTTGTTGTCTAGTATTTTGTGTTAACTGTAGCACCAGTGTAAGCCTTGAAATCTTTCTAAAGACAGATAGAATGAGATAGATGTGTTACTGGCACCATCCCTCAACAGTAAGCCCACCATGGTCCTATCCTAGTGAAATATAGATACTGGATCTAACTGGCAATATCTTGGTATCTTGTTGGATAATGGGACTTTCTAAAAACTTTTAGAGGCTATAGGTGATAGGTGTACCTGAATTCCTAGAATCAGGGGCAGAAACTTGGACTAGGAGCAAGAAAGAAAAAAAAACATTTGAATAATTATCTTGGGGTTCATTTCCCTAACATCAACTTATCTGACCTTTTCTGCTTGTCTCAGACATATACTAGTAATTGCAAATAAGGGAAACCATGGGACCTATGTTTCTTTGGGCCTGGCTTACTTCACTGAATATAACTTTTTCCAAGCCTTTCCATTTCCTAACGAATGGGGCAATGCCATTCTTTCTGATGGAGGCATAGAATTCCATTGTGTATATATACCACATTTTCTTGATCCATTCATCTACTGAGGGGCATCTGGGTTGGTTCCATATCTTAGCTATGGTAAATAATGCTGCAATAAACATAGGTGTGCTGATAGCTTTAGTGTGGTCTTGTTTGTGATCATTTGGGTAAATGCCCAAAAGTGGGATTGCTGGGTCATAGGGGAGCTCTATGTGGAGTCTCTTGAGGAACCTCCATACTGCTTTCCAAAGTGGTTGAACAAATTTACACTCCCACCAACAGTGCAGTAGTGTTCCCTTCGGGCCACATCCCCTCCAGCATCTGTTGTTATTAGAGTTCTTGATTATAGCTATTCTAACTGGGGTGAGGTGGTATCTCAATGTTGTTGAGCATTTCTTCATGTGTCTATTGGCCATCCTTCTTTCCTCCAGTCATATATATATATATATATATATATATATATATATATATATATATATATATATATATATATATATATATATGTATGTTGTGTGATTATTTGTTGAATGGTTGAATGCATGAATTAATACTCCTTGACACATTAGTATGTTCATAACTCTATCTTTCCAATACCATTCTTTCCCCATACCCCAATTTAATGCCTCTGTATTCACAAATCTAACTCATATTAGTCTTTCCTCATACTAAGTCCTATTAATCTTATTTCTAACACTGCCATTTCCTCTCTACCACCAAAGATTAGCTTAATTTTAGTTTCATCTCAATTTTGTTTAAATCTCATTTCCTCTATAAAGCTGGCTTTTTTAGTCTGATGATGTAGAAGTTTCATGAGCCCATCCTGAAGATTATCTGCTTACAATTAAGTCAGCCATTGAGAATCATTCCCATGCAATAGTTTCTCTTTTAGGCCCTGGAGAAGAGAAAAGATAGTTACATGCTTAAATTTTAAAATTACTTTATAAACATCTTTCTAAAACTTGTTTGTTGAAAGCAAGTACTAAAACTTATTATCATGTCTACCTACCCATGTATTTTAAATAAATCAAGAATTGACATCCACCTTTGCAGTTGTAGAACCCAAGAAAGAAATGTTAAGTAGACATAGATTATCCACTGGTACTTGCAGTCATAGCCCAGAATAAATGAGCTCTTTACCATTCTAACATGCTGATATCTCTATCAGCAATCAAAAGATCCTGAAAGTTAAACCATGTTATCAAGTTTATAAGGAATCATTTAATCAGACTTCAACTTCTCAAAGATTCAATGAACCATTACCATTTTATCCCATCACTACTGAAATTTCAGTCCTTCTCATTTCCCCCTTAGAAACCAGAAGTAGCATCTTTTGTCACTAGTATCTTTGCTTCCAGTATCAGTCTTGAAAATCTTTTATTCAGCTCTCAGACATTTTCTCCTTCTCAACTAATCATGTCACTGTCCTATTGAAAACCATATTATGATACTCTACAAAATGAAACTCCAACTCCACAGTGTGGTTTTCAAGGGCTTTCTTAATTTGGCTTGGTCACCTTTTTCTAACCTGTCTAATTCAGATGCTGAAAGCATATATTTTGCTGTGAAATATATTCATGACTTGGTTCATTTTCCTCTGCCTAGAATGCCCCTTTCTCATCTCCATCTATCAGAACTTGGCCCATCCATCAAGGCCCACATTAAATGCTACCTCCTAGAATCATAGAATATTAAATAATGCAGAGATACCCTCCCACCCATTGAAAAGAAAATGTAGAAAAAGAAAGAAAACTAAAAGAAAGAAAAGGCTACATGCTTCCAGACATTTTTGTTTATGCATCTCTTATGGTAGTGGTCCTGCACAGTCTGTCTTGTTTTTAAGTAAAATGCATATCTGTCTCCTTTTATGTATCACAATGTAGGGGTCAGATGAATAAATCATTGTGTTATCTCCCATTCCTAACTATAGCACAGAGTAGACACTTGACATATTACTATAGTGTTAGGTTTTAAAGAGAGGTTGCTGAGTAAAAACCACACCATACTCGTGGTATTCAGTTAAGGGGTAGGTTTATTCATTGTTTTGGCCATACCAGGCCATGTTGGCCCTCCACGTGGCTGGGAGAGACCTGAGAAAGAGAGCATCTGGCCCTGGGTTAGGCCTTATCTGGGGGGGGGGGGGGGAAGGTGTTGCCACATCCAATCCAGATGTGACCTCAGCGGATGCAGATGTGACCTCTTCCAGGTATGCCAGTTGCCTAGGTAATGTAGGTGCTGGGCGGAGACTTTTCTGCGAGGAGGGTGGAGTCTGCTCACCATCCAAGGGTGGACCTTACAAATAGTATTAGTTCAAATGGATGAAGAAGCAGTTGAAGAATATCTAAAAATTTTTCTATATAGAAGGAGCTATTAGTATATATAATCACATAACATATTCTGTTGATTATAAATCCAAGAAGTCAATGAAGATAGAGTCACCTTGAGGGTTATGTAAAGAAGTCCATGGACACATTGTAATTGCTAATTCTGATTGTCAACTTCCTTGAATTGAGAGTCAACTCAGAGTTTAGTAAAACACTCCTTTGGGTAAGAACCAAACAAAGGTTAACCAAGTAGAGAACCTGCATTAGATGTGAATTTCATTATTCCATAAGCTGGAGCCCCAGATAGAATAAAAGGAGAAAAGGGAGCCTGACACCAGTGGTTGAGGATTATAATTCCAGCTATTCAGGCAGCTGAGATTTGAGGACTGAGGTTTGAAGCCAGCCTAGGTAGAAAGTCTGGGAGACTTTTATCTCCAATTAAGCACCAAAAATGCTGGAAGTAAAGATGTGGCTCAAGTGGTAGAGAACTAGCCTTGAGTAAAAATGCTTAGGAACAGTGCCTAGTCCCTGAGCCCAAGCCCCAGCACAAGCATACACACACACACACACACACACACACACACGTGCACACACACACACACACACACACACACACACACACTGTTGAAAAGGAAAAAAAAGCCTTTGAATTGAGGCATGAATATAGGCATTAGCTCTCTCTACTTCCTGGCTGCCAGGAGATAAGCAGACCTGCTCTGCCATGCCCTTCCATCATAATGTTCTGTACCCACTATAGCCCAGAAAAATGGAACTGAATGACGAAGAACTGCAATCTTGGGAAATCAGCAAAGTAACTCTTTATTCTCTTAAGTTGTATATGTCAGGTATTACTGCCATAAAAAGTCTTGACTAACCTACTAGCTACTGGCAAATATGAGAAACAAATGGAAAATTACTATCTTACAAAATTGAGGAGACATTTATTCAAATATGTTAACTAATTTTTAATAATAAAGAAAACCTGTTGGATTTGAGCTATGATGTGCTCCCTTCCTCTATCTCCATCTCAGCACGGGAAGGTGTCAATTGGACAGAAGCAGTTAAAAACAGGGCTCTAACCTGGAACGAGTGGCTCATGCCTGTAATCCTGGCTATTCATGACGCTGAGATCTGAGGACTATAGTTCAAAGCCAGCACTGGAAGGAAAAGTGGATGAGACTCTTATCTCCAATTAACCAGAAAAAATTGGGAGTAGAGCTGTGGCTCAAGTGGTAGGTAGAGCACTAATCTTGAGCAAAAAAATCTCAGGGACAGCACCCAGGCCTGGATTTCAAGTCCTAGTACTGGTGCACATGCACATATGCGCGTGCACACACACACACACACACACATACACACGCACGCACGCGGGCACACAAACACACACACACTAACCAAGTCTCCATTTCATCAGTCTTAACAAGACTACAGGCAGAATTTTTACAGCATTTCTCATCTCCCCCATCCTCAGAAAAATCTGTTTTAGGAACTCTAGTCTGGGTCAAAACGATGGAGAGTTTTGGGCTCCTATTCACCACATATAGAGTGAAAGCTGTACCCCAGACAAGGCAGGCCAGGAGCAGTAAGTGGTGTTCTGAGCCACCTCAATGTGCTTGCAAGTAAGAGGTTCCATATCATAAGAGGTAGGTATGAAAGGCTAGTGGTAATCACACTGTCTGGCATGCTGCTTATAAAGCAAGAATGTCTCTCCAATAGAAGCAGGGCACTGAACCTGCCTCAGGGATTCGAATAGTCATGAAGAGGATTTATCCAGAGGGAGAGACAGTACATAACAATAGCAGTCCACCAGCCCTCTTAAATTTAACTGATTTTCTTTGAAATTGACTTTCTAGGAGCTTGAGGAAGCTCTAGCCTTAGGGTGCTATTGAAGACAATGGAAAATCTGGATCGGAAACAATGAAAAGGAGACTGGTAGCCCAACTTCAAAACCCATCTAACTTTAGATTAACTAGAAGATTAACAACACACCCTAAGGAATGAAATAGCTAAGTAGACTCCATTGCCTGGAATTGAGAAAACCTCAAAGCCTAACCTAAAACACTAACCCTACAAAGGAGTTCAAATTTAATTGTATCTCTGTAGATCAATTTATGCTCCTAGTCATTGTTGAAAACTATATTGCAAACATCAGGCAATTACTAGAGGCTAATAAATGATACTATCTGAGCAGACAGTTTAACAGAAAACTCAAGGTAAGAGACAAACATATTGCTGCTAAAACCATTGTCATCCCAGAAGGACTAAGTAATACCTAAGGCTAAACTCACTGAAGAGCGGTCTCAGTGGCTACATACTGTAAGAGAAATATACTTCATTGAAATAATCCCGTCAGTTCACTAAATAAACTAGTAAGCAAACAACAAATTCTGGTTTTACTAGAGATGCTATAACAAATTATCTAAAATATTCACTCTTCAACAAAAATTATGACACTCAAAGAAGCAGTGTAACACATTCACAGGGGAAAAATCAGGCAATAGACTTCCTTTGGCAAGCCACATAAATTTATCAAGCAATAAGTTTAAATCAGTTATTTTCAATATGTCTGAATAAAAAAAGTAAGATCTACTTAAATAAAGTTATGATGACAATGTATCATCAAATAGAGTATTAATAAAAAGAAATTGCAGAAAGAAGTAAATGGATATTCTGAAATTTAAAAGTATATTAAAAAACATTCGAAATATTGGAGTTTGAGGATGTGGCTCAAATGTCAAAGTGCCTGCCTAACAAGAAATAACAATTAATTAGAGAGGCTCAGTAGTAGATTTACCCTGGCAGATAAACCAATAGATCAATAGTGATTATATAATTTTCATCAGAGAGAAAATAATGAAGGGAAAGAAACAACTTGAATAATATATGGGATACCCTTAATAAACTCCATAATCATAACTCCATAACCAAACATATCATACTCAAAGCATTGAAAGCCAACAGGGATTGGAAAGAGAGACAAAGAGAGAGAGAGACAGAGAGACAGAGAGAGACAGAGAGAGAGAGAAACATTCAAAATTGCATAAAAATAATAGTTCTCTATTTACAGGAAACCTGCTGAAAGATGTCATATCAGAAACAAAGGAAGCTAGAAGAAAAAGGGACAATATACACAAATTTCTAACTTGTGTCGACTAAGAATCTTATATTTGGGGCTGGAAAGGTGGCTTAGTGGTAGAGTGCTTGCCTTGCATGCATAAGGCCCTGGATTTGATTCCTCAGCACCACATAAGCAGAAAAAGCCAGAAGTAGCTCTGTGGATCAAGTGGTAGAGCGCTAGCCTTAAGCTGAAGAGCTGAGGGACAGTGCCCAGGCCCAGAGTTCAGGCCTCATGACTGACAAATAAAAGAAAAAAAAAGAATAAAAAAGAATCTTATATTCACCTGAACAATATTTTTATGTTGAAGGTGAGATATATATATATATATATATGAAAATATGTAAATATCCTTTAAGTAAAGACTCATATAAATAAATACTGAGACAACTCATTTCTAGTAGAACATTTTATAAAACAGTAAGAACATACATTTAAAAATAGTTACAAAACTTATACTTTGTAAAGTACAAAATTTCTGAAAAATATAATAAAAAGCCAGATTAAGAGAGAAGACATCCTGTGTATTCTATAGTCATTTACTGAAAGATGTAGTCTTTTTAAGATGGTAATATTCCTCTAAATGACCTATATATTCAGTACAATCCATACCAAAATCCAATTGACTTTACTAACAAGCTTATTCTAAATTTCATGTGAAAATGTTTAAAATTTTTAATATCTAAAGCATTTTTAAAAGGAGAAAAATTAGAAAGACTCACAAATCCCCATTTCAAAACTTACTACAGAGCTATAGTAGAAGAAACAGAGTGACAATGACAAAAATTAGACAGATTAATAGAATAGAATTGATAGTTCAGAAAATCATTCTCATAGTTATAGTGAACTGATTTTTCAAGAAGGATATCAACATCACTGAATGGAAAAAGAATAATATTTGTAACATAGTATGCCAACTAGATTGCTATTAAGTAGTATATCATATAAAAAATTAAAAGAAAAAACCCTAAAGTATCTTATGCTTCACTTTCTGGATAATTAGAATAAAAACTTATTCCTAAATCATATATTTGAACAGGAATTTGAACTCTGATAATGTAAAGAGGATTCACAAATTCAATAATAAAATCAAACAAATCAATTAAACTGGCAAATATTTGAACCAGAATTTCTCCAGAGAAGATACACAAATGTCCACTTATCACATGAAAAGTTGTTGAATATCATTTGTCATTAAGGAAATGTGAATGAAAACCACAGTGAAATCCTACTTTATAGTCACTCTGATGACTGTATACAGACAATGACGTATTGATAATGTTATGAAGAATTCTAAAATGGTGCAGTTACTTTGGAAATCACATTATCATATTCTCTATACACTAAGAATTAACTGAAAAAATCATCAGGAAAACATGCCATTTATTACAATCACAAATTATTCAGAATTAAATATACAAATTAATAATGAATGTCTTTCCTAGGTTCATGTATTGGGTAGGTAGGTTATTGGGGGGATTTGGGAAGTGATTATATCTTGAGGGTTCTCACCTAATCAATGGCTTTATCTCTTTATAGATTGGTTAAAGGTAGAAAGTGGGGCTTAGGTGAAGGAAGCAGATTATTAATGGATGTGTCTTTATGGGCTTTATCTTGCCATAGCCTTTTCCTGTATATCCTTTTTTTTTTTCAGTTTCCTCTCTGACATGAGGTGAAGAACTTCCCTTATCATACTCTCTCAGTGCCATGATGTTCTATCTTACAACCAGCACCGAATCAACAGAATTAAGATTATGGACTGAGATCTTTGAAATTGTGAGCCAAAAGTCCTTCCTGAAGTTGTTTATGTCAAGTATTTTCACAACAAAGAGAAAGTCTGATTAGCCCAAATAGAAATACACCTAATTAAAGAATGTAAAGACTTGGGCAATGCAAAGTATAAAACACCGAAGGAACAAAAATAAATTAAGACACTAGAGAATAGAAAGACCTCTACTTTATGGATCAGCAGAATTAATATAGTTAGTGCCCATATTACCAAACATGGTCTATAGATTTAACATAATTTCCATAAAAATCCAGTTACATGCTTCACAGAAATAACAGTCTTAAAATGCATATTGAAATACACAAGATCCTAAATAGCCAAAGTAATCATGAGCAAAAATGAACAATGTTGGACATATTGTAGTACCTGACTTCAAAATAAATTGTAGAGCCATAGTTTTTTTTTAAAGTATGGTCTCAGTATAAAATCTGACTTGATCAGACTTGTAGATGAGTGGAATAAAAGATTACAGGCTCATGCCTGTAATCTTGGCTACTCAGTAGACTGAGAAATGAGGACCACAGTTCAAAACCAGTCTGAGAAGGAAACTTTGTGAGACTCTTATTATCAATTTACCACCAGAAAACTGAAAATGGATCTATGGCTCAAAGTGGTAGAGTGCTAGCCTTGAACAGAAAAGTTCAGAAACAGCACCCAGGCCCTGACATCAAGCCCCACAACCAAAAAGTAAAAAAGACTCAGAAATAAGTCCATGCAGTTACAGACATCTGATTCTTGACAGAGGCGGCCAAAACACATGGAAGAAATGACAGCCTCTTTAAAATGTGGTGCTGGGAAAACTGGATATTCATATACAGAAGTCTGAAACTTGATCATCATATCATCATGTAGAAAAATCAAGTCAAAACCTAAAAGATTTTTTATTAAAATTTTATGGCGATGTATTACCTGTACAGGAGGAAGTTTGGGGGACACTTCCATACATGTATTTCTATACATATACTTTGATCAATCTAAGCCCCTCTAACATTCTCCCTCCTTCATTCTTAAATCAATTTCAATATGTTTCATTCTTTTATTTTCTTAATAAGTTTTTTATTGTGAAAATACTATACAGAGGGGTTACAATTACATGGGCAAGATAATGAGTACATTTCTTATCAAGCATTGTTACCTCTTCCTTTGTTTTTCCCCTACCATCCTTTCCCTCCCATCTCCACAACTACACTCCCCCCACACCCCCTTACCTCCACCTAAATTGTAAAGTTCATTTTTCAACATAGTGTCTTGTACGTCTCATTGTTGCAATGGGTCAACCTGTATCCTTATTTAAACTATTTGTTTATTCTTCTATTTTTATATACACATATAAAGTATTTTAACCACCATCACCCTCATTAACCTTCTCCATTTGTCCTTTGATTTTACTTTCTTTTCACTTATTTTTTATATAATGTGTATTAATTGTATGACAGAATCTTATATGCATCATAACGTTTCACATGCACTATATTACACCTTAATCATACTTTATTGTACATTAAGGGCTTAATATAAGCCCTTCTATTATTTTTTCCCTGTCCTCCTATCCTTATTTTTCAATACCTTTTCAGTGAGATTCTTATGGCATATTCAAACATGGATGCATTGTATTTTGACATCAACCACCCCTAATAAATCTTTTCAAAGATTTTAATATAAGACCCCCAATTTTGAAACTACTAAGAGAATACTTAGGCAAAACACATTTCAGGATATAGGCATAGGCAATGACTTTCTATATAGGACTTAAACAGTTCAAAATGTCACAGCAAAAATTCACAATTGGGGTTGTATCAAATTAAAAACTTCCACAAAGCAAAAGAAACACCAGAGTAAAGAGGCAACCCAGAGTGGGAGAACTTTTTGGCAGCCATTGAACTGATAGCAGATGAATGTTTAGAATATATATATACCTAATGAGCAAATAATCCAATCAATAAATGGGAGAAATAAACTTAACACTTTTCAGACAAGACAGTACAAATGTCCCTAAAGCACACAAAAATGTTCAATACCTTCAGCTGTTAGAAAAATGCAAATGAAAACAACATTGAGAATTAATCTCACCCAGCAAGAATGGTTACCATTGAGAAAACAAGAATTTTAAATAGTAGTTAGGATGCAGTGAAAAAAGGAATCCTCATACACTGTTAGTGGGAAGTAAATTACTCTGGACACTGTGAAAATCCCTATCGAGCTTCCTTTAAAAATGTACAATAGAAATAAGGCATTACAGGCTAATGCTTCTAATTGTAGGTACTCAGGAGGCTGAGTTCCAGCCTAGGCAGAAAAATCAGCCACGCTCCCTTCCTAAAATAACCAGCAAAAAAGCAGGGATAGAGGACTGGCTCAAGTGCTAGAGCACCAGGTATGAGCAAGTAAGTCAGCAAGCAAGCTGGGCAAGAATGAACCCATGAGTTCAAATTCCAGTATTGATTAAACAAAGAAACCTTACACTGTGCAAAAGAAGTCAGTTATAAAAGAATATTATATATATATATATATATATATATATATATATATTATGCTTAGGGACACAGGGATGCATTGACATACAGTTTCCTTTGATGATGATGGTTTCACAACTGTGAATATTGTAAGCCACTAATTGTACTGTTTATGTAAGTGAATTGCATGCTATGTGCATCATATTTCAAACTATTGAAGACTTTAAAGGTAAGATGGATTCAAGATAGAAATTGAAAAGTAGATATTATCTGGCAGGAGGATGAGGAACCTAGTTGGAAGACATGTGAGTGAATTGCAGAGGAGTATCTATAGGGAGAGTAGTATATAGCTGAGAGACTGTTTCAGGTCCATATATAGCAAACACAACATATAACAAACTAGCATTTAGATCAATCTGCCTTTGGTGAGCCAGATTCATGGATATCTGGGGGTACATGGGGTGAGCAAATGGATGAATTAGTAGACCTTAAGTAATAGTCTGATGAGTTTTAGAAGGTGCTAGGATAAATTTAGGGGAAGAGATATTGTGGAAGAACAACATCTACAGGGTTGGGTTATTGGTTAGGCTACAGAAAGCCCCAAGCTATTGAACAGCTCAAAAGAGATGAGATGTTTATTTGTTGTATTATTTCTGCAGTAAGATACATTTCATTTACTTGGTGACCAACGTGCACATGTTACAAAATCATCTTGCACACAGTGCCCCCAAATGCACGATTCTGTGTTTAGCATGACTGCACGAAAACAAAATAAGCACAAATCTGTGAATTTGCCTCAGAGGAATTTTGTTAAGCAGCCACCGAATTTCCTGGAGTTAAGAGATGTAGAGAAGTGGTTCTGCCACTAGTATCTACCTTTCTGTGTGTTATTGAATCTAAGAAAGAAAAATACCTGCTCTTTTGAAAATGAAAATCCATTCTGGTTTTGTAGGGCTTAAAGATGTTTTTTTAAAGCTCAATATATGTGAAAACACTTCTTGCGCTATGGGTAAGTCTGTAATATACCTGTAACATTATTCATACTATATTTTAACTAATGAGACTAGCTAGATTTTTTTTTAGCTCTCAACCATTAGGAGATTCAGCGTCAGGAAGTCCTTGTGGACGAACATAAATTTAAAAACCACACACACACACACACACACACACACACACACACACACACACACACACACACACACACACACACACACACACTCACACACACAAAACAAACCTGGCGCTGAGCTGAGGCTATCTTGGGGAGCTGATGGAACTGGGAGATCAAGAAGAATGCAGACACTGACTGTATTTAAATCTGTATTTTGTGGAAAAAAGGAGTGAACTGGAAAACCGAATGCCATCTTAAAGCCCTCATAAATGGCGATGCGTGGGCGGTGAAAGGAGGTGATATAGAGTCCTCATCCCTGGACCATCCTCCACCCGCCCTATTACTGCTCGAACCTTTTCTCTGAACCAATCCGCTGGAGCTCCGCCCTCTCCCTCCACCCCTCCCTCTATCTTGCAATCCTATAATTTCGTTACCAGGGGGCTAGGATCTGTCTTGCTGAGCCAGACGGCGAGGGAGCTAGCGCTCTGCCGCCTCGGCCTTTGATTGGCTGGCGCGGGCTAACTCTCCGACACTAACACGTGCTGCTTTGGCAGTTCGAGAGCTGAAACGAGGTTTTCCAAGCAGTCTGAGGACGTGGAGAGGATTTGTGGTCCCTTAAAGGACCCAGGCGTTTTGCCCTCGCTTCACTGAAGCCCAGCGGGTTAGAGACTGGTGTTTCTGAAAGGTTGGTAATCTTTCTTCAGACCTCAGTGAGATGAAAGAGGGGAGGGTTTCATTGATAAGAATTTGGCTAGATTGAGTTGGGGGGGGGGGCTTCCAGGAAAGCGTGTGTGTGTGTGCGTGCGTGTGTGTGTGTGTGTGTGTGTGTGTGTGTGTGTGTGTGTGTGTGTGTGTGTGTGTGTGTGACTGAAAGCTTTCACTTCAAGGTAATGTGATGTAAAGGTGATTATGTAGCTTTTCTAATCCAAATGTCTATATTCTCTGTTCTGAAATTCAGTGTTGGCCTTCAGACACTTCTAATATGTGCAGAGACTAGCCTCTGGGTGCGCTCTCTCTCTCTCTCTCTCTCTCTCTCTCTCTCTCTCTCTCTCTCTCTCTCTCTCTCTCTCTCTCTCTCTCTCTCTCTCTCTCTCTCTCTCTCTCTCTCTGTCTCTCTCTCTCTCTTTCTGTCAGAGAAACCTGTGGCTTCGTAGGTTAAGGGGCTATTGGAGTCCTTGGAAAAGCCGTGGGGCTCTATATGGGTTTGTTCCTGACAATCAGAACTAGGTGAAAAATGTGATAGCCAAGTCTAGCAAAATGGAGGGATGGTTGGTAATGTTGCCTCTTCTTGGGAGTGGATCAGATCGTCTAGTGGCTTTCAAAGATGATTTGTGGAGTAAAGTGAAAATGGCGACTGTTTTTTGATCCAGAGACAATTTGGTAGCTTTGGCTGTATGAGAAATACAGGGTGCCTTTGGCTGTCTATGGGAAATATGGTATTTAGTAGAGACATGGCGTCTGCTGGGCCTGTGTGTGGCAAATTTAATGTGCATAGCAGACAGCGCAATATTGCTGCATTGACCACAAGGGGAATCCGGGTGCTGAGGACGTGCGCGTGCTTCCACTCTGATTGTGGTAGATACAAAGTGATTCTGCAAATTTAAATTTTCATGTACAATAGAGATTTGAAACTATCTACAAACTTCCCCAGACAAGAGTTATGGTGATGGGAAATTATCTGGTATTCCTATTTTCAAGAGAGGTAATTTTAATACGTGTAAGATATAACTGGGAGACTACCTCACAAACCCTTAATAAATTGGGCTGAGGGCGTTATCGTTCCCTCTCCATAGGTAACCCAGAACGTGTGGTGCAAGGTATGGGGGGGATGATCTCTATGTTTCAGAGAAAATTTGGTGAATGTGACCGACATGAAGTGTTCCCACACTCTGTGGAAAAGATGAGGTACAAGGGGCAAATAAGACTCTTCTACTGTCCAAAGGAACAAAAAATAGTTGAGAATCACGGGAAAAATCCGCAGTACTTCCATAATACTGAGGGAAAATTACATGTGCAAAGATTGACGGTGCCCCTGCTTTACCCAGGAGAGAATTCAGTGCGTCAGTGCGCATGAGAGTTTTGGAGTGTTTATGTATTCCTTCCAGAAGATTCGAGGTGCAGGATGAAATAAATGGCGCAGTGGGAAATTATTTTCTTCACATGAACACACACGTATCCCTCAAAGGGAGGGGGCAGATAGAAGAGGAAATTTCTAGAAATAAAATAACTAAACTTCATGCGTTTCAAGAATTTCCAAAATAAAAATGTTAAAAACCCCACACCATTTTGTTGTGGATTTTAAAGCCAGGATTCTCTTTCTTTTCTGTTCCCCTCCCCTTTTTCCTTCTGAATGTTCCCCTCTTACCATTTTCCTTTTTTAAAAATGGAAAGTAGGAACCATAGAAAGCACTGGTCATAGCATTTTTGCAAGAAAGTCAATATTTGATTTTACATATGCTATTTTGCAATACTGCATAGTCATAGGCAACTTTCAGAAGACCCCCTTTCCCCAAACTGCATCTTTTCCCCTTCCACTGCTTCCCATTTAACAACTCCCGCGCTGTCTTGATATATTTACCCTGGTTGTGGGAATCCAAAGGACTGCAGGTCATAAGAAAAAAAAATCTGATGGCCAAGATCTCTTGGGAAGGGAATAGATGAGGAATAAGGAATACAAGTAGGTTAATTACATTTGGGTTGGTAAACTAAATGGGGCGTATTAGAGGAGTGGGATTTAAGAATATGCCTCGCTGGCTCCAATGATTCTCCACATTTAAATGTCTAGTCTCGCCCCCAAACTGCCTGCATCTTCATTGGGGCGACTAGAACCTCAGTTTCGCAGTTGATGTCTGAAAAATTAACTCGCCCTGGTTTCCGTGGGAGCCACCTGTGCCCCCCTCTGCGTTGCGGACCCAGACAGCATCTCGTGGTAGAAGCAAAGTCTCGCGCAAAGCTCTGCCAGCCCGCCTGGGGCCCCGCCTCCCGCTGCCGAGGGTCATTGCCCAGTCCCACTGGCTCCCGGGAGTGCGCACGCCACCTTGGATGCAGCAGTCCGCTGCGGTGCGCAGAGCCCCAGAGGCACCCCTAGCTGAGAAGCAGTCTGGGTTCAAGGAGCGAGCACATCGGCTTCGCTTCCCCTTTCTTCTGGACCGGCAAACTGAGGCTGGAAAGCTGCTGGCTTTCCAGACATTCTTGGGCTAAAGCGTTCCAAGGTAAGTCTTACCATTTGCAGGAAAGGCGGGAGAAATCTACAAAACAGCTGCCTATTGCTCCTGACATCAGGTAAGCGGGCTGCCTGGCAGACCGAGAGCCCTCCACTTCTACCCTCCACTCACATTGCCCACCCTTCAGGGCCATGGTAACCCCAAGACCACCGAGTGCTCGCAGTTCCCTAGGTCTTGGGCTGGTTTCGGGGAGGCGGTGTGCATTTCGTCTAGAGGTTACCTGGGTGCGTAAAAATCACGATTTCTCAAGAGTGCTGGGAGATTCCCGACAAATTCCCTCCTGTTTTGTCTGTTCAGGATCAGACCCTCTTGAGAACCCACTCTCCCTTTCACTGCTCCCGACCCGAATCCCCCAGGGTCCAGCGATGGCTTCAAACTGTCATCGCGGTCCCCCTCCCCAAGATTCCGAAGTACACACAAACTATTAGCTTTGCTCCCCCCACCTTCGTCTTTGAAAGCTAGCAGTCAGCTCGCCTCCACACCCATTCCTCATCCTTTTCCACTCTCTGATCTTCCCAGCCCCCTCCCCACCTTGCTCTTCAGTGCCACGGAGGACTGGAAAGGACTCCTGTCCGAGCTAAAGCTCAGTTCATAGGAACCCTTCCCTTGCCGAAACCACTGGCTTGGTAACTGGGGAGGGGGTCTGTAGCCTAGGATGGAGATAAATCTATCTCTATCCCTTCTGCTCACGAAGCAGAAAAGAGCAAATCACGATAATTAGAACTCCCTGTCATCTCGCGCATCTCACGGTTGTTGCAGGTGGTTGCGAGCAGGGGAAGGGGGTGGTGGGGGAGCCAGCCGCGCGGACCCTCGCGACACAAAGTGGTCTTACTGTGACGTGGTTTCTTTAAAGCTCCGCCCTCCATAAATTTGGGGAAGGGGCTAAGAGTAAAATGTATTCCTCTTCACTGCCCCCTTCTGCCTGTTTGGTTTAAGTGAAGTCTCACTGCGGAGAAGGGGAAATTGACAAACTATGTAAACTGAAGTTCTTGAGCCCACCTCCACATTGGGGTTTTAGAAGGTTCTAGAATCGATAAGACACCCCCCCCATCCTCACCAACATAACAATTTGAATAGGCGCTAATGTTTTACTACTTGGGCTCCATTGGGTGCCATCCCCAGGACAGCCTTGTACATAGAAGACACCACCCCACGACCCTCATCCTGGAGGGAAATGGGAGGAAGGGATAGGATCAAGAGTAGAGGGTACATCCCTCCACGCACTTATTTCTATTCTTCCCTAGTATACTATCGAAGGAGTCTCAAACCCTAACCTTATTTCCAATGCTGCTTCAGCTTGGAAATTTGAAAAGGTGTCATAGCTGGGCACTCCACCTTAACCTTGGCTCAGAATGGGGTCTTTTTTCAGTTTTCTTCATTGAAGAGCTTTGGCTAGAGCTGTAACTGAAACACTCGAGGGAGCCTCCTAACCCCCTCCTCAATCCAGATTAGACTGGATTTCTTTCCTGGGTATTATTTCCTTAGCACATATAGAACAATAAACTCAAGCTCAATTCCTGGCAGTAGATCACTGTGACCACCCATCCCTCAGGTGCTTTTGTAGCTTGGGCTGCTGGTTTTAGGGGAATGGTTTGCATTTTGAAATATAAAAGGAGGATACACCTAACTGGGTTTAGCCAGACAAAGAAATGGTGATTTCCTTGGCCTTGAGAATTTCTAGATTTTAGCCCAATAAGCTGATCTCCCTTATTTGCTCCTTTGGGGAGGTGGACTAGAAGAAATGGTAAGATGGAAAAAGTCTGTAACTCCCTCTCCTCAATATATGCAACACAAATCAATACCAGATATACAAAACAAAACACACTATGGAAGCATGAACACTAGAAACTCAGTCCATAAACACAGCATCCAAATGTACCTAAAAAACCTACAGCACTCATCTGTTTTGTAAAAGGTAAATACACACCATATATGCCTACATTATGCAAATATATAGCAAACATGCTCCATCCACCCAGATTCCACACAAGAAAGACAACACAACTTTCAAATACAAATTTCATCCAAGGAACATGCCAGAAATAGACATACAAAACCTATGAACACTCACAGCACACTCCACATACATACAAAAATATTCTCTTTCCACATGAATTTAAGGGATTAAAAACAAAACGCAGTTAGCCAGTAGAGGGAGATCTGGGATTTTCCACTGGGAAGATGGTCTTCACAGTGAATGGGGGAGGGGGAGAAGGGAGGGCAAGTTGCTAAGAAAAATAAATAAATAAAATTGTGATGAAATCTTTTGTCTGTGTTGTATTTTTTCCTGAATACCTTCATAATACTAATGTAATCCTCATTCAGCTTGTGAAGTATATATCTCCATTGGACAATTGGGGAAACCAAGGCACAGAAAATATGATTAAAAATGTAGTTGATACATACTGGTTGCACATGTTTATGGAGTATAATGTGGTACTTTGATACATATATACAATGTATAATTAAGAAATTAGATGAATTGGCAGGTATTTCACTTCAGAAATTTATCATTTTTGTGTTGGGAATATTCAAGGTCTTTTCTACTGTTTTGCAACAAGCAGTTAATTCTTGTCAATCATCATTATCCCATGGAAGGTAAAGAAAAGCTATTTACCTCAAATCATATTATAAGGTAGTAACAGAGCGGGGAATGGGTAGAGATGAAAAACAAAGGTTTTTTTTCCTATCTGTATCTACAAGACAGTATTACACTCCACTTTTACATGAATACAAACAAATTACTCTCCTCAGACTTGATTAACTAGCAGCTAACTCGTGGAGTTAAGTGGAAACTATTAATCTATTGAGAGACCCATGTTCCCACTTTATATTTTTATTCACATTTCACAGTACATGGAAACAACAACCCAGAATTAGTTTCGGTTTTCACATGATAAAGTAGAAAGGTCCTGAATTAATTAATTGATGAAATATGTATTAAAAAGCAGACTTTTAGAGCATATTTAGGGCATGATTTGGGAATATTTGGCCTTGTGTGTCTGTTTGCTTCAAAATAGATATATGACTCTAGTTTCTGTCAATGATATTTTGATTGACTCAGCTTTTATTGATAGTTTCTTAACACCTAAGACACTTAAAATCATCTATATTTTGCACTATATTATTATCTTAACATGGTTGATTCTCTTAGTTATTTGGTGTTGGGTTTATCGCTACAATTTGTCAATAAGCAACTTCTTTTGTAGCTCCTAAGACAGCTGGCCTGAGTATCACATTTCTGGCTGAGCTTGCTGCTGAATTGGTTGAATGATCATAAGTATATATAGACAAATTTTGATGAAATGAAATGAATCATGCCTCAAATCAATCACAAGCAGATGTTTAGGGCTAAGCTAGTAGGAAAAGGTGTATAGGTTAAGCTGGTTTTAACCTGAGAACTTTATAATTGAATTAATGCATATTTCTTTCCATATAAATAATTTAAAATTGTCATGGAAGTATGCATAGAGACTGTATAGAGAAAATGGTTGTTACCTTACTGTAGTAGTGTTTGGATATCACATTTACCAAGAATGGAATCTCTGGCTCTACTGTAACAGGAAAGAAAAGTTTTTCTATAATGCACCTTTGTGTACATTTTTTAAATAAATGGAGCTAAGAAAAAGACCAAATTAAATTAGAAGAATGATTATTTGCTTTTAAAAATGATTCACTTTGGAGTTCCTTTAAACAATTCCCTAATCACTGCTAATTGAAAATTAGTCAGAAATAATGATAAAACATCTCAGAGATGAAAACGTAAGTAAAGCATTCAAATTTTTTAAGTGTTCAGTACACTCAGAATCTTAATGTGCTTTACCATTTAGTTAAATTTAACAAGGTACTCCAATCCTTTCCTACTCCACAGCCCTGACAGAAAACAGGGACCCAGGGAGAGAAAAGATGGTAAGGAAGATAGCCTTAGTTTCTGTAGACCTATTCCAAAGAGGAAGATGGACTAAGGTATGAAAGCTATCATTTGCCTTCTCCCACAATCTTTCTGGTAAATGTGAGCTGGACATTAGAACCTAGATTTTTTCTTTGTGGAGAGGTGAAAACTTGGCTTCTGGTTCTTCCTCCTCCTCCTCCTCCTCCTCCTCCTCCTCCTCCTCCTCCTCCTCCTCCTCCTCCTCCTCCTCTTTCTCTTCCTCACTAACTCCTCCTCTTCCTTGTTCTGCCTCCCCTTCATATATGTGTGTGTATATATATGTATATATACACACACATATATTTATATGTAGTTTTCACATGTCCACCCAGTTATACTAAAGTAAAATTAACAAGTAAAACTGAATATAATATATAATATGACTTGATAGATGTAGAGTATGTGAAATTACAGAATTTGTTAGAAAATAACAAACATCAACCTCACATAGGTACTGCTTTCATTGTCAGAACATAAAAATTCTACTCTCATCTTGATTTTTAGGAATATATTAATTGTAAGTATAGACACCATGTTGTATGTCAGATCTGAGGAAATTATTAGAATTTAAAACTTACTAGAGTTTAAAATTCTTCATTCTCCTTCCATCCTCAGGATGCCACCCATTCTTCTATGATTCCTCAAATCTAAGGCGGACTTAGAATTTTCTACCTAATTATCCCCAAAATGAACAATTCCTTTGCATCCCCCTTGCTGGAAAGTACTGTTGATTTGATACATGAAAATGTCACTTGGCTTCCATCAATGGAAGATCAAAGCTGGAATAACACCTGTGCAAATGGCACCGAGGTCCCGGGTCCAGAGTGTGGAGGGCCAACAGGAATGTATGGAAAATGGCTGGGGCGCAAACCCCACCTTATCGTGAAGATTGTGCTGTGTTTCGCATATGCAGTCATCATAATGATATCTCTCTTTGGAAACTCTCTGGTGTGCCAAGTTTTCATCAAGCACAAGGAAATCAACAAATCAACAGGCCTCCTCATCTTCAACCTGGCAATTTCTGACATACTGATAATTCTGTTCAACAGTCCATTTGCTCTGGTGAGTGACTACATTGGGTTGATTTCAGCCCAGAGTAGAAGCTGTTTCAAGGATGGTGGTGGGATTAAGAGGAAAAGGGACATATGAACTTGCTTCAGATGCCCCAGGAGACAATTTGTTTTAACTGCAAAAAGGCTTGAGTATGATATCTGAGTTATAGCTAACCTTCCTTTTTGCTTCTTTCCCAAGGCCCGATTCCTGAGTGGACAATGGCTCTTTGGCAGGATCATGTGCCACGTCAGTCGATTTGCGCAGTACTGCTCCCTCCATGTCTCCACTTTAACTCTCATGGCTGTTGCTGTGGACCGTCACCGGGTAAGGCTTCCGAATGGCAATTAGAATGCAAGGGGAGGGGGAATGGGCGGTACTCAAACAGATTAGACCCCTCCTCCATTGGGCTGGCTTTAAGGATAAAGGTATGCTTTGGAAGTGGTTTGCAAAACTTTTCCCTACCTCTACACAACTTTTCCTGCAGCTGAATGCCATTTAAAGTTCAGAGTTTCCAGAGCCATGCATCTTTTAATGTGTAAATCGTCTTAAATCTAAGTGTTTAAATTGAAATTAAATTGTTTTAACAGTTTAGGTATATTATGCAATCCAAGTAGAAACTCTTCAATCAGTTTTTGCTCATACAAATGACACTGACCTAAGTTGATAACCAGAGGAGTATTGTTTCTCTTTTCCAGGTGATTCTTCACCCAATGAAACCAAGACTGACACATTCCCAGTGCCTATTGATTGTTGCCATAATCTGGGTTCTTGCTGTGCTTCTTGCTCTTCCGCATGCAATTTATCAGAATCTCTTCATTTTCATTGGCATGTAAGTCAGACCAGCTACATAATGGGTAATTTACCTTTTACTTCCCAGAGCCCCAAAGGAAGTTGACATTTGAAAAGTCCTTGGTTGCATTCATGTCCCCTTCCAACTCTCCTCAACAAAGAATATGAAGCCTCTAATTCTAATGCATACTAATTGAACCAAGACAATGGCCACCAGGTTAGAAATACTGGTTATTAGGGATCTGGTTTGCTTTACTTTGACCTCTGCCTGGAGCAGTCCTATAAGAGAGACTATTCTAGTTCCATACCTGAATTTAAAAGTGAAGAAATTATGATTTTAAGATTAGAGGTGGTGGGATTTACTTAAGGACACATGGAGTTAAAGCTGAGACTAGAACCCGAGTCTCATTCAATTAGTCATATTTATCATAACTTCCTTGGCTTCTGTTCTAGGGATGGAGCTGTCAGCAGCCACTGCCTCCCCTCTTTCCCTGGATTCAGCAATCGAGTTGGGAAGTACGTCGACCTTGGGACATTTATCTTGCTGTATGTTTTGCCCCTTCTGGTGATTGTGTCAGCATATTCTCATCTAGGGAAGAGGTTGTGGGTCCAGAATGCTGTCGGTGATGAATCTGCTCGTCAACTTATGGCACACTACCAGAAGAGGAAGAAAAGCATCCGGATGCTGATTCTTATTGTAATGGTTTTTGCAGTATGTTGGTTTCCACTCAATTGCTATGTGGTTCTTATTTCTAGTGCAGGTGTAGATGCTGAGAGTGTGCTTTTCTATGCTTTCCACTGGTTTGCCATGAGCAGCACTTGCTACAACCCTTTCATCTACTGCTGGCTCAACAGGAGCTTCCGTGCCAAGCTCAGATCTATTTTAGCTTGGTGCACAGAATGCCTGTTGATGCGCAGGAGCACCCCGGTTGAGCAAATGCAAGTTCAGGAGAGTCATGAGCTCCAGGAGCTCCAGACATCTTCACTACTACGCGTACCTCTGGCCATGCCAGAGCCCCCAGTACTTGAGGATCCCAGCGTGGCTACGGGGGATGACAATTCCCAAATCTCTGTGCAGGGAGACTGGGATGATCCTGATGCAGACATGTCCCCGGATGATGAGGAGGAGTGTGAAACCCCAGATCCTTATTTCACTGTCCAAGTGAATGATTCTGTGAGAAGAGAACACATGACCCCTTGAAATTTTGTTTAGATTGAGTACCTGGGCAGATGTTCTTCATGGTATTGTAGCTGAGAGTATCCTTGAGGCCCCAGTCATGACCATTCCATTTTTCTCCCTGGGAAATTTGGCCCACCCCCTTGGCCCAGGTCAGATATTTTACAATCAATATGGTAAGGACAAATCAACCACAGATTATATAGTCCTTAAACAACATTGAGAGAATCAAATGTTTTCCTATCATGTACAACTTCATAGGTTGATGATTCTGAGTCCTGGAATCAGGGTAATCATACAGTACCTGATTGGGCCACTGTACCATTACAGAGGCAACTGTCACAAACAAATATATCCTGCACAAGTCTATTGCTTTACTTACTTGATTTAGAGATGGGAAGTGTTGAGATTCGTTTCCCCAATTGACTTACTTTGACTCCAGTTTTGATCTGTAATTACCATTAGTACTTGAACATAGTAAGATTAAGGAATTATGAATGTAAAGAGATTATGAGTAAAGCATCACAGGGAATATGGTATGATATTCCATCACCAATAGGAATACCTTCTGGGAGGTGTCATGATTTGTCCCAGTTACTTACACGGAAATTAGATAACTTCCCCAACCTTAGTTATCCCCCATCTCCTATAATTTGTTGCATCCTAAATTGGAATGAAGATACAATCAGGTGCGTGCATGCATACACACTCATACACACTTTTATGTTCATACAGGTACAAGCATGTATATATTGCCTCTTGTAATCTCTCATGCTACTTCTGCCTGGTGCTCTCAGTTATTTCTACCTGTAATTTCCATGCTAACTGAGCCTGGATGTGATTTCATGCCTTAAAGTGAAGTCTGAGAGGCTCTCAGATTGTGGCAAAAAATTTTTTTTGCCCTAGGAATCAGGGTGTCTTTACTGTTGGTGCTTCACTTCCCCTTCCCCTGATTTTACTTTTTTTTTAAGGTTGTGTATTCTCTTGTGACAAGTCCATAGATCCATAACCTAAATTCATATTTGCTCTTCTGTGCTAATTCTTTTCTCTCATGCTAATTCTATGCTTCTATCGTAACTATCTCAAGTTATCTTTAATGGTTCTAATTTCCCCCCTTTCTCAATACTGTTTCTTGCCACCCAGTCTCATCCTCTTATTTCTCATGTCTGCTGTGACCCCTGCCCCACTTCCAAGCCCCAACATGACATATATACACATTCTGAACCACATTCATTTGGTACAAAACTGCTTCTCTCTCCTTTCAACATTTCACCCAGGTGCTCACTTTCCCATATCTGTTTGCTCTGGACTACTCAAACTTACATTTTGGTTGCTGCCTTCACCAGAGGTTCATAACCTCCTGGGCTAAGGCTCATCATCTCCTCAGTAATTAAGGTCTCCCCATTTCCGGTGCTTTGTTATACTCTAGGTTCTAGCCCATTCCTCCTGTTTTTTACCCATTTCTTGTCTCTCCACACCTCCTCCTTTCTCTACCACAATCTTTCCTTCTTTGCTTACCTCGTTAATGCTAACTCCCTCTATGGTGTTGTGCTAACATCTAGTATTACTTCAGTATTCTAGTTCTTTATTTTTTCACTCCACATAGACCATCTTTCAGCCTCTTCCACTCACATGAACAAACTTGTGTGCACACATACACCAATTATATATCTCAATATTTAATTACTCTTCAACACCAATTTTGGATATTTCTTTTGATTCTGAAACAGGACAAGGATGAATAGCAACGCCAGGGGCATTGTTGATTCCTTGAGAAACGTGGCCTTCCATTAGCTGAGTGTTGTAGGGTCCATGAGGGAACACAACTCTCTGGGCCTTCAAGAGAACCTGTCTATAATGACATTGATGGCAAGGAGAATGAATAATGTCTAGTTTCAAGCATATTGTTTGTGACAGATCTTTCCTTCTTGCCCTTTAGATGACCAAATATCCCTGCTCTCATGAATTATGTTAGCTTAGAATATCCATCAGAGGGCACCATGCACAAGGATATGGAGAGGAGTCTGGCAGTTTCCTTGAGATCTCAGCATTCCTTAATAAGATTGTTCTTTCTAGCTAAATTATTTGCTTCTATTTTTCTGACAGATTAGAGTTTAGTATCTGCTTATAAATATAGGTGATAAACCATGGTCATGTTGAAGTCAAAGTTGGGAAGAGATTTGAGCTTTGTTCATAGGACAGCTTTATTCATGGCCACAAACTTTAGCTAGATATGGGACCTTTGGTGACCTCAGCTAGAGCAGAGACTGGCCAGCCTAATATAACCTGTCCTTCCAATTGAAAGAAACCTGGTACACACCCAAAAGAGATGTCATCTATACAAGTAAAAGATGAAAGACAGCACTTCTATGCTTTGTTTTAGGTGTAGGGGCAGGATGAGGTATACAGTGAAAATGAGTGCAGGACTCAGAGGAATAGGACCAGGCTTTTTTCCCTGACTCAACTATTTGTATGACCTTGGGCAAGTCACCTGACCTTGGTGTGCCTCAGTTTCCTCATCTGTAAAATGGGGATAATAATACCTACAAAACTTATAGGGCTATTGTGAGGATTATCTGTGCAAACAGATGACACATTTGGAAGCATTTTAACATAATGCTTTCTCAAATATGAGGTATTATTATTGTTAATAGTTTCCTCTATTGTTATTTATCTTGTGATTATTCATATTGCTATTACTATGATGATTATGACTTGTTATCGTTAATACTAATAATATTGTTATGCTCCCCCAATTTCTGACCCTTAGATACTTTAGATACCCTTAGAGGGCAGTGAACATATTTTAAGAACAGATTGCCTAAGAGATTTCCTCAAGCAAAAAGAGAAGCTTCCACTGTCTGTGTGGATGAATGAAGGCAAAGCACTTGCAGACTAAAGGAATCCAGTCTCCAAAGAACACTGGAGGGATTAAAGTAGTTCCAGAATAGGAACAAAGAATGTAGCTGAATGGCACATGGGTAAATGTGAAGTTTTGAGTTTCCTCAGTCAGGAAATCAAAGGAGAGAGCTTAAGTGGTTAGGTGGTGATAAAGTACAAGATCCCTATTGTGAATCCTTATCTCTTGTGAGAACACTATCTTTGATTCGATTTAATTCTCTATATATTCATATATATTGTTTTAGATGTAGCAAAATATTAATTGTAACAGTGCTAACTTACGGTGCTCTTCTAAAGTGTGCTTAAAGTGTTTTATGGTGTTACATTTAACTACTTCTCTGCCAAAATAGCTAACAAAGAAATCAAAAGAGAACAAAAAACAAAAAATTACAATGCTCTACAATGCCTTCACATGTCATTTATGTGTGCTTGCATATGTATCATTAAAAAGACCCAAAAGAATGAATACTGATGTTGAACTTTGAATGCATCTAATGCAGGCTATGCCTGCTCGAAAGCCTTTAGCTAGACAGAGACTGCTTCTGAAATCATGTTCTGCCTGACAACCAGCAAGTGGGAAATGTAAATAATTCGAACTCTAAGTCCAAGCCTGACTCTGAGCCTTCCCCAGAGGTTCTATTCAGAGGGGAGCACATGAAGGGACTGGAATAGGTTGACTGATTATCCTGTGCCAGTTGCTTTTGGCATTTAAGTGTATCTTGACTAGGGTAAATTTTCAAGTGCTTCAAAAACTATCCCTTTGTGAATCCTTTTGTGATTATGTACATGCTCAATTAAAATAAATAAATAAATAAATAAAGCTTTGCTTGATGGTATCCTTTTAAACTAAAGCTAATATAAGATATTTCTTCTATCAATATAGACCACAGCCTTCCCTTGGTCTAGAAAAACTCAACAAAAGTACAACACAGTATAACAAGAGCTATGAGGATTTTAGAAGAAACAACCTGTGAATGAAACTTGATTATGCAGAATCTCTGGCTGGCATGTTCAGATATTTGCGGCTAAAAGAAACGTGCAGGGAATGCAAAAGTGATCTGTAGGCTTAGCATTTCTCTAAATGTCAGGCTCAGTAGAGGGTGAGCTCCCAGGTGGGGGAATGAAATAGAGAATGGTAGAGGGGTTGGGCAGGAGGAGGTGGCACAAGAGTTTCAGACAGTTACTTGTCAACCTTTTTTTTTTGTAGTAAGACTTTTACATTGTAAGGGAAATGTCAGAAAGACTGATTGGTAAATAGGATAGAAATACATGGCGACCTGTAATCTGGGGAATGAAAGACAGCCAAAATTTAAGAGTGGAAAGGCCCATCTTGCCACTTCACTAAGTCCAAGACTACCTATATAGCTCCATACATTAATTCCATTCACATGGGGGTATAAGCAACATATTTAGGCAATGAATCCTTAACCAATGTCCATTACCAATCCAGTCAATTAACCAATCTGGTCAACTGATCGTTAACCAATCAGGACAATAATCATAGGCTATGAGGGCTGGAGATGGGTACTGGGAAATCCTCTATAGCTCACATTTTTAACAAATTAGCTGCTTGATTGTGACAAGATGGAGTGCTACATAAGATGGGGCTGGAGGTGTGTTTTGAAAATACAGGGAGGTTCAGATAAAATCATACTTACTAAATCAATAGAGGATCATTTTATCATTTTATCATATCAATAACCTGTATTAGAGCAACAGAAGCTAAGCTATTATCTTTAGCCACATAGAATTAGTAATTCCTAAGTAATTCCTTTCTGAGAGAGGATTCATATATGACAGTGAATATTATCCAGTTTCTTCCTATAACAAAGTAAATAAATAATCACCTTATAAGAAAGGTTTGTTTTGGATCATGGTTTTGGAGATTTAAGTCAATAGTCAGTTGGCCCAGCACAATGAGGGGTACACGGAAAAGCATATCAAGGAAGAGACCAGGGCCTCACAATTCCCTTTGAAATCATACTTCCTAATGATTGGAAAGCCTCCAATTAGCCTTCATCTTTTAAAGTTCTTACCAGCTCCCAATAGTCATAAGCTGGGGATTGAGCTTTTAACATATGGACCTTTGGGGGATACTCAAGATCTAATACATAACACAGCAGAATGTTATTCATGCTTTAATTTTCCCATGGAAATACACTTCACATTCAGCTGATATTCTTAGTCAACTTGGCATGAATGGGCAAAGTGAAGTAGAATATCACAAATGCTCCAAATATATATGTAATTTATCATAATTTTAGAGCATTCTATCTGGGCATTTATGTTGTCATTTGTGGGGCTTGAACTCAGCATGGGCACTGTCCCTGAGCCACAGCTGCACTTTTGATTTTTGAGTGGTTAATTGGAGGTAAGAGTCTTACAGAGACTTTTCTGCCTGGGGTGGCTTTGAACCGGGATTCTCAGATCTCAGTCTCCTGAGTGGCTAAGATTACAGCATGAGCCACCAGTGGCATGGCTTACCTGGGCATTTTTAAACATATGAAAATATAGGATAATCTAAACCATGTTCCATCAATCAATTTCAATAAATTAATAGTTATCAATAATTTTATAGTCACTTGGGACCCTCTCCAATATTGGTGGTTCTCCATGTTTTGGAATCTTACAATTTCACCTGGAACTACATCAGAATGAACTTTTATCTGAGAAGTTCTCTGTCATTATTTTTGGAAATGTTCATAATATTCACCTTACCAAGAGGAAATAAAATCGAACTATTGCATATAGACACACAAACACACACACATGCAAACATACACATTTTTGTAGGACCTTACATGTGAGGGAGAATAAATTTTTTAATCTGGAAAAAAAGGTTATTATCAATGACAAGTACCATTTAAAAATTCTATCCCATTAGTTGGGAAACCAATACAAATTGTGTATCTGCTAAAAATCAATTCTTGAGGTTTTGGTGGCCTTACTCCTCTCTTAAACATATTTTCCAGTACAGCTCATATTCCTTAAGCAGGAAAAGACCAGTTCAGAATATGAGCTGTACTATCCCTTATGCTGAAGATCCAAATGGGATAAAGGATGGGAAAGGTAGAAGGCCTAGTACAACACTCATGTGCTCTCTTTGCTTCCTGGCCACCACAAGGGGAACTTCACTGCTTCACCATGACTAACTGAAACTCTGACATTGTGAACCAAAATAAATCACTCCTCTTGTAAGTTGTTTACGTCAGGCATATTGTTACAATGACAAAAAGTCTGACTAATACAATGACCTAAGTGTTACTTGTCTCTACATTGGTACTTTTGGGATTCTAGAGTAAGATAGCCAATTATTTCCTAGATAAATCCCACATAGGTGTCTACATCTATTTCCAAGTAAACATATTCAATGTTAAATTCATTAAATTCAGATCTGGTGAATGCAGTTTCACAAGACAGAATACCAGCAGCCCTATTGGATTCCTCCTGATCTTTGTAGAAAATAGTCATTTCAATTCTATTTTTTTCATTTCTTTATTTTTATTTTTTCATTTATTTACTCATTTATTTACTTACTGGGGCTTGCACTCATGGCCTAGATGTTATCTCTTAGCTCTTAATCAAGACTAACTGAGCCTCAACTCTTTTTCTGGCTTTTTGGTGGTTAATTGGAGATTAAAGCCTCACAGACTTCTCTACCTGGGTTGTCTTTGAATCAAACTCCTGAGTAGCTGGATTACAGGTGTGAGCCACTGGTGTCTGGCTTCTTAAACTTTTGTCAGGGGGCTTGAAGTAGGGGCCTGGGCACTGTGCCCGAGCTTTTATCATCTCCACCACTGTGATTTTGGCCTTTGTTGTTAATATGGTAGCCAGTATTTATACATATGGCCAGTTACATTTAAGATAAAATTTAATAAGAATTTTCATTCCATCTTAGATAAGCTATAGTCTAAGTGCTAAATATTCACCAAAGCTACTGGGTAGACAACGCAGATATAATATTTCCATCACAGGAGAAAGTTTGAATAGATATGATGGTTTAGACTATGGTGATACCATCATAATCCCCTAAATCAATCAACTCCATTCCAGCTTTCTCTATACCCATTCTAGTTCTATAAAATACAGATCTGATCATATCAATATCTTGCTTAAAACTCTTTTTTCCATTTTATTTTATTTTTATTGAGATTAGGTGATTACATAAATTTCACATATTTCACAGTATTGTGGAATAGTGATACTTAGTTAAAGTCACAAACACATTTAGCCTTCACAATGCAAATTGTCATTGTGGTCTATAAAGTTTGTGAATTCTATGAGCTTTAACAATACAACTATTTATTCCACATCAGGTGATACTTACATTTCTTTCTTTTTCCTTAGTATAAGCTGTTCCCTCTTTCCCTCTCATTCCTTCCCTCCCATTACTGCCTTTGTGTTGCTTACTTAGTTCATGAAAATGAACTGTGTCCAGTGCAGCTGATGAGGTCCTCTATTGTATGTTTTCCCATTTCCCACTGATTCTGTGTCCTCCTCTAACGTCTCTGAGTTGCATGCATATATATATGTGTATGTATATATATATATATATATATATATATATATATATATATATACACCGTATATGTGGTTAAGAACATGGAGTCATTTAGCAAGGATACGACAAAATGAGTGGAAGTCCTTTGTTTCTCAAGTCCTGTTTACTTTGTCATATCTCCTTCATTTTGGCTTTAACATCCACATAAGAGGGAGACCATGTACCGTTTGTCTCTTGCTCTTGGCTTACCTCGCTCAAAACGATTTGCTCTAGTTCCATCCATTTCCATGCAAATACCATTATTTTGTCCTTTCTAATGTGTGCATAATATTCCATTGTATATAGGTACCACAATCTTTGGATCCACTCATCAGTAGTGGGGAATCTGGATTGTTTCCACATCTTGGCTATTGTGAACAATGAACATGGAGGTGCATGTGTCTTTGTACCCTGATTCCTATTGCTCAGGGTAGATGCCTAGGAGTGGTATGGCTGGGTCATAGGGGAGGTCTATATTTACCTTTCTGAGGTACCTCCAGATTGATTTCCAAAGTGGTTGTATTAGTGCACATTCCCACCAGCAATGCAGTAGGCATCCTCATTCTCCGCATCCCCTCCAGCAATTGTCATTGGTTGAATTTAGGATGTGGGCCATTCTGAATGGGGAAGGTGGTATCTCAAGCCTGTTTTTATTTGCATTTCCTTTACAGCCAGGGATGATGAACATTTCCTCATGTGTTTCTTTGTCATTTTAATCTCTTCTTCTGAGAAGTCTCTTTAGCTCCCTTGCCCATTTAATAATTGGTTTGTTAGATTTGGGAGGGGTTAGTTTCCTAAGTTCCCTGTGTATAATGGGTATTAGGTCCTTGTCTGATATATTGCTGGTAAATATTTTAGTTGGCTGTCTTTCTAGTTTGGTTGCTATTTCTTTAGCTGTGAAAAAACTTTTTATTTTAAGGTAGTCCCATTTATTGAGTCTCTCTCCAATTTGTTGTGACCCTGTGCCTGTAAATTCAAGTGTTTCTCCTACTCTGTCCTGCAGTAGTTTCAGAGTATCAGGTTTGATGTTAAGGTCTTTAACCCATTTGGAGTTGATGTTGGTACATGGCAATAGGCTAGGGTCCACTTTTAGTTTTCTGCATGTGGCTGCCCAGTTTTCCCAGCACCAATAGTTAAAGAGGCTATGCTTCTTCCATTGTACGTCTTTGGCTCCTTTGTCAAATATCAACTGACTATATGTATGTGGCTTTATTTCTGGGTCTTCTAATCTGTTCCATTGGTCTTCGGGTCTCTTTTTGTGCCAGTACCAAGCTGTCTTTGTTATTATGGCTCTATAGTACAGCTTGAAATCTGGTATTGTGATCCCTCCGACACACTTTTTTTTTTATATTTTATTTTATTTTATTTTATTTGAGAACATACTGTACAGAGGGGTTACAATTACATGGGCAGGATAATGCATACATTTCTTACCAAGCATTGCAGCCTCCTCCTTTGTTTACCCTTCACCTCCCTTCCCAGCCTCCCCCCTCCCCCCCACCCAATCATACCCCCCTCCCCCCCCCACACCGACATTGTAAAGCTGGTTTTGACATGACATTTTGTACTTCTCATTGTTGCAACAGGTCCACCTGAATCCTTAAACGACTTGTTTGTCCCCATGTCCTCCACATGTTATACTGACATCAAATATAGTGAAAGCGGGGGTTACACTGTGGGGGAGGGACATACAAAGCTACAAAGAAATAATCTTATAAATGCGTTAGAAACACATGCATGAAAGAAACGAAAACATTAAAATACATATTTAAGGGTTCATTTTCCTAACATCACATTATCTGACCTTTTCCGCTTGACTCATACATATACTAGATATTGCAAATAAGGGAAACCATGGGACCTATGTTTCTTTGGGCCTGGCTTACTTCACTTAATATAATTTTTTCCAAACCTTTCCATTTCCTAACAAATGGGGAAATGTCATTCTTTCTGATGGAGGCATAGAATTCCATTGTGTATATATACCACATTTTCTTGATCCATTCATCTACTGAGGGGCATCTGGGTTGGTTCCATATCTTAGCTATGGTAAATAATGCTGCAATAAACATAGTTGTGCTGGTAGCTTTAGTGTGGTCTTGTTTGTAAACATTTGGGTAAATGCCCAAAAGTGGGATTGCTGGATCATAGGGGAGATCTATGTGAAGTCTTTTGAGGAACCTCCATACTGCTTTCCAAAGTGGTTGAACAAGTTTACATTCCCACCAACAATGAAGTAAGGTTCCTTTCTGTCCACATCCCCTCCAGCATCTGTTGTTGTTAGAGTTCTTGATTTTTGCTGTTCTAACTGGAGTGAGGTGATATCTCAATGTTGTTTTGATTTGCATTTCTTTTATGGCTAGGGATGTTCTTCATGTGCACACTTTCTTTTGTCTAGAAGTGCTTTGTCTATTCTAGGTCTTTTGTTGTTGCATATGAATTTTTGGACTGTTTTCTCTATTTCAGTAAAGTACATCATTGGGGTTTTAATGGGAATTGCATTGAATGTATATATCAACCTTGGCAGTATAGCCATTTTCACTATATTAATTCTGTGTATCCAAGAACATGGGAGGTCTTTCCATTTCCTGGTGTCCTCTGATTTCTTTTTTTTTTAAAGGCTTTTCTCTCTTTCATGAAATAGATCCTTTTCATCTTTGGTTATGTTAATTTCTGGATATTTTTTTGAGGTTCTTGTGAATGGGGTTGTTTCCTTGATTTCCCTTTTGCTTGTACATTGTTGGTGTACAGAAAGGCAACTGATTTTTGTGAATTAATTTTGTATCATGCTATTTGGCTGAAGTGGTTTATAAGCTCTAAGAGTTTGCGGATGGAGCTTTTGGGATAGTTAAGATAAAAAAATCATGTCATCTGTGAAAAAAAGGTTTAACTTCTTCCTCCCCTATGCAGATCCCTTTAATGTCCTTTTCTTGCCTTATTGCTCTGGATAAGGATTCCAGAACTATATTGAAGAGGAGTGGAGAGAGGAGTGGGCATCCTTGTCCACTCCTCTCTCCACTCCTCTTCAATATAGTTTTTAGGGGAATTGGTTGTAGTTTTTCCCCATTAAGTATAAAATTGGTTATTGGTCTGTCGTACAAAGCTTTTATTGTTTTAAGGAATGTTCCATCTATTCCTATTTTTTCCAGAGCTTTTAACATGAATGAGTGTTGTACTTTATCAGTCCACATCAATGGAGATAATCATGTGGTTCTTGACCTTGGATCTGCTGATTTAAAACTATTAATCTATGTTCTTTGGTCTACAAAATGCTTTTTGAATGTGTGTGTATGGTATACAACATCTACCCATTCATGTATTTCTTTTTTTTTGGGGGGGGGAGGGTCCGGTCGTGGGGCCTGAACTCTGGGCCTGGGCACTGTCCCTCAGCTCTTCAGCTCAAGGCTAGCACTCTACCACTTGAGCCACAGCACCACTTCCGGCTTTTTTTTTCTTTTTGCTTATGTGGTGCTGAGGAGTCGAACCCAGGGCCTCAGGCATGCAAGGCAAGCACTCTACCACTGAGCCACCTTCCCAGCCCCCCATTCATGTATTTCTAAGAACCATTACCACCTGATTATCTGATTGTCCTCCTAGGACAAAGTGTTCACAACCCATACCATTGGTTCATGACTCTGCAATGTTGCTATCTGCCTGAATAACTTTGTTTTTTTCTCTACTTATTCTTTATGATGTATCTCAGGAATCAACTCTTGTATTAAATCTCAGGAATCAACTCTTGTATTAAAGGCTGAATTCTCAGCTGATAATTTACTTCTTTTACTTCATTGTTTACTATGGAAGCTCTGTCATTATCAAGTATAATAATTATTTTTGCAATTCACACTCTATTAGATGAAAATGCTTTAGAGCAGAAACTATATGTTATTATTACTATTATTAGTAGTATATTTGTCCTTTGTAATACAGGGTACTCCCACAATAAATGTTGGTTAAATGAATAAAAGGATAATTATTCTAACACAAGATTAGAGATTGTTAAAATTGAAGAAATTACTGTAGAAATAATTGTATCTAAAATTTATAGAAAAAAGACGTGATTCAGAAATGAGAACTATCATAGGAGGATGAGGACAATAACTAGGGGAATGAGTCTGATCAAGGCACATACAATGGATATATGGCCATGTCTAAATGAACCAACTCTTGGACAACTAACTGGTGCCAACAAAAATATGGGGCAAAATAAAAATAAAAATAAGACAAATAGCACACTAAAAAGATATAGCATCACCATGTTTATATAATCTATTAGTGAAACATAGTTCAGTGGCACTTTCTGTGACAAGGTTTCTTTTTTGCCGTAAATGGCCATCTTGAGACCTCCTTTTGCAAGGTCTTTATTTTCCACAGCACGGCTTAAATATTTCCCTGACATATATTCCAAATTCCCATATATTTTCAACAATCCACTAAAATGTTAGTAGGAGGAAACATGAAAGTGTATTATACCCATCTTCCTGATGTTCTTGGTGGGTTGAGGAATGGACCCAGGTCTCCTATCCCATGGATTTCATTGTGGGTTCCTAATATCAAATTATCCACACATACAGGGTAACACCATTCCCCTTACCTATATTCAAAACTGTATATATGTCATCAATTATTTTTCATTAAAATAAAATTTACAATTCTAGGAGTCATTAGTAAATCCCAAAGAGAAGCAACCATCAGTAATATCCCTGAACCTTTCCTTCATTATGAAAAAATGTCTAGGACACATTAGCAGTCACTCCATATTTCCCACTCTCATCAGGCCTTGACAACAATTTATGCATTTTCTATGTGTAAGGACCTAATATGTGGTCTTTTGGTCTTTCACTTACTATCATATTTTCAAGGTCCATCCATGTTTTCACATATGTCAGCACTTCATTCTTTTAGTATGTGTGTGTGTGTGTGTGTGTGTGTGTGTGTGTGTGTGTGTGTGTGCACTGCTTCTGGGGCTTGCATTCAGGGCCTGGACACTGGTGTTTGAGCAGCCTCAAGAATTGTGAGAAATAAATTACTGTTGTGCAAACTACCTAGAATATGATATTTTGCTATGGCCTACTGTACTGAGAAAGCAAATATTGTATGTAAATAATGATCATATTTGTTTTTCTGAAAACTCTTTGTTTTGACTGAAAAGATCCTATCCATTTTATTCAATGTTTTTCTTTTTGCTTGCTTACTTTCAGTCTCCTAATACTCTTCCTTCTTTCCTTAACTGTTGGTTCTTTCCCTTAGACCACTGCTCTATGCTCTGTTCATACTCAGCTTGAGAAATAACTTCCATTGCTTCTATCTACCTATTTAAGATCAAGTCTAATGAGAGTTGGATTTTTTCTGTCTTTATTCTCTGCTATGCTCCTAATGTTAATCACGTTGTGAGACATATAATCAGTGCTCAAGAGATCATTGTTGATAAGATGAGTGCTTAGTCAATGTTTCTAAAAATCTATATCCTACTCCTGGAGCTCTAATTCTGTATTTCCAAATGTTTAGTTATTCCCATGTGAAGATTGAAGGGTATCCTAGATATTTCACACTTAACTTGCCTGCATCTAAAATTATCTTTCCTTAGAGCCCAATGAGCTTTTCCATTTAAAATGGAAATTCCTTAACAAAACCCATAGATAATTTCAGTCTTTGGTTTCCATTCCTTCCCCAGTGCTTTCTGATACTATTCAGTTCACTATTGGATTCCTTTGTGCCAACACAGAAAGACCTACAGGGTAGGAATTTTTATCTCTGAAAGATACTATAGTGTAGAACAGAGTTATGCACCAAATGCTTACTTGTTAAAAAAGAAACAATTCTGATTTAAAAATAAAATAATCTTAGCTTATTTTAAAATTCTAATTTAAAGCATTTAAAATGTTTTACATGAAAATAAGGAAGAGTATGAGAAAAAGCAATCCAGATCCATACTTTCACTTTCAAAATGTGGTACAGTATACTAAGTAGTATTTATACCAGGTTTGTATCTATGTATATATAAATATATTTTTTTTGGGGGGGGTCCGGTTGTGGGGCCTGAACTCTGGGCCTGGGCGCTGTCTCTCAGCTCTTCAGCTCAAGTCTAGCGCTCTACACTTGAGCCATAGCACCACTTCCGGCTTTTTTCTTTTTGCTTATGTGGTGCTGAGGAATCAAACCCAGGGCCTCTGGCATGCAAGGCAAGCGCTCTACCACTGAGCCACCTTCCCAGCCCTCTATGTATATTTTGACAGAATTGTATTTCACATATAGTTTTGCATCTGCTTTTTTGTTGTTGTTGTTCATGGTGGTGGGTTGTAGGGCTTGAACTCTGGGAGTGAGTGCTGTCCCTCAGCTCTTGAGCTCAAGGCTAGTGATCTACCACTTGAGCTACGGAGCCACTTCTAGGTTACTTGTAGTTAATTGGAGATAAGAGTCTTACGGACTTTTCTGCCCATGCTGGCTTTGAACTGTGATCCTCAGCCTCTTGAATAGCTATGATTAAAGCGTGAGCGACCAGCACCCAGCTTTTGCATCTGTTTTTATTGACCATTTTAAGAATTTTCATATCTTAAACTCTGAAATATGGCTGGGCTCTGGTGGTTCATGCCTATAATCCTACTTACTTAGGAGGCTGAGATAAGAGGATAGAAATTAGAAGCCAGGAACATCTCTGAGAATATTATCTCCAATTAATCACCAGAAAGCAGGAAGTAGAGCTGTGGCTCAAGTGGTTGAGCACCAGTCTCAAGCAAAAAGTGCTCAGGGACAGCACCCTGAGTTTAAGCTCCAATACTGGCTCACAATCAAGCAAAAAAAAAACCTGCAAAATATTTTGATGACTTCATAAAATTCCATTTATGTAAAAATCTTTTTAAAATTGTTTTAGAATAATTATAAAAAGGATTAAAGGGCTTACAGGTTTAAGACATGAACATTGTTAAATACATTACTAAATTTCAGGCCAAAAGGATTATACTAAGTGAAAGTTCTATCTAGAATGCCAGATGATATTTTCATCAACAGTTACATTGAGAGAGTCCAGGACGAAGGAGCCAGACGCAGTGGGCGAGCAGATTCTACTCAACACCAGCAAGAACCAACAAGGAGCGGACATCTTCATCCTGCAGTTCGCAGACCAGAGACAACCCAGGATCCAAGACTCGACGTGAGTAGAAGCCCGACGTCCTCACTCCTTCTCAGGGAGCAGAGGAGGGAAGGCCACCCCTCCCCCCCCCAGCACCGGTGATCTCCATCTTGGATACCGACAAAGCTCGGAGGAGCTGCCAGCTCCAACCCAGGCCTTGGAATAAAACGAGTCATTTAGCAGGTCACAAGAACTTAACGGCGGCGAAGTGACCTGCCAGACTCGGCTCCATCCAGGGAAAAGTCACCCAGCTCAGGCACCAGCCATTGGAGTGGCTTTCCTCACTGGGTAACCAGAGCCAGAGGCTGCCCCTCCCTCTAGCAGCCTCAACAATCAATTGAAAAACAGAAACCCTGAGAATGGCTCCAGGCTGGGCTCTGTGAGTTTTTTTTTTTTTTTTCACAAAATAGCCCCAGGAAAAAGCTACTGATTGTTGAAAGGCCTCAACTCTACCCAGAACCTAGTCTTACCACTGCATCCCCCTCTTTTGTGATTCTCAAAGCAGATCACCCTCCCAGTAAACTAATCTGGGAGGGGGATCTCAAAATCTTGGGTAAAGCAGAGCATTTTTCTGCCAGTTCAAACAAACTGACTTAAGAAACCAATCAAGCCACAGGACCTCAAGCTGACCAGAGACTCCAACAAGAGGCTGTTTACAGACAAAAGGGAGATACAGGATTCTTCCCACCCCTCCCAAAAATTCAAAAAAAAAAATCAAAGAACATTTTTTTTTCTTCTCTTCCTCTTCTTTTCTTTTTTTTTCTTTTTTTTTGGTACCTTATATATATATATATAATTTTTTTCCTTTTCTAAAAATTGTATTAATCTTTAATTTTTGCCTTTTTTGAAAAAATAATTGTTTTCCAGTAACTTTTTTTTTCCTCTTATAATTTTTATTTTAGGAATACATGAATGTGCGTTTTCCTTTCTTTTCGTGTCTTCTTTCTCTTTTTCTTTCTTTCTTAACTATCTTTTTGTTTTTTTGTCTAGCTCTACTGAACTTCTGATCTTTTTCTCTCCCTTTCTAATCCTTTTCACCTTTTCCTCTCTTTTGATCTTCTGTATGTGACTTAACGCTTGTCCTGCATATCCTCAGATAAACCCATAGTTAACTAGTAGACCCTATCCCCCATTGTGTACACACTTAATCCACAAATTTATTACTCAATTCAAAACCTCTGAGACTTAAATTCCTTAATAGTACTAACTCTTTATACCTATATAATATTTTAAGCATTTTCTTAAGTTTTTCACTTCTCCTCTATGTCCCTACCCTTCTATTAATATACTCACATTCCTCTCTAAATAGATGGTCTTTTAATCTCCATAATAATATTAATTTTTACATTTCTATTTTTTTCTGGTCTCTTTTCATTTCCCTTTCCCTTTCTTCCTTTTCTCCCTCTCTCTACTTGCATCCTACCCAACCTATTTCCTGCTTTGAGATTAGGACATAGTTAACTCTCCCTGTGCCTCCCCACACCAATCTATTCCTATTTTTTACCCACATCTCTCCCTAACCCTAAAAATTTCTGGTTTTCCAAATTCTTCTCTGAGGTTCGAAACACATTAACATATAGTTGTTTGAGGTTGAATAGATGTATCTGTTGAACTAGATTGTATCTGTAGACTATTGACTGTATAAATGCAAACGTTGGTTGATGGTTGCCTTAAGATAGTGTTCTAGCACAAAACTGGTGCTATTTTCATCTCAAATGGGCAGAGTAAGCCAGAAAAACACAAGAAAAATGGCAACTCCGGGTATCTCAATTCCCAATCTTGATAATCAGGGGTAAGATCAGATAATGAACAACCCAGAGGAGAGTTCCCAAATAGCCCTACAAACACTGGTGGCAAAAATGATAAATGAGAAGTTTGACAACTTACAAAGGATTCTGTATGAGTGTGATAGGGAGAGAGAGGAGGCATCCCAAAAGTTTATACAGGAATATCATAAGCGTGAGGAAGCTACTCAAAAACTGATACAGGATTTGCGTGAACAACTTGAGAATACTCAAAGAGAAAGGGAGGAATGGCGTGAGCAGGCTGAGAACACTCAAAGAGAATTGCAGGAATCCCACGAACGGGAAGAAAGAGAACTGCAGGAATCCCACAGACGGGAGGAAGCTAATCAAAGAGTAATTTGGGAATTGAGAGACCAGGTAGAGAATACACAAAGATCACTAAAGGCATTCATGGAATCCATTAACAAAGAGCTGAAGGAAGTCAGGGAGACCACAAAGGGAATGCTGAATGGAACCCAACAGAAGGAATGGAAGTCCAAAGAAACCATAACCAATCAACTAAGTGATTTGAGAACAAACACTGAACACCAAATTAAGGAAGTAAAGAAATTCATACAAGACCTAAAACAGAGCTTCAACAAAGAACTTGAAGCCATCAAAGCTGACCAATTAGAAGGAAAAGAGATAAAAAACAAAGTAGAGAGTCTTGACAGCAGGTTAGACCATGCAGAAGATCGAATCTCAGGGATTGAAGACAGCCTAGATATTATAGAGAAAGAACATACAACCATCCAAGACAAGTCCAAGAAATATGATAGATCTATCCAACACCTGGAAGACACCATCAGAAGGCCTAATCTAAGGATAATGGGTGTAGAGGAGCACCTAGAAACAGAAGCTAATGGTCTAGGAAATTTGTTTAACAGGATCCTAGCAGAGAACTTCCCAAACATACAAAAAGATAGGCCTATTCAGATACAAGAAGCTTTTAGAACCCCAAATAGACCAGACCAGAATAGGACATCCCACCATCACATTATAATCCACACAGGATCAACTCAAACCAAAGAAAAGATCCTTAAAGCTGTCAAGGAGAAAAGGTTAATCACATATAAAGGGAAACCAATTAGAATCACCTCAGATTTCTCAGCAGAGACAATCAAAGCAAGAAGAGCCTGGAATGACATATGCCATGCCCTAAAAACAAACAACTATCAACCAAGAATACTGTACCCAGCTAAACTCTCCTTCATAACTGAAGGCCAAATAAAAACCTTCCATAGCAAAGAAAAATTGAAACAATACATCTCCACCAAACCAGCCCTCCAAAAGATTCTTAAAGATGTCCTACACATAGAAAACCAACAAGACCGCAACAAAGGCCAAGAAACTGCACCCAAACTGAGAATCCAAGAACCATAGGAAGAACCCAGTTTTTGCAGCCCCCAAGAAGGTGGATAACATGGCAGGAACTCCCAAATACCTCTCAGTCCTATCTCTTAACGTTAATGGACTGAACTCTCCAATTAAGTGACATAGACTGTCTAGTTGGATTAAAAAACAAGACCCTTCAATCTGCTGCCTGCAGGAGTCAAATCTTGCCTGTAAAAACAAACACATTTTCAATGTTAAAGGCTGGAACAAAATCTACCAAGCAAACGGCCCCCTTAAACAGGCGGGAGTTGCAATCCTAATATCAGATAAAATAGACTTCAAATTAAAATTCGTGAGAAGAGATAAAGAAGGTCGCTACATACTAATTAAGGGATCTCTCCTTCAGGAGGATATTACAATTCTAAATATCTATTCGCCAAACAATGGAGCACCCAAATTTATCAAAGAAACACTACTTTCCCTCAAATCCCATATAGATCCAAAGACATTAATTGTTGGGGATTTTAACACACCACTCTCCCCACTAGATAGATCAACTCGGCAAAAACTCAACAGAGAAACTGCAGATCTAAACAGCTGCATAGATCAACTAGACTTAAGAGACATCTACCGAACATTTCACCCAGCAGCATCAGAATACACGTTCTTCTTAGCAGCACATGGAACGTTTTCTAAAATACACCACATTTTAGGCCACAAAGCAAACTTGTCTAAATTCAGAAACATTGAAGTTATACCTTGCATTCTCTCAGGCCACAAGGGAATAAAATTAGAACTCAACACCAAAAGCCACCAAAGAAAGTCCGGTATCACATGGAGGCTGAACAACACACTGCTGAATTAAGAGTGGGTCATGGAAGAGATTAGAAAGGAAATTCAAATGTTCATGCTTTTCAACAAAAATGAACACACAAATTACCAGCTCCTCTGGGACACAGCAAAGGCAGTACTCAGAGGCAAGTTTATAGCTCTGAGCTCCTACATCAACAAATTGGAGAGATCTGAAACTAGCAATTTAATGACACATCTAAACCTCCTTGACAAAGAGCAGCAAGATAAACCCCAATCCACTAGATGGAAAGAAATAATCAAAATTAAATCAGAATTAAATGAATTAAAATCCAAAAAAACTACAGAAAGAATCAACAAAACAAAGAGTTGGTTCTTCGAAAAACTTAACAAAATTGACAGACCCTTAGCAAATCTTATCAGAAAAAGAAGAGAACACACCCAAATTAATAAACTCAGAGATGAGAATGGAAACATCACCACGGAAACAACCAAGATTCAGAACATTATAAGGGAATACTTCTCAAAACTTTATGCTAATAAGTTTGAGAACTTGACAGAAATGGACATTTTCCTAGCAAATATTGACATGCCAAAACTAAACCAAGATGAGTTAAACCAGCTTAACAGGCCCATATCAAGCATTGAAATAGAAACAGCAATAAGAGACCGTCCAGCTAAGAAAAGTCCAGGACCAGATGGTTTTACAGCGGAATTTTACAAGGTCTTCAAAGCAGAGCTCACACCAATACTCCTCCAACTCTTCAATGAAATTGAAAGAGAAAGCTCACTACCGAACACATTCTATGAAGCCATCATAACCCTCATCCCAAAACCAGGCAGGGACTCATCAAAGAAAGAGAACTATAGACCCATCTCTTTGATGAACATTGATGCAAAACTTCTCAACAAAATTTTGGCCAATCGACTTCAACAATTCATCCAAAAAATCATACACCATGATCAAACAGGATTCATTTCAGGGATGCAAAGCTGGTTCAATATACGCAAATCAATTAATTTATTCATCACATCAACAGGAGCAAGAATAAGAACCACATGGTTATCTCAATAGATGCAGAAAAAGCATTCGACAAGATCCAACACCCCTTTATGATGAAGGTTTTGGAAAAATTAGGAATCCATGGAACATTCCTCAATACAATAAAGGCTGTATATGACAAACCTACAGCCAGCATTATACTCAATGGTGAAAAACTAAAGCCATTTCCTCTTAACTCAGGAACAAGACAAGGATTCCCACTCTCTCCACTTCTCTTCAATCTAGTATTAGAATGCCTAGCTACAGCAATAAGACAAGATGCAGACATAAAGGGGATCCAAATAGGGAAAGAAAAATAAAACTCTCCCTCTTTATAGATGACATGATCTTGTATTTAAAGAATCCCATAGACTCCACTCCCAAATTACTCAAGCTGATTCAAAACTTTGGCAAAGTAGCAGGTTATAAAATTAACCCCCAAAATCAATGGCTTTTCTGTATGCCAACAATGAGAAAAGTGTGGCTGAAATTAGGAAAGCAACTCCATTTGTAGTAGCCCCACACACAAAAAAAATACCTAGGAATTAACTTAACTAAAGAAGTGAAAGACCTCTATGATGAAAACTTTAAAACCTTAAAAAAGGAAATCAACACAGAACTTAAAAAATGGCAAAACCTCCCATGCTCCTGGATTGGAAAGATTAACATTGTGAAAATGGCAATTCTTCCCAAGGCTATCTACAAATTCAACGCAATACCTATCAAAATTCCAACCTCATTCTTCAAGGAAATAGAAGAGGCAATCCAAAAATTCATATGGAAAAATAAAAGACCCCGAATAGCAAAAACGCTCCTCAATGGAAAGAACACTGCTGGAGGAATATCAATACCAAATTTCAAACTCTACTATAAAGCCATAGTAATCAAAACAGCTTGGTATTGGCATAAGAACAGACCTCAGGACCAATGGAATAGAATTGAAAACCCAGAAATGAACCTACAGACCTACAGCCATCTAATCTTCGATAAGGGAGCTAAAACAATAGAATGGAAGAAAGACAACCTCTTCAGTAAATGGTGCTGGCAAAATTGGTTAACTACATGTAGAAAACTTAAGCTAGATCCTTATATATCACCCTGCACCAGAATCAACTCCAAATGGATCAAAGACCTTGAACTCAAAGCAGACACTCTGAAAACATTACAGGATGAAATAGGAGAAACCCTAGGTCTCCTTGGCTCAGGACAAAATTTTTTGAATAGAGACCCAGAAACACAACAAATCAAAGAAAGGTTGGACAAATGGGATTGCATAAAGTTGCAGAGCTTCTGCAGGGCAAATGACATAGCTAGCAAGATCAATAGAAAACCCACGGATTGGGAGAAGATCTTTACTAGCCATACAAGAGACAAGGGTCTCATATCTAAAATATACTTGGAACTCAAAAAATTAAACCCCCCAACAACAAATCCTCAAAGAAACAACTGCCCAATAAATAAGTGGGCGAAAGACTTAAAGAGAAACTTCTCTGAAGAAGAAAGAAGGATGGCCAATAGACACATGAAGAAATGTTCAACATCCCTAGCCATAAAAGAAATGCAAATCAAAACAACATTGAGATATCACCTCACTCCAGTTAGAACGGCAAAAATCAAGGACTCTAACAACAACAGATGCTGGAGGGGATGTGGACAGAAAGGAACTTTACTTCATTGTTGGTGGGAATGTAAACTTGTTCAACCACTTTGGAAAGCAGTATGGAGGTTCCTCAAAAGTCTTCACATAGAACTCCCTTATGACCCAGCAATCCCACTTTTGGGCATTTACCCAAATGTTTACAAACAAGACCACACTAAAGCTACCAGCACAACTATGTTTATTGCAGCATTATTTACCATAGCTAAGATATGGAACCAACCCAGATGCCCCTCAGTAGATGAATGGATCAAGAAAATGTGGTATATATACACAATGGAATTCTATGCCTCCATCAGAAAGAATGACATTTCCCCATTTGTTAGGAAATGGAAAGGTTTGGAAAAAATTATATTAAGTGAAGTAAGCCAGGCCCAAAGAAACATAGGTCCCATGGTTTCCCTTATTTTAATATCTAGTATATGTATGAGTCAAGTGGAAAAGGTCAGATAATGTGATGTCAGGAAAATGAACCCTTAGATGTGTATTTTAATGTTTTTTTCTTTCATGCATGTGTTTCTAACGCATTTATAAGATTATCTCTTTGTTGCTTTGTATGTCCCTCCCCCACAGTATAACCCCTGCTTTCACTATATTTGATGTCAGTATAACTTGTGGAGGAGATGGGGAAAAACCAGTTGTTTAAGGATACAGGTGGACCTGTTGCAACAATGAGAAGTACAAGTTGTCATGTCCAAAACGAACTTCACAAAGTCGGTGCGTGGGGGGTGGGTGGGGGTGGGGGGGGAAGGAATAGGATTGGGATGGGGGGGAGGGGGGAGGCTGGGAAGGGATGTGAAGGGTAAACAAAGGAGGACGCTGCAATGCTTGGTAAGAAATGTATGCATTATCCTGCCCATACTTGTACAGTATGTTCACAAATAAAATAAAATTAAATTAAAAAAAAACAGTTACATTAAAAAAATCTTTCCTGTACTGCAGGCTGAGATCTGAGGATTGAAGTTTGAAGCCAACCCAGGCAACAAGGCCCAAGAGACTTTTATCTCCAATTGATCACCAAAAAAAAAAAAAAAAAAAAAGCCAGATATGGAGTTGTGGCGCAAGTGGTAGAGTGCTAACTTTGAGCAAAAAAACTCAGGGATGGTGTGCAAGCCCTGATTTCAAGCCCCAGGACTTGAATACACACACACACACACACACACACACACACACACACACACACACACACACACACACACACACACACACACACCTTTCTCTTCACAAAAACTGTATTTATTATTTTAACTGATATCATCAAATCTATTCCTGTTCACATATCATAGTCACTGATTATATCAGGAAAAGATACAAGAATAAATATAATTTTCCTTTAGTTAATTCCATATATATGTATTTATCTTAATTGAATATGGTATTTATATTTTAGAATGTTCTTACATAGTAGGTGAACTTTTTTCTATTTCTCAAACATTAAGAAAACTCTCAAATTTTGTTTTATTACTTTTAAGTAATTGTAAAAAAGGAGTTTCAACTGAATATGTCAGCTTATTAGTACAATGCATCCTGATCTACGTCACTCCTTTCATTATTCTCCCCCATATGTCTCAACTCTACTCACACCCTATGAACACTCTTAAGAAGAAGAAGAAAGGGGTGGACCATCTAGAAGCATATTTACCCAAGGAATCATCTTTTGCCTCATACACCCCTACATTGATCGCTGGAATGTATTTTGCATTGGTAAAAAACAGTAATAATGATGATGATGATGATGATGATGAAGATTTTGCCCGGCAATACAGATGAATTTTGGACAGCAATCTCTGTATTTCAACACAATACCAACCTCTACCCACAAACAAACAAACAAACAAATAAACAAAAACAAAATAAAATCTTGCCTCTCTCCATCCTGGCTATCCAAAGTTGAGTGGAGAACTTAAAGACTTCAATAGTTGTGAATCTGTGCTGAAGCATCTAACTCCTCATTTCCAATTTCCACAGGACAATTGAGGAACTGAACTATGGTCGCTGTTTGAATACAATAAGCTGCCACTCTTCCTCTGAGTGGGTAGCATCAGAGCAGACCTACAGGAGAGTTAGGAGTGCCATCTTACTGCTAAGAGACTATGACACATCCTTGTAAGTGGAGGCTGTCTGTAGCATCAATGAATCATTTCTGTCCCTCCAAGCCAGAGTGACAAGTATAAACCTTGTCAGGAGCCTGAACTCCCACCTCTACATCATAATCCCATAATAGGAATAAACACTCTTTCTTTGTCAGGTAGTAACAAAGGACAAATGGAAAACGTGAACTTCCACTCCCTTCTAGAAATAAGGAAGTTATATTCCCCTTCTCCCACCTAGCAGTGTCAGGGAGGATCTGCTAAAACACAGGAAGTGTACTTTTCAATAAAAGTCATTCATCACACTATATTGAGAGCAAGCAAGATGTCAACTGAGATGACAAAAGACAATCAGCAGATACTAACATTAAATGTCACACATTATCTGAAAGATTTAAAAATAGCCAGCATAAAAGTGTTTCAGTGAACAATCATGAATACATTTAAGTGAAAGAAAATCTTCAGTTAAGCAATAGAAATACCCAGCAAACAAATAGAAGACACAAAGAAGAATGAAATGAAAATTTTAGAGCTAAAAATTATAACTGAAATTTAAAGCTCAATTGTTAAGCATGTCAACAGAGTTCAGAGGACAAAAGAAACAAAGAAGAAGATTGAAAATACAATATTACAATATTGAACAACAAATAAAAGGAGCCTGAAGTAAATAAAACTCATGTATACATAAGACTTTTGTAAGGTATCAAAAACTCATATTATCATCATTTGGTTATTGCAAGTAATGCTGCTAAGAACATGTATACAATTTTTATGGATTTATGTTTTCATTTTTCTTGGATTTATACCAAATAATAAAATTTCTGGGTCACAATTCTATTTTTTACTTCTAGAAGAAATGTCAGACTATTTTCTAAATTACCATATTTTCTTAGAACTGTGTATGACTTGAAGTTTACCTACATTTAGTTAGAGAGTTTTTTGTTTTTGATGCCGGTACTGGTAATTGAACTCAGGGCCTGGGTGCTGTCCCTTAGATTTTTTTTTCTCAAGGCTACCACTTTATTACTTGAGCAACCAGTCCACTACCCACTCTGTTGGTTATTTTAGAGATTCTGTCTACTGGGGCTGGCTTTGAACTGTGATAGGCACGAACCACTGGTGCGTGGTTAGCCAAAGACTTTTGTTTTTTATAGTAGCTGTTGTAGATCTGGGTATGTCTCCAGGCTTCTGTATCATCATGAATGACTGTGATTTTAGCCAAACTTCTTTGGTCTCTGTCTCTGTCTCTGTCTCTGTCTCTGTCTCTGTCTCTGTCTCTGTCTCTGTCTCTGTCTCTCTCTCTCTCTCTCTCTCTCTTTCTCTCTCTCTCTCTCTCGTGTGTGTGTGTGTGTGTGTGTGTGTGTGTGTGTGTGTGTGTGTGTGTGTGTGTGTGTGTGTGTGTGTGTGTGTGTGATATCCCATTAAACTTCTGACTGGTTTACTTCTATTGAAATCACACATAGCTGTTAGCTTTGGGTAAATGCTAGCTGTTGACTAAGATTTCCATAATGTCTTATGTGAGGCATAGATTGCTTTAATTTAATCCAGATAACATTAGGTCCATTGACAGGAACAGATGGTTATTTGTCTTTCAGACTTGCTCCAAATCTTCCATGAGCAGAACCTTTGCATTATGAGGTAGGAGCTTGAGGAAAAGAATGGAGAACAATCAGTCAGCATGGCTCACACCTAGTGGATGACACCTAACGATTGTGGTCCAGGCAGGAAAGTTCATGAGGCTTTTCAATTAACCAGCAAAATGCCTTAAGTGGAGATTTCACTCAAGTGGTAGAGCACCAGATTTCAGTACAAATGTTCAGGGATAGTGCCCAGGCCTTGAGTTCAAGCCTAAGGACCAGCACATACACACGCAAAGAATGGAAATCACTATTGGACAGCTATCTATATCCTGAATAATCATTACACCTATATTCTCCCTGAGTAAGAAAGGTGTGTGTCCCTGAAAACATTACAGGATGGAATAGGAGAAACTCTAGGGCTCCTTGGCACAGGCCAAAATTCTCTTAATAGAGACCCAGAAATACAACAAATCAAAGAAAAGTTGGACAAATGGGATTGCATGAAACTGCAGAGCTTCTGCATGGCAAAGCAAGATCAATAGAAAGCCCAGGGATTAGGAGAAAATCTTTACTAGCCATACAACAGATAAGAGTCTCATATCTAAAATATACTTGGAACTCAAAAAAAATAAATCCCCAACAAAAAATCCTCAAAGAAACAACTGCCCGATTAATAAGTGGGCTAAAGACTTAAAGAGAAACTTCTCATAAGGGGAAATAAGAATGACCAATAGACACATAAAGAAATGCTCAACCTCCCTGACCATAAAAGAAATGCAAATCAAAACAACATTGAGATATCACCTCAGTCCAGTTAGAAGGGCAAAAATCAAGAACTCTAACAACAACAGATGCTGGAGGGGATGTGGACAGAAAGGAACTTTACTTCATTGTTGGTGGGAATGTAAACTTGTTCAACCACTTTGGAAAGCAGTATGGAGATTCCTCAAAAGACTCCACATGATTTGAGTGTGGGTGGCTCTCGCCTGTAATCCTAGCTACTCAGGAGGCTGAGATATGATAATTGTGGTTCAAAGCCAGCCGGGCAGGAAAGTCCATGAGAGACTTATCTCCAATAAACAACCAGAAAACTGGAACTGGCGCTGTGGCACAAGTGGTAGACCACTAGCCTTGAGCTGAAGAGCTGAGGGACAATGCCCAGGCCCGTAGTTCAAGCCCCATGACCAACAACAACAACAAAAACAACAAAAAAAACCTCACATGGAGCTCCCCTATGACCCAGCAATTCCACTTTTGGGCATTTACCCAAATGATCACAAACAAGACAACACTAAAGCTACCAGCACAACTATGTTTATTGCAGCATTATTCACCATAGCTAAGATATGGAACCAACCCAGATGCCCCTCAGTAGATGAATGGATGAAGAAAATGTGGTATATGTACACAATGGAATTCTATGCCTCCATCAGAAAGAATGACATTGCCCCATTTGTTAGGAAATGGAAAGACTTGGAAAAAATTATATTAAGTGAAGTAAGCCAGGCCCAAAGAAACATAGGTCCCATGGTTTCCCTTATTTACAATAACTAGTATATGTCTAGGACAAGCAGAAAAGGTAAAAAAAACTATGTACATATGACCACATAAGATGATGTTAAGTGAAATGAACCCCAAGATAGGGACACAAGTGGTTTTTTCTTTCTTGCTATAGTTTCTAACGTATTTATAATGTATCATGTGATTTTTTTGTTTCTTTGTATGTTCCTCCCCCATGGTATAACCCCTATTTTCACTGTATTTGATGTCGGTGCCCTGCATCTTGTATATATATACTTCTCTAATTTGGGGACGGGAAGGGAAAAAACCAAAATGCTTAAATAGGGATACAGGTTGACCCATTTTAACAATGCGATGTACAAGGCACTATGTTGAAAACCAAACTACAATTTCAGCGAGGTTGGAGGGTAGGGGAGGGGTAGAGTTGTGGAGGTGGGAGGGAAGGGATGGTAGGGGAAAAACAAAGGAGTAGGCAAAAATGCTTGATAAGAAATGTACTCATTGCCTTTCTCATGTAATTGTAACTCCTCTGTACAGTATTTTTACAACAAAAAAGTATTAAAAATTTAAAAAATGTGTGCGTGTCAGAGAGAGAGAGAGAAAGAGAGAATTGGAGAGGGTGTGTACTTGAGAGTTAGTACTATAATTTGCCTCCCACCACTCTGTAATATGTATTTTTTCATAGACAAGAGGAGTAGGATCTGTCCACACTATCTGCTGAATTTATCCACAATAATAATAATGTGTTTCTGGAGGATAGAAAGGATGAGATAAATTCCTTTGGCCACCACCCTACCAGGACAACTCTTCCTCAACACAGAGCTGTGGAGGAAAGATAAGAAAGAAACAACCCTCATCATCAGTTGTCTTAATAACATAAATAACATACATAATGAGAAGGGAGGAAGAATGTTGCCACTTGTTTACCACCCCTCAATATGTCAACTTTCACCAGCAAGTAGCTGTAGAAATTCAATATTGATGTTGTTAGTAAACAAAGCACTGTGACAGGTAAGATCAGTTTCTCTTGTTCTCATTTCTGGTATCATCCTTTTTAACTTTCTGACATTGAATAAAACCTTGGGCTAACAATGTTCTCTGTTTTGCTGATCTGTTATCAAGTCCACTGCTGCTAGCCATTAAATCCATGAGTTTTCACATTTCACATCCGATTCAGTTTACCATTTCTGGCAGTAAAGTTGCTGATTTTCATAGGCCAATTAGGAAATAGGGATAGCTTCAGGATGCAAGGTCACAGACAACTGCCAATTCTGTCTGAAGATATAGCAAAATTTCAAGAACAAATACTTTTGATTTTGTTTTCTTTAATCAGTTTTCAGTGTTGTGAACTTATTACTACTAACAATTTTGTCCAGATGTATACTCGTTTTTTTTCTAAAAGGAACTGCTGCACTGTTTATACCATGATTATCTGAAGCTCTTCCAAAACCAATTTGACAGGTCTTAGAAGATAAACTCATCTTGGGCCTCCATTTACTACATGAATGATCATGGACCAGCTTCTATACTGAAGAAGAGATGTTTCAGGTAGACTTTGCATTCTACTCAGGAAATATAGATTGGGTCAACAAAAGTGAAAGCCAATGACGATTTTTCTAGATAAAAGGCTCACCAGGATTCCATCATAACTCATATACTTAGCAAACAAGGATATTTTTCACTTGTGTTCATTCTATTCTATCCAATCCTGAAACAGGGTGCTCATGCAGAGAGAAGCCAGGCCTCGACTATGTCTAGTAATCTAATCTCAGCAAATCCTTGAAATTGAATGTTATTTTTAAAGCGGTGATGTCAACAGCATAGAATTACCAATTGCAGGAAAATTTGATCCACCATACCATATACTATTTATACATTTTTTGTATATTTTGTAGTATTTATTTAATACCTAAAACTTCCTTAGTGTCTTTCTTTTCCTTTAATACATTATACATCATTATACATACATTATACAATATACATCATTCATTTCATATTAAGGATTGTTAAATCATGGTAATTTTAGCACCTAACATAAGATGTGGCATATACTACATTTCAGTAATGAATACTAGACTTGTCTAAGCCAATAACATAATCTCATGGGCATAATGCTTACATTTGTTCATTGGCTAAGTGGTATAATACATTTTTGCATGTATGAAATATTTTATTACAACTTAATTATGGAAAGTATGGCAAAACTTGAGAAGTTCCATTTCTCTCTCTGGTGGTCTGTTCAGTTTGTGAAAATTAAGTAAAATTTACAATTTATAAGATGGCACAGATTTTTCAAACATTCTGTAATGATTTAAAATGAGTTATTAAGCCAGATGTCAGTGGCTGATGCCTGTGATCCTAGCTACTTAGGAAGCTGAGATCTGAGGATTGAAGTTCGAAGCCAGCCCCATGAGACACTTATTTCCTATTAACCAGAAAAAAGGTGGAACATATAAGACTCTTATGTCCTATTAACTAGAAAACTGGAGCTGCAGCTCAAGTGGTAGAAGTCTGTCCTTGAGTGATAAAGCTAAAGGACATGCCCAGGCCCTGAGTTCAAGCACTAGTACTTGCACAAAAAGGTAAATTATTGCTATTGATACTGGTCTGAAGGATGGTTTTGGTCTACTAAGAGGTTAAAAACAACAAGATGTAGAAGAATGTACGTAGTATTTGTTTTGCAAAAGTAAATAATTTATTTACAAATGTATTTATATCAGACACCTGGATTGAATTTCTACTTCAATATCTCTTAGCTCTTTTCTATCTCTGAGTTTCTATTTCCCCATTTGTAAGAAAAATTACAATACATCTAAAAAGATATATTGGATATGGAAGTGTTAATGACAATGATTGGCATGTATTCAATATATTGCAGGTATTTTGTTGCTTTTCTTTTCTTTCTTTTTTTGTTTGTGAACTTTTCATGATAAATTGATTCATAATATCCAAGTTTGAGAAAATCAAATAAATGATGATTGATAGGTAAAGGGATAAAAAGATTGTAATATAGTAATGTCAAGGAATATATTACAGGGTATAAAATAAGCACACACACACTTCAAATGTACTGTTGTTTTCTTATACTTCAATTTTGAAAATTTCTCAAGGAGACACATATTCTCCCAGTTTATATCCGAGCAAAGTTCTTCAGAGTGTTCATCTTTGTAGGATAATTCTTCATAATGAGCTACAGGCCTCACATATACTTAGCTCCTACAGTGGTACTCAGATTGACAAGCATTATCTAGAACCAGCAGCCAATCAATATATAACAACACATTGTCTCACCCAACAGAATCCATAGGTAATTTTTATATGGACAGGACCTGTAAAATAGACCCAAACTCAAACCTTCCAGTCACAAAATTGCTTCTGTATCACAACTCACTACACAATGCCTATTGCTCCATTGAAGTAAATTTTATTATAACATGGCATTCTACCAGGGTTACATATAAAGCAGACCATGTGTAATAAACAGGTAGATAATGCATGTCTTCATTGTCATTTCCATGAGTTTCCTTGCTCTGAGCATATAAGATGTAACCTATGTGCTCTATCTTCCTCACTCCCAGAACTTTTATCCGACTTGCCCTGTTCTTCTTTTTTCAGCATGAATTTTCTTCTAAAAAAAAAACAACAAAAAAAAACCTCTATCTTGTCCGTTTTTTCGCAGTAGAATGTAAGCTCCATTAAGTCAGGGATTATTGGCTTTTTTGCTTTCAGGTATATAACAAATGCCCAGTTCAGTATCTGAATCATAGAAAGTGCTCAATACCTCTTTTTGAACACATGAAAATCTGATAAATTTATTCTTCAGGATTCTCAGTGTAAACCAAGGGTATAATTTAGTGAGAGCAATCTCATGATGGAAAAACATTTCTCAATAACCCAGCTCTTTGATTGTATGATAGGATACAACCTAACAGAAGTTGTATATATTATGTTTATCTGAATTAGGGAACAGAAGGAGAACAACAAAATATTGAGACCAAGGGTGAACGGTGAACAGTGATACTCACAAGACAATATGTTGGAAATGAACTGTACAACTCAGGGGGAGGGGTTGGGTGGCAGGGAAAGTGGGAGAAAAATGAGGGAGGGGGTAAGAAGCTCGACAAGTAATGTACTCACTACCTTGCATACATAACTGTAACCCCTCTGTACAACACCTTGACATTAAAATTAAATTTAAAAAACAAATAAGAATTCTCGAACTTCATAGTCTTTAGCTTACTAAAATCAGATTATGAAAATGTTTTCATCACAATTAGAACATTTAATATGAGATCTATTCTTTTAACAAAACAAGTTCATAACATAAAATGACTTTCTCTGCTCTAATGAGTTTGACTATCTCATATTAGTTAATTTGTACAGAATTTGTCGTTCTCTTGTTGGCTTATTTCATTTAAAATAATGTCTTTTAAAATTCACCCATGTTTTTGCATGTTGAAAATATTAATAATAATGGTTCCAACTGTGTTTTTAATGTGTTTTAGATTATAAACAATTCCCTTACAGATCTATGAAGAAATGGCCAGCAAGATGTAAAAGGATAATTGTAATCTGGGTGAACTACTGGTGAGGCTGAGATCTGGTAGATAATAGTTCAAAGTCAGACCACCCAGACAAAGTCTATGAGACTCCATATCCAAAATATCTAACAAAAAGCTGGACTGAAAGCATTGTATTCATATGCTACTACTGGCAAAAAAAAGTTAAATAAATAGGACAATTCTAGAGACATTAGTAGCATCTGAAACCTCAGTAAATTTTGACTACTTACAAGGACAGAAGACAGAAGAGGTCAAAATGCAGGAAATGGTGAATCAGTAAAAATAGAAATGTGTATGACAGAAGTGGTGAAGATTCCAGTGGAATTCTAGAATGGAAGAGGAGGTAAGCCAGGCAGACATCTATACTTACAAAGGTGAAAATGTCTCTGGAACTAATAATGATCATAGAGATCAGAAATCTTAGAGAGGAAGAGTTTTGGGTTAGAATGTCTGGTTGGTAAACAATAAGAGTAATAAGAGTCTTTTTTTGGGGGGGTTGACACAGGACAAAAGCTCGCCTGTTTAGAAGTTCTATGCTTTATGACGTTAGTGTAAGCTGGGCATGATAACACATGCCTATAAACTCAACACGTAGGAAGCAGAAACGGGAGGAAGTAGAGATCAAGGTCAGTATGACCTACATTGTGAGTCCCTGTAACCAAAAAAAAAAAAGCTAAAATCATTTATCTATCTATCTATCTATCTATCTATCTATCTATCTATCTATCTATCTATCTATCTATCTATCTATCTATCTATCTATCTATCTATCTATCTATCTATTTATCTATCTCAAGGAAGAAGGGGTGACAAGAGGACATTTATGTTTACAGAATTTTTGGATGGATTAAATTAATTGGGTTAATAGAAAATATTTAATTATTAGAAATAAGAGGTATTTCATTTTCAGCATGTAGCTTCAGTAATTTAAGAGTTATTATTTTGGAAGTTGATAAAATATATTGAAAGTTGGTAATAAATTCTTGTGGGTAAAAATTAAAGGAAGAACAAAAGTAAAGGAAATATAATTTACAGAAACAAAAGGGTATAGGTAACAGAACATAAAAAGTAAACGAGAAAGTAAGACTCAAAATTGACAAGGCAAAATAAAAATAAAGATGTGAAGGTGAAAAGGGATTGTTGTGGAAATCCAATCAAATGAGGAAAAGGTATTGGGGTGACATGATTGAAAGGTATTATATAAAATAAAAATAGTGAAACATTGCCAGGTGCTGGTGGCTCACGCCTGTAATCTTAGCTAGTAAGGAGGCTTAGATCTGAGGATCACGGTTCAAAGCCAGTCTGGGCAGGAAAGACCATGAGACTCTTTTCTCCAATTAAACACCAGAAAATTGGAAGTGGTGCTGTGGCTTAAGTGGTAGAGCACTTTCCTTGAGCTGAAGAGATGAGGGACAGCACCCAGGCCCAGAGTTCAAGTCCCACAGCTGACAAAAAAATTAAAAATTATAATAAATGTGGTGAGGTGAGGGGAATTAGGAAGAGTAATAGAAGGATGAATATATTCAAGATATCTTGTATGCATATATGTAAACATCATATTATTGTCCATTTTATAATTTTAAAAAATGAGCAAAATAAATAAAACAAAAATACTATATAGGGTGCTAGATGGAATATAAAAGAAACTAGACCAGCTATGAGTTGATAATTATTGAACTAGGTCATGAGATCACAAGTTCATTATAATATTCTGCTAGATTTAAATAGCTGATATTCATTATAACAAAATGTTTCAAAAACTAGAAAATAGGATCATAATTTTGTATTACTCATCACTTGTGTTCATCTATTTACTTCGAGAAGGTAATTTACTAAAATACTTATAAAACAATGAAGTTTTCAAAATAAAATATTTCTAATGTTCTGGGCAGTTTAATATGCTTTGTAAATGATCTCAAACTAATGTATAGCAAACACAAATCACAAAATTAGTAATGTTACTTTATTTTTAATGATAATTAAGGTGATATTCTGGTTTGAAAATTAAGTATCTTAAAGTTATGTACCTACTACTTGTTGGGAAAAGAATCTTACTAACACAAAAAGTCTACACTACATAAAATATGGCCAGAATTATTAAAGTCTGAAAGTAGTTTAAAGTAGACCTGACTATAAAATGACTATAATAATGCACTCACATAATATAGAATTTTAGGAACTTTAATTTTCTAGTAAACAGACAAGGATCAATTAATTAGGAAATGTGCCTCCAATAAAACACATGAGCTGACTGCTGTAGGCTTACTGAATAAGGCACATTACAGTTGGGGTGGGACACAGCTGCCAAAGATTATTTGAATTTTACAGTAGCTTTTACTAAGCCAATCTGGCTGACAATAGATAAAAAAATAGAATCAATTGAGTTTACTCTTTATTTCTAACAACAAAATCATATTGTTTGCTTGAAAAAATATGTTTATTCTTTGTAAAGGAGAGTAGAAGTTAGAGTACATATACCTTTAAAATGATTCTCAGTATTTCAAGTTACTATCATATATATTAGGAGAAGTTAAGACAGCCTTTTTCTTAAGTCTTCAGGTACAGTTGACCTTGACAACCATGAATATACCATATAGGAATATCACCAATTATATTGATCAGGGTTGTCCAGAAAATGGAACCAAAAGAGTATATTCCTGAGAAGAGTGGCAGTGGCTCACACCTGCAATCCCAGCTATTTAAGAGGCTGAAACCTGAAGATTGGAGGTTGGGAGCCAGGAAGGCCAGAAAAGTCTGTGGAATCCCACAGACTTATTAACTAGCAGAACTAGTCCAATTAACTAATTAACTAACCAATTAGTTAGTGGTAGAGCACTAACTGTGAGCAAATAAGCCACGTGAGAATATGAGGCTCTGAATTTAAATAGCAACGAATAAAATAATGTTACTGTATTTTTCAGGATATTGTTTAAATAGTGTCATTTTCCAATGACTTAGTGTAGCCCAAAGCATCTTTTCATATTGTGAGCTATACCTTATTTTGATGTGTAAACAAATTATAGTATAATCGAATCACATATCATGGTAACTAAATCATTGGTCAAAAATAAAATAAAATCACAGCAGGGGCTGGGAAGGTGGATCAGTGGTAGAGCGCTTGCCTTGCATGCATAAGGCCCTGGGTTTGATTCCTCAGCACCACATAAGCAAAAAGAAAAAAAAGCCAGAAGTGGCGCTGTGGCTCAAGTGGTAGAGCGCTAGCCTTGAGCTGAAGAGCTGAGGGACAGTGCCCAGGCCCACAGTTCAGGCCCCACGACCAGACCCCCCCCCCAAAAAAAAAAATCACAGCAGTTAAGCTTTAGCCAATCATTGGTTTCCAATTCACAGTCAATATCCAGGGAAGCCAAATGCCTCTTTCTACCAGACCCACAAAGACTGTTAGTCACACCTTTGTTACTGTCTCCAATATGTGAAAGAAACAATTTAAAGGAGGAATAATTTATTTTGGCTCATGGATTCAGAAGTTTCAGTTCATAACTGGTTCCATTGTTTGGGGACTGAGGTCCCTAGGTTCAATCCCTAATATTCAAAATAAAATAAAACAAATAAAATAAATACATATAATCACGAGTGCAGGTGTCTCTAGACAAGATTTTTCTTGTGTTTTAATATCATCAATGAAATATTAAGATAGTTTTTTTGCCACAATGTAGAGTGAATGGCTTCTAGTTTAATTCCCAAGAAAGTCCTCATTCCCACTTGAAACTTTTTTTCTTTCCACATTCCCAGGAGCAGTCTGGACTTTTGAGTTCCTATCAGGAGTACTCGGGAAGGGGAAACAAAGGAGGAGGCAACAATGCTTGATAAGAAATGTACTCAATACTTTGCCCATGTAATTGTAACCCCTCTGTACGGTATTTTCACAATAAAAAAATTATTAAAAAGAATTGCTTATAACATTCTAGAGCTTCTTTAGCCCACACCCCCAAACTTTCCAAATTCCGTCTACAGACCAATTCCACGAGCTTTGAAAGTACACTGTCCAGTAATCACAGCAATAACACCACTTCTCTACCAATTCTTGTTGATAACCAGTTATACAGCTTTGGTCGAATATCTGAGAAAAACAACTTGGGAATGGGAATTTATTTTTGCTCACACTTTCAAAGGTTATGAAATATCATGGCAGAAGAATATGGTGGAGAAAAGCTGTTTACCTCATTCCAGCCAGGAAGCAGAGAGAATAACAGAAAGTAAATGGGACAAGATACACTGTTCCAGGGCTTGGAAGGTGGCTCAGTGGCAACAGCTTGCCCTGCATGCATGAGGCCCTGGTTTGATTCCTCAGCACCACATAAGCAGAAAAGGCCGGAAGTGGCACTGTGGGTCAAATGGTAGAGCGCTAGCCTTGAGCTGAAGAGCTGAGGGACAGCGCCCAGGCCCAGAGTTCAGGCCCCATGACTGACCAAAAAAAAAAAAAAAAGATATATTGTTCCAGTTTATGTGTCCAAATGGATGAACATGAAGAGATCTATATAAGACTCCTTAAAGCATGAAAAGTCTAACAAATAGAGAACTTTTTTTTTCTGGTCCTGGGGCTTAAACTCTGGGCCTAGGTACTGTCACTGAGCTCCTTTTGCTCGAGGCTAGCACTCTACTACTTGAGTTACAGCAACACTTCCTGATTTTTCTGTGATTGATTGGGAGATAAGAGTGCCAAGCACTTTCCTGTCTAGGCTGGCTTTGAACTGTGATCCTCAGATCTCAGCCTTCTGAGTAGTTAGGATTACAGGAATGAACCACTGATGCCATAGAGAACGTTCAAAGTGGCATAACATACAAAGGAACTTCCATATAGCTATTGATAGATAATTCAGCAGGAATCATGCATGCCAAGAGATAGGAAAGATGCAGAAAGGGAAAATGTTTAAAGTTATACTGTTTAAAGTTATCCTTTAAAAATTATGGAGAGAACAGGATGACCCATTGCAACAATTATACTCACAAAACACTATGATGGAAATGAACTTTACAACTTCAGAGGATAGGGAAGGAATGGAGGAGGTGGGGGAGGGAAGGGGTAGTAGGAATAAAACAAAGGAGGAGGTAAGAAATGTACTCATTATCGTACTCATGTAACTGTAACCACATTGTAGAGCATCTTTACTATAAAATAAAATTTAAAAGAAAAAAGAATACCATACTCAAACATAGGTACTTGGATAGGATTCTTATATTATCAGAAGTTAGTTGTGTGAAGTATTGGGGAGAATAGCAGAACAGCAGACAAAATTATCTCCAGGCAACTCAGTATGGGGTTTTAAGGCAGAATTCCCATAAATTCTACAACTCTGTACATGTTTTTTGTATAATGTGGAACTAAAAAAAATTAATATTTTCTTAATTGTAGAAATATTATTTTCTATTAATGCTTGACGAAGGGACTGTTATAGAAGAATGTTCCTCTTGATTGTCTCATGTTTGAGTGAAAGCACTCTAAATAAACATAAACCATTCAAAATAAAAAAAATTTTGGAGAGATAAAGACTTTTCCAGGTAATCAGATACTGAGAGATTATCTATAGACTATGATATATAGATAGACCTGACTTATAAGAAATGAAAACTAAAGAGTGACATTGATCAAGCTATATTGTATTCATAAATTCATTTGTTGTACTTGTGAATTCATCTATACAACTACTTAAAGATAATAAAAATTAAAAATGTAAAAAAATGAAAGTTTGTGATAGGCCAAGATAGGAGAATTGTGGCTCAATATCAGCCAGTACAAAAAAGTCAATGAGATTCTGCCCCTTCCAAAAAAAAAAACTAACCTGAGTGTATTGGCTATATGCCTATAATACTAACTACATTGGTGGCAGAAGTAGGAAGATCATATCATGGGGCCAGCCCCATGCAAAAAGCATAATACCCTATCTAGAAAATAAACTAAAGAGAAAAGAACTTGGGATGTGGCTTAAGTGGTAAAGCATTTGCCAAGCACAACCCTTAGGTTAAATCTTGTCCTATCAGAAAATTTCAAGGGGGAAGTTCTTCACTTGAAATGAAAGTATGCTAACAGTAAAATTAAATATATAGTCAAATATAGAATGTTGAATATAATACAACAATATTAAGAATGATTGTAATCCTCCAAATTTGGTAATGGGTTCGCAATCTGAAAGAAGTAAGGTATGACTTTAAGAAAATATAGTGTTTATGTGTAGAAATGTAGAAGTGTGGTTTTTATATGTAATCAAATTTATGTTCAAATTTAAATACACAGTTAAAACTGCAATAATATCTAAACAAATTCAGGGAAACCGCAAAGGAAAAGCCATAGTAGAGACACAAAGGATAAAGGAAAAGAACTAAAGCAAAAATCATTAGTAAGTGCAAGATGATAGTGAAAGAGGAAGATAGGAAAAAACTTCAAAAAGGAAATAATTAATAAAAAATTCAAATAGTATAATATATACACATCTGAATCAACTATGAGATACTAAGAACACAAAATGGAAGAAAGGTTAAATGGTGATGGAAAATTTGGACGTTCACAACTGAAAGAAGAGAGGACAGCCAAGGTGAGGCAAGGTGAGGTGAGGCAAGGCTAACTTAGCAGAGGAGAGGAGAGGAGAAGAAAGGTGAAGAGAAGAAGAAGGAGGAGGAGGAGGAGGAGGAGGAGGAGGAGGAGGAGGAGGAGGAGGAAAGTAAGAGATGCTAACTATTTTTATCATGTACAAAAAGCAACTAAAATAACTAGACAATTAAATATAAAACATGAAGCCAGAAAACTTAACAGGGAAGGTTCGTAACGTTGGTCTTGGCAATGATGTTGAATATCATTGGCAACAAAAGCAAAAATAAGCTATTTGTAAAAAGTTCTTAAACGGAAAAGTAACAACAGAATGAAAGGACAACTTACTGATAAGGAAAAACTGATTATAATAGTATACATCCAATAATGGCTTAATAGCCAAAATCTATAAGGAATTGATGTAGATCAATAGCAAAACAGATTTAAAATGGACAAAAAGAACACTTTTCCAATAAAAGCACCAAAATTGTGCAACAGCTATATCAAAAGGTGTTCAGCATTGCTCACCATCAAGGAAATATAAATCAAAACCACAATGATATATCACGTCACCCCTATTAGAACAGCTGTCAAAAAATTAAACGGTAGGGTTAGGCATAGAGGCTTTTGTCTGCAAGTCTAGCTACTTAGGAGGTTGAGACTGGAAAGCTCCTAGTTCAAGGCCAGTCTTAGAAAAAAGCTAGTGAGACTCCATAAAAATCAATAAGCCAGGCATGCTGTCATTCATACATGCCTGTGAGCCCACCTATGCAGAAAGCTGTATGTAGGAAAATTGCCATTCATGCTGACCCCAGATAAAGGGACTGGGAATGTGACTCAAGCAGTACAACACCTGCCTAGCAAGGTCAATAACCTAAGTTCAAACTTTACTTCTCCCCCCAAATTCAGAAGGTAACAAATATCAATAAAGATGTAGAAAAACATGTTTTGTGGGAATATAAATTGATATAGGCATTTTTGTTCTGATACTAGGGTTTGAAACTCAGGGCTGTGGGCTCTTTCTTGGCATTTGTTTGTCCAAGGTTGGCACTCTACCTCTTGAACCATATCTTTGGCATTTTGTTGGTTAATTGGAGATAAGAATCTCATGGGCTTTTCTATACAAGATTGACTTTGAACCAAAATCATCAAATCTCAGTCCCCTGAGTAGCTATGATTGTAGGTGTGGGCCACCAGCACTTGGTGATATAGACATTGATGTGAAACAGTAGAGAATTTTTAAAGTAGTAAAAATAGAGCTCGCATATGATCCAACAATCTTACATCTGGATATATTATCAAAGGAAACAAAATCAACTCTGATTCCCACAGGATCTAGTAGGCTTGATTTCCTCCTCTTGGAAAATATTCCACCTCCACCACCCCCCCCCCGAAGTTTTCCAGATTTAAAATTCTTTGCCATTGGTGGACTATATCAACATCAGTACCCTGGTTGTGACATTATATTATAGTTTTCTCATTTAAGGAAGTTATGCAAAATCTATGTGGAATTGCTCTGTATTATTTTAATTGTCTCTTTATTGAAACATAATTAGCATGTCATGCAATTGCATTTAAATGTTTCATTTAAAGTTTTACAGTCTATTTAAAAGGTTATGAAAGCATCATTGCAATCAATTTCAGAATGTTGTCATCACCTCCCAAAGCAACCTCTTGCCCATTAGCAGTTGCTTTTCCTGTTTTTGTTCCAATCTCTCCCTACAACCCATCCTAGACAACCACTAATCTACTTTCAGTTTCTATAGCTTTACCTATTCTGGAAATTGAATATAAATGAAAAATGCAATTTGTGACTAGCTATGTTCACTCAAAAAATACTTTTATTCACATGGTAGCCTGTATCAGTACTTCATTTCTTTTTAGTATCTATGCATTTGATTGCATAGTTGCTAGTGTAGAGGATACCCTGCTGAAGGGGTAAGTATGTGAGAAAATATCTTCTACATCCTATTAATTAAACTCTGCATCCAATAACCAAGATTGATTTATTTTTTTCTTCCTACAAAGGTGTGGTTTACTAACTAACCCATGTATCGACCAGAATTCCTTGGCCCAGAAATAGTTCATATTCTCATTTGTCTGCACAGAAGAAACAAATGTTTTCTTAGGCTGTGAAAGACTGTACTGTACTTCGTACAGCTAGTAGCAAAGCAAATTTTCATGTGAGAAATTGAATATGCAAATGGAAAATGGACAAAGCATATGCAAAAATAACACTGACCTATAACCTGCAGCACCCTGCCAACCAAAATTTCTGTAATAATTGGTACAAAATTATTGAGCTATGGTTAGTAACTAACACTTTTTCGGCTTGCACCAACGTTTTAATTTAGGAATAACCACAGAAAGCTAAATGCGCTTCCCTAACCAAGCACATAGAACACCCCACTTCTACTTAGCTGGCTTCCAGCTTTCTCCATGCTAAGAATCTACATTCAGTTCATATACCTAAAGCTTTCTCAATCCTCTGCATGCCTTTGAATCTCCTACAAATGCATAGGATGATGCTTGACACCTTTGCAAGTTCTGAATATTCTACTTTTCTCATTTGGGTTATCTTCATTTATTTTCATTTGCCTATTTATTCTGTGACATATCATGTCACCCCACCATACATGTTCCATTCAACATCCATCAGAGATGCGCCACCCTTAAGCTTTCCCCTTGGTAAATTCATTCAGCGACCTATATTCCCTCATATTTAGACTCTGTAATGGGTCTACTGCTTCTGTGCTCTCATCTCTCCTCTCCATTCCTCACATTGGTACCAGAACTATGGTTTCTACCCCCTCCATCCCATATATTTCTGATCACTTTACTGCCCTGCCAAGAATGTTGTTATGGATCTCCACCACAGTTGGTATAAAAGCCATAAACCTTGTAACATGGAAGGGATTTAGCTACCCATCACTGACTGCATTTTCAGTCTCATCTAGGACCACTTTTTTGTTTTAGCAAACCCATGATAATTTCTGAAGCAAGGCTTATTCACATATTGTTTCTTTCATGCAGTCACTTTCTGCTTGGGATAGCCTCAGGTCTCACTTGCATTCCAGTTCTGTCAATATTAAATTAGAGCTTTGTCTCCTCCAGGAAGTCTTTTTCAGAGGATCTCATTGCATTTCTGCACTTGATGGCTGTCTTCCTACTTTTCTACTTGACTACATGAATGAGTGTTACCTCTACACTGGTAATAATGAAATTCATAGAATAGCACCACAACCAGACAGTAAAAACCATTCCACAAATTGTAATAATGTACAGTCAGACAATTCAAGGCTGCAATAATAGCTCTGTGAGGCAGTTAACATTTATCTGCCAGAGATACCATACCAAAAAGGAAATTTCTAGTTACCTAATTTCCAAAGAAATTCCAGGCTGTTTAAATGTTCCCATTAACCAGTAGATTATTTTCTCCCACATAATAATTTAAACTGTAAAAGCATAAAGGATGAGCTACACAAAATTCTCATTTTACAGATTAGGAGACTGAGGTTATTAGCCATTCACAAAACATTCTCGAAGGTCAAGCTGTAGTTCATTAGCAGCTCAACTAAGAACAAAATAAGTCTCAAATTTCATTCTCCTATGTGGTTTCCATGACATCCCAATGCTTTTCAGACACCACTAATGACATCTTCTATCATCTAGCTCCCACACTAGTGAGTTTTAGAGACAAGCACTTCACATGATAAGAATATTTCCTTGACAGACCCCACAGACCACATTAACTATCCCTTACATCTATTCTTAAAGGAGCAGTATTTTCACCATGAAAGAAATCTCTAGTTCCACAGAGAGAGTTCACATCAGTAAAGTTTTTACACTGGGCCAGAAATAAAGATCTAGAGAGACCAATGGAACAGGATAGAAGGCTTGTAAATAAACCAGCATACCTATAATCATCTACTATTCAATAAGGGAATAAAAAACATAGGCTAGAAGGAGGATAGCCTCTTTAACAAATGGTGCTGAGAAAACTGGATTTCCACATGCAGAAAACTGAAAGTAGATCCTTATCTATCAGCTTGCATCAGCATCAACTGAAAATGCATCAAAGATTCCAACATAAGACCTGAAATGATAAAACTATTACAGGAAGGAGTAAGGGAAACATTAGGACTCTTGGCACAAGTAGAAAATTTCTGAGTAAAGATCCAGAAGCACAACAAATCAAAGAAAATCTGGATAAATGGATTTGAATCAAACTAGAAAAAATTTTATGTAACAACAAACGATATAGCAAAGAAGCTAAAAAAATCATAAAAATAATCTATTTTACAACTTTGGTGGGGGGAGAGGGTGGGCGGAGGATTTGGTGGGGGTGACTGGGGGGAGGATGGGAAGGGGAAACAAAGGAGGAGGCCACAATGCTTGATAAGAAATGTACTCATTATCTTGTCCATGTAATTGTAACCCCTCTGTATAGTATTTTCACAATAAAAAAATGAAAAAAAGAAAATAATCTACAGAATGGGAGATTTTTTTCCAGCTATATATGAGACAAGGACCTATATACAGAATATACACATAGAGCTTAAAAAATCCTCAAAGAGCCAACAACCCAATTTAAAATGGGCTAACAGCCTAAGACAAATTTCCTAGAAGAAAAGTAAAAATTGCCAATAGACATGTAAAAAAATGCTCAATATCTCTAGCTATAAAGGAAATGCAAAACAAAATAACACTGAGATTCTACATCACCCCATTTAAAATGGCCATTATCAAGAAAACAAATAATAGATGTTGTTAAGGATGTGGCCAAAAGGGAACTCTATTACACTTTTGATGGGAATGTAAGCTTGTTCAACCATCTGGAAGGCAATATGGAGGTTCCTCAAAAAAACTAAATGTAGAACTACTTTATGGCACAGCAATTCCACTCCTGGATATTTATTCAAAAGATCTCAAACCAGGATACAATAAAGCCACAGTCACAACCATGTCCATTGCAGCACTATTCACCATAGCCAAGGTATGGTATCATCCCAAATGCCCTTCAATGGATGAATAGATCAGAAAAGTATGGTATATATATATATATATATATATATATATATATACACACACACACACACACAATGGAATTTTACTCATCCATTAGAAAGAATTATATTGCACCATTTGTAAAGAAATGGAAAGTCTTGGGAAAAATTATATTAAGTGAAGTAAGTTAAGACCAGAGAGTAAAAGGTTGTATGGTTTCCCTCATATGTGGAAGCTAGAAATAGCCTATAAATCTATAAAGTAAACACAATGGGTGGTATGCAAGTGGCCACAAATGTATTAACTGACATGTAACAGACTTAAGGGAGAACTCAGTGTAATTCCTTAAAACGAAAACTCAAATCCAACAAAATGAACACTGGGAAATGGATACTTGCAAAAAGTAGGGTGATGTTAAGGGGAAAATGGTAGATGAATGAACAGGAGAGGGGAAGAGAATGCAATCAAGTATACAATGTAAATACTACAAAATTAAGTAAAGTAAGGGAAAGGGTGCATCAAAATGAGTGAGTGAAAATGTTCAAAAAGTTACATTAATGGAAGGGAAAAAAACAAAATGTTTAAATAGGGATACAGGTTAACCCATTGTAACAATGAGATGTACAAGACACTACTAAACAACAAACTTTACAATTTAGGCAGGGGTGGGGAGAGTGTAATTGTGGAAGTGGGAGGGAAGGGATGATAGGGGAAAAACAAAGGAGGAAACAACAATGCTTGATAAGAAATGTACTCATTACCTTGCTCATGTAATTGTAACCCCTCTGTACAGTATTTTCACAATAAAAATGTATAAAAAGATGCACCATATTCATAATGGGTTTTGTTAAATAGCAACTCCTTTGTACAACTACTTAAAGAAAATAAGAAAAAGGATTAGAAAGATTTTTCTTCCCTGGAAAGAGGGAATATTCAGGCCATAGGCAGACGAAGTCACTTGACTAAGGTCTCATTTCACCTTTAGGGATTGATTCAATACCCATATTCTGGTCTTAAATTTACAAACCCAAACATTAGCTATAAGTCCCACTGTTTATCAAGAGGTTATGACAACATAGTATAGCTCCTAGATTATAGGAAAGTACCCCCAGGGTAAGGGTAATGCATAGATGGCATATATGTTTCTTAATGTATGTATAATATGTATATATCATCTATCTCTATCTCTATTATCTATCTATCTATCTATCTATCTATCTATCTATCTATCTATCTATCTATCTATCTATCTATCTATCTATCTATCTATCACTGTAAGCCACTGGCTTAAGTTAACTGATTCAGAGTTACACTTTCCTTAAAATTAAGTTTTAGGAGTGAATTTCCCTGGATTCTAAACTTTTCCTTTACTGTCAACTAGCTTTGTGAACTTGGACAGGTTACCATCTTTGTTGTTTCCTCAAATGTAACAAGAATAGTAGTTACTAAGGCTGGAGTATAGTTTATCACTATAGCATTTGATTAGTATGCATGAGGCTCTGAGTTTCATTCTCAGAATCACAAAAACAAAGAACAACTTCATTACTAACTCATAATGATAGTGATTTATTTATTCTATGTAAAGCACTTCTGTCTTCACATAGTAAGTAGAAAATATATGTCAACTATTATTACTAATATGTACTACTAACTGGATAGCTATGCTATTCTGCTCTTATAAACTCTTCTGTGATATCAGGTGCCTAGCTACTCAGAAAGCTGAGATATGAGGATGACAGTTTGAAACCAGACCAAACAGAAAAGCCATGAGAATTTTTCTCCAACTAACCAGCTAAAAGCAGGACGTAGAAGTGTGGCTCAAGTGGTAATGTTCCAGCTCTGAGCAAAAAAGGTAAAGGAGAATGTAAGGCCCTGAGTTCAAGCCACAGTAATGGCATGAAAACCAAACAAATAGTACCAACAATAAAAAAAACCCACAAAACAACTCTCCTGTTTTCTATCTTGATCAAGTTTTTTATCTTTCTAATACCACCTCACATGCATATCACTAAGGTGGACTTTAGTTAGCTCCTTTCTTCTTCTATACTATTTTCTAGAAAGTCCACAGATTGCCTTTCACCAGAATTGAGTACAAAAGCAATCATCCATCCATTATTTAATTGGGACAGCTTAGAATAAGCTACCAACCATCATCATCATCACCATCATCATCATCACCATCATCATCGTCACCAAGAAACCACTTGACAAACAGCTAACAGCATTCTATTTTCTGTAGCCCCCATTTGTAGACCTTATTTTATCAATTACCTATTAACCACACCTTCTTGAACTTTAAATATCTCTCATAAGCTTTTAAGACAAACCCAGTTGAGTGTGGTCTATTTGAGCATTATTTGTCTTTTACTTTCTAGTCCAATGACCAACTACACTTCTCCCTTTTAAACCTCAATGAAATATTCTCTATTTGCATTCCCTCTCTTACCACTCACTCATTCTTTTTCTCACTATTGCAACAATTACACAATACCTACTAGATATGCCAGACTCTATGCCAGGCCCTGGGGATATCAAAGTGAACAAGATTAAATACTCTGCCCCCTGCGAATCCATCAGTGTGCAGCAAATCTGATTTTTATGCCAAATTCTCTATAGACTTCTCTGTCTAAAATACTCTGACAGAGACCAAAATGAGTCTGACCAAAGTTGCCAAGTAATTGTTTTTTTTTCAGTCATGGGGCTTGAACTCTGGGACTGAGCTCTGTCCTTCAGCTCTTCAGCTCAAGGCTAGTGCTCTACCACCTGAGCCAAAGCATCACTTCCGGGTTTCTGGAGGTTAAATGGAGATAAGTGTCTTGAGGACTTTCCTGCTCGGGCTGGCTTTGAATCGAGATCCTCAGATCTCAGCCTCCTGAGTAGCTAGGATTACAGGTGTGAGCCACCGGCGCTGGGCCCAAGTAATTACTTTATAAATACAACCTATGTCTTTTAAATCCATAATGTCCTTAGTTTTCTACCTGTCTTGATGCTACTAACTTGGTTAATATTTTGAAAATTCTTGTTTCCTTTGTATCAATGATAGTATATATTTGTTTTTCTCTGATCCTTCTTGCCGTCTTTGTTCCTACTATGAGTCCATTGAACCTCTTCTGCTTGTCAGTATTCTCCCAAGCTTCAGGTCTTGCTTGCTACTGTCTTCTTACTCATTTTCATGATTTAAGATATTATATCCATGTTTCTAAATCAAAGCTCAACATAATGAACTTCAAACCCTCTCCTGAACTCTCAGTGCTCATTTAAAATATATTTTATTTGACTAGCAATTATGTAGAGTTATGGGGTACAGTGTGATCTTTTATTCTTTGTATAAAGTGTGGAAAGATTCAATGAAACTACTTTAACTTAACATTCATCACCTTATCAATGGATCATTTGTTTTTTGTCATTCATGGTGCTTGAACTCTGGGCATGAATGCTGTCCCTCAGCTCTTCAGCTCAAGGCTAGTGCTCTATGACTTAAGCCACTGCGCTACTTTCAGTTTTCTGAGTGGTTTATTGGAGATAATGTTTATAGCAGCATTATTTACTATAGCTAAGATATGGAACCAGCCCAGATGCCCCTCACTAGATGAATGGATCAAAAAAAATGTGGTATATATACACAATGGAATTCTATGCCTCCATCAGAAAGAATGACATTGCCCCATTTGTTACGAAATGGAAAGACTTGGAAAAAATTATATTAAGTGAAGTAAGCCAGGCCCAAAGAAATATAGGTCCCATGGTTTCCCTTATTTGCAATAACTAGTATATGTCTGAGACAGAAACTGTCAGACAAGTTGATGTTAGGTTAAATGAACCCAAGATAAGGATTCAAATGTAGTTTTTTTCTTTCTTGCTATTGTTTCCAACATATTTATAAGATGATTTCTTTGTTGCTTTGTATGTACCTCCCACAGGGTATAAGCCCTGCTTTCCCTGTATTTGATGTTGATATAATTTGTGGAGGGGAAGGGAAAAAACAAACTATTTAAATAGGGATACAGGTGGACCCATTACAACAATGAGATGTACAAGATGTTATGTCGAAAAACAAACTTTACAACTTTGGTCAGGTGAGGGTTGGGAGGGCGAGGGGTGGTAGGGGGCGGGGGTGGGGGGTGGAGAGAGGAAGGGATGCTCATGTAATTGTAACACCTCTGTATGGTATTTTCACAATAAAAAAAAATCTCATGGACTTTCCTGCCTGGGCTGGCTTTGAACTGTAGTCCTCAGATCTCAGCCTCCTGAGTAGCTAGGATTACACACATGAGCCATTGGCACCCAGCTTTGGATCAATATTTTTTTGTGTGATGAAAACATAAAACTTCTATTCTTTTAATAATCATTGAAGTATGTAATACATTATTAGTATTAACTGTGATCACTACACATAGTTCAGTAGCTCATTAAAATATTATTTCAGGTTAATACCCAGGGAATCAAGATTTGCCTTCCTCCCACCCCTCTTTTACTGTACAGTCTGTGATAACCATAAATACTCCCAGTATTTATGGATCAATTTTTTCTAGATTTCATATGTAAGAATGTATAGTATTTGTCTCTCCGTGTCTGCTTATTTCACTTAGCATGTCTTTAAGTTCTATCCATGATGCCACAAATGACAGAATCTCCTTTTTTTGTGCCCATATTTGAGCTTTAACTCAGGGCCTAGGCTATGTCTTTTAGCTTTTTCCACTCAAGGCTAGTAGTGCTCTACCATGTGAGCCACTGCTCCACTTTTGGCTCTTTGCTTGTTATTTGGAGGTAAGTCTTACGGACTTTCCTGCTTCAAACCCTGATCCTCAGGTCTCAGACTCCTGAGTAACTAGGATTACACATGCAAGCCAATGGAACCAGCTCTGAACTCTTTATCAGCGAATACAAAGCCTCCACTCTAGTGTTTGGTTAGTGTGTGTGTGTGTGTGTGTGTGTGTGTGTGTGTGTGTGTGTGTGTGTGTGTGTGTGTGTGTGTGAAAATACCATACAGAGGGGTTACAATTACATGGGCAAGGTATTGAGTACATTTCTTATCAAACATTGTTGCCTCCTGCTTTGTTTCCCCTACCCTTCCCCCTCCCCCACCCCCCCCACCCCGCGCCACCCCCTTGTTCCCCTCACCAAAGTTAGAAAGGTTGGACAAATGGGATTGCATGAAATTGCAGAGCTTCTGCATGGCAAAGGACATAGCAAGCAAGATCAATAGAAAGCCCACGGATTGGGAGAAGATCTTCACTAGCCATACAACGGACAAGGGTCTCATATCTAAAATATATCTGGAACTCAAAACATTAAATCCCCAAACAACAAATCCTCAAAGAAACAATTGCCCAATAAATAAGTGGGCTAAAGACTTAAAAGAGAAACTTCTCTGAAGAAGAAAGAAGGATGGTCAATAGACACATGCAGAAATGCTCAACCTCCCAGCCATCAAAGAAATGCAAATCAAAACAACATTGAGATACCAGCTCACCTCAGTTAGAATGGCAAAAATCAAGAACTCTAACAACAGATGCTGGAGGGGATGTGGACAGAAGGGAACCTTACTGCATTGTTGGTGGGAATGTAAACTTGTTCAACCACTTTGGAAAGTAGTATGGAGGTTCCTCAAAAGACTCCACATAGAGCTCCCCTATGACCCAGCAATCCCACTGTTGGGTATTTACCCAAATGATCACAAACAGGACCATACTAAACCTACCAGCACACCTATGTTTATTGCAGCATTATTTACCATAGCTAAGATATGTTTGGCTATATTTTAGTTCAGGATTTTAGAGCAAGTCAATGTGCTGTGAGGATAGAATCTATTTTTTATTTACCTCTGGATCATTGGTACACGGCCCCAGAATTCAATTTAATAATGTTCTCAGATTCACAAGATTAATTTCAGTACTAGTAATGTGTATGGGACTTTTTTTATTTATGCAAACTTGGTTCAGGGTTATTTGAGAAAGGGAGTAAATTTGAGCATCAAGGATGTTGCTCAGGATTTCAAGGCATGTATTAGAGGAAATCTGTAATTGTGAAATTTGTTATAAATGCCTACTGAGGGGCAAGGCAGCATATATCATATGATTATCTACTAGGTCCTATAAGAGATCCAAAGAGCTATAATCCTGCTGCCTACAGAAAGTAAATTTCTAGCTAAAGAGAAAAGACAAATACATAGAAAAAATATCCTGAGTGCCTAGTAAGTGATACAGACAGAGAACAGTTCACATACATCTTTCTTGCTATCCAAAAGCAATTTTCCACCATCATTTTAATCAGGAAGACTCATTGTTCACTTTTACAACCCCTTCCAAATCCTCTTATGCAGCTACTTTTGGAAGGAGAAGAGGGCATTAATGAAACCAGGAGACACGATGAAAGCTTTGAATAGGCATTTTCCAATGTGGTTGGGTAAATCTAAATTGAAATCCTTGAATTAATACTTTGGGCAATTTGGCTTGTTTTTCAAGTTTCTATCTACTTTTTAAGGGACTAGAACATTTTGTTTCCAATTCTATAAAATCTATCAGAAATCTGTCATATATCAATCACTGACAACCTCTCACATGTACCTGCCACAGACACAGGATAGTAACCTACATATGTCTGGAGAAAGAAATCACCTTTAGCTATATTATCTGATTTATACAAAAATTACTGATCATTTTATTCTATTACATGAACACTCCCCCCAAAATATAAAACATAGAATTTCAAAGTCAAACTAAATAGATCTTAATCATTAAGGAAACTATCTAGAATAGGGAAAAGGGTGTTACAGGCATTGTGGAGCACAAGCAGAATGAGTCAGCACTGTATTATAGTCATTAAAACAAGCAGAATGCTGCTGGGATTTGAAAAATAATTGGGCAAGAAATAATCAGAAGGAACAGCATACAATGGATGATACACTGGAAAAACCATTTCCAGATATAGGAAATGAGGACTGAAAGGGAGAGGAGAGTTGTCTAAAACTTAAAGGTAACCTAGCAACATAATCAAACCTAGACCTTGGGTTTCCTAGCTCTTTGACCTTTGTTCAATTCATTATGGCTGTAATTCCTTCAGTACATATACGTGTGTGTGTGTGTGTGTGTGTGTGTGTGTGTGTGTGTGTGTGTGTATGTGTGTATCTTTCCTTCCTTATTTGTTTTCTTTCCTCCTTCATTTCTCCCTTCTTTCTTGTGTTGATTTACTTGTTTTTGCTTCTTGACACAGATTCTGAATGTAACCCTGGATGGCCATGAACTTGTGATCCTCATTCCTCTACCTCCTAAAGGCTGTGATTACATACATGTGCATCACTGAATCCAATTTTGAATCCTACATCATGCAATGTGTGAACAAAACATAAAAATAGACTTACAGGAGTGGAAAATAATTTTCTTTAATTTAAATTGTTTTGATTATTCTAATTGGCAATGGAAAGGACAGAGCAATGGGAAATTTAACCCATCGGTGGTATTTATGCATTTGTAATACCTACAATAGTAGGTTCAAATGAGGTAGACTGAGAAGAGATAAAAAAAGGACTGGCACAAAAATTAGACTGGGGTATTGTGGCTGTGAGACCCAGCTATGATGAAATGATGATTAAGTCTGAGGTAGAAATAAGTTGAAATTAACATTTCTACTAAGCATTCCCTACACTTCCTGATTAATAGCTAGCTTTATACCTTCTTATAAGACATCATTAATTTTGAATTCTGAGGTCAGCAGTGACACCAGTCTCTGTGACAGCAAGACACAGATTTCAACCTTATCTGACTAATCTCTGTCTTAATTATTCTAGGACCTTGGTACAATTACTTCTATGTAAAATGCAGTATCTTCTGATCTCTGTCCCTAGTTGCTCTGTGACAAGTTTTGCCTACAGCTATCTCCTCAATTCTGTCCTGAGTAACTTCTGTTATAACTACATAAAGGGGTTGAATGACTTAATTCATTTAAAACTTTATTCTAGGTCTAGGAGTGTAGGTCAGTTGTCATGTACTTGCTTAGTACACACAAGAAGTTTGCTTCTATCCCCAACTCTGCAAAAAGTAAATAAATTAAAAACATAAAAGTTCATTCTAGTGAGTCTGCTGACTTGACTAGTAAATGATCGAGGCCTGTAAGAACCATGATATTATACAAAAATCTTCTTTTAGGGAACTAGTAAATAGCTTTAGACTCTAAGAAAGTTTACATAGCCCAAATCTTCTAGTATGCCTACTTTCTGATAGTGTTCTGGAGTGAGATTTAGCTTAGGGACATATTTAGGGTTCATAACCCTAGTTTAAGGATAAAGCAAAATGAGTGTTTGTTTCCTAACATGGTGTTGGATGTATCTCTATTATAACTACTTATAAGGAATTTGAACTTCAAATTAATTCTGTACATTGTAGCCAGACCAATCTTAAAATAGCATTTTTTATTGTATCCAGGCTTTCATGAAGAACCTGTCACTGTAGGCTACTATGTGTTTGGTATTCAAGTCTGAACTCTAGCCAAATATGTAGGTGTTTTGTTATTTATCCACTTTGTACCTACACATTTTTGTTTTCTACTCTTTTGTTTAGCATATATTATTTATACATATTAATAGAATTCCCTTGATATTTCAATACACCATAGTGTTCACTGATATTGTGTATATGTGCCACATTCTTTTAATACATTCACCCAGTGATTAGCATCTAGGCTCATTTAATAACTCAGTGAGTAGTGCTATAATAAAGATGGGCATGTTGGTATTTATTTGATATGCTTATTTTATTTTATTTGCAAATATAACTGAAAGTGAGTCTGTTTGTCTGGCAGCCTCACATTAGTGATCTGATGAACATCCTATATTTTTCTCCATAATTGCTGGACTAATTTACACCCCCAGTAACATGATATGAGAGCATCACTACTTTTCTCCACATCTTAAGCAGTATTTATTCATTTTAATTTATTTTTTAATTGAAAAATTAACTTTTTAACAGTGTGGCTTGGACTTAAGGGCTTTGTGGCTGTTAAAATTGAACCACTTGAAGCATGCTCTCGGTTCAGTTCTATTTTTCTTTGCTTTTCTCCTTATCTTTTTTTTTGAGGGGGGCACAATAGCCATTCTAATAGAGGTGGAAAGGAATCTATGTAGTTTTTAAAATTTATATTATTTTATTGTAAAAGTATGTACACAGGTTACAGTTACATAAGTAATGAATACATTTCTTGTTAAACAGTTTTCTCCCATTTTCTGTCCTTTCCCCCAACTCCCTCCCCTCAAAATTGTAAAGTTTATTTCCAGCATAATGTCTTGTAAGCATAGCTGTTGCTTGGTTCACCCTTTGTCCTTTGCTTCACCATTTTGTTATTCCCCTTCCATTCCCTAAATGAGATAAACATATATACAAGACATAGAGTACCAAAATCAAAAACAATGACAACAGGGGATAAACCAAAGAGGGAAATGACCAAAAAATTACTTCTCACATTTACCCTGATTGCTAGTGATTTCATCAGTTTTCAGGTATTTGTTGGCCATTTATATTTACTTCTTTAGACAAATGTCTATTCAGAACATTTTCCTATTTTTAATTTGTATTAGTTTTTTTCCTGTTAAGATTCGGAGTTTCTTATATATGCTAGACATAAATCTTTTGTCAGATTAATAGTTGCTAAATGTTTTCTCACTTTCTTTAGGTTTTCTCTTCACTGTGTTGTTTCTTTTGCTGGACAGATACTTTTTAGTTTGTCTATATTTACTTTTGTTTCATATGTTTTGGGGTCCTATGCAGAAATGTCTTGACATTTTTCTTTATGTTTTATTAAAGTAGTTTTATAGTTTCCTGTTTTACTTTTAGGTCTTCAATTCATTTTTTCAGTTGATGGTGGGGATGGGGAGAATAGGGCTCAAGATTCAATCTGCAGAAGGATAGCCAGTTTCTCCATATATCCTTAATTGAAGAGGTTCACCCTTCTTTTATGTATTTTGGGGTATTTTTGTAGACAACCATTTACATTTAAATGCCTAATTTTATTTCTGGGCATTCCATTCTGTTCCACTGGCTTGTTTTTATACCAGTACTATGATGTTTGCTTATTGTGACCTTAGTGTATCTCTAAATCAGGTAGCCAGATCCCTCTAGCTTTCCTCTTTTCATGCAAGATTTCTTTGACTATCCAGGATTCTTTGTTTGCCTATGAATTTTATGATTGCTTAATTTCTTCTCATTCTGTGAATAATGTCATAGCTATTTTATGGAGATTGTACTGAGTCTATAAATGCTAAGAGGTACATGGACACTACCAATATTAATTCCCTTAATCCACCAATGTGGGAAGAATTTCTATATATGCATCTTCTTCATTTTCTTTCATTACTGTTTTGTAATTTTCATTGTAACTTTCTTGGCTATATTTATTCTTAGGTATTTTAGTTTTTGAAACTTTTCATAAGTACATTTCAGCTTGGAAAAAGATTAAATAAACTTATTTATCTTGAGTGGCATAATGCATTCCCACTAAGTACTACTAAAACTTGGACATAACTAAAAATCAATTAGAACAAAACTCTGAGAGATAGTAAAAAGAAGAGTCAGGCACTTAATGTATCTCAGTACAGAAACAGAAAGCAGCATGAATGGGTTCATTCTTTCCCCCAGTGAAAGAGAATGTACACTACAACACCAGGTAGACCTTTGTCTGTCATCAAAGACAATATGAAGCAACCAAAAACCATATCAAGCAAAGTTACCTTTCAAAAAATTGTTTCTATCTAGTTCATCTTACAAGTCGAAGTATGTTCTTTAGTCTGAAAGGAAATAATTTTACAGTTATTTTAACTTATATAAAAACAAAAACCAGCTGGGCATTGGTGGCTCATGACCGTAATCCTAGCTACTCAGGAGGTTGAGATCTAAGGATCATGGTTCAAAGTTATCAAGAGCAGGAAAGTCCATGAGATTCTTATCTCCAATAAATCACCAGAAAACCGTAAGTGGCACTGTGGCTCAAGTGGTAGAGCTCTAGCCCTGAGCTGAAGAGCTGAGGGACAGCTCCCAGGCCCAGAGTTCTATCTGTGTCAGTTGCTGTGTAAAAGACACAGAAAGAACTAAAACTATAAAAAAATATGTTATACAGCTTTACAATGTCGGTGTGGGGGGGAAGGGGGGTATAATTGGGTGGGGGGAGGGGGGCAAAATTGGGTGGGGGGAAGGGGGAGGCGGGGAAGGGAAGTGAAGGGTAAACAAAGGAGGAGGCTGCAATGCTTGGTAAGAAATGTATGCATTATCCTGCCCATGTAATTGTAGCCCCTCTGTACAGTATGTTCTCAAATAAAATAAAATACAATTAAAAAAATATGTTATAGAAACAGCAACTGTAAATGGGCTTCAATTAAATCAGTTTATAAATAAAATGCATCTTGGTGTCAATGAAACCCTTTTGTAAAACTACATAAAGATAACAAACAATAAAGGAAGAAACAATAGCTTAAAATGATTTGCTATTCTATTATCAGACAAAATAGACATTAAAACAAAGACTGTTACTAAAGAGTAACAAGTTATAATGATAAAATTATCAATTATTCAGGAAGATATAACAATTATAAGGTTATATATTGAATAAAAGAACATCATACGCCATGAAACAAAAACTTTAAGAAACAAAGGGAAAATAGTCAATACAACAATAAGATTTAGAGACTTCAAACCTTCACTTTCAATGGTTGATAGAAAAACTAGACAGAGACATAATAGGAAAGCAGAAAACCATAATTGAACTTATTAACCCTGACAAATATTGCCAGAACATGCTACCTAACAACAAAAGAATAAACATTTTTCTCAAATGCACCATGGGAAATTCTCCAGGACTGTCTATTTACAAAGCTATGAAATCAAACACAGAATATTGAAAAGAGTAGAAGTAAGGCCGGACACTGGTGACTCATGCCTGTAATCACTGCTACTCAGGAGGCTGAAATCTGAGAATCATGATTTGAAGCCAGATTGGGCAAAAAGTTAGTGATACATCATCTCATTAAATATGCCAGGCATGGTGGCATGTTTCTGTAGTCCCTGTTCTGTGGTAGGTGTATATAAAAGGATTATAGTCCTGAGGCTGGCCTTGGACAAAAATATAAACTCTTATCCAAAAAAACAATCGGTGCAAAAAGTGGCTGTGTTATGGCAAACGTGGTAGAGCGTATCTGCCTAGCAAGTGCAATGCCCTGACTTTGTTTTTGTTTTTGTTTTTGTCGGTAGTGGGGCTTGATCTCTGGGCCTGGGTGCTGTCCCTGCGCTCTTCCGCTCAAGGCGAGCGCTCTACTGCTTGAGCCACAGCACCACTACAGGTTTTCTAGTGGTTTATTGGAGATAAGAGTCTCACGGATGTTCCTGCCCAGGCTGGCTTTGAACTGCAATCCTCAGATCTCAGTCTCTTGAGTAGCTAGGATTACAGGCGAGAGTCACCGGCACCCGGCAAGGCCCTGACTTTGAACCTCTGTATCAACCCATCCCTCAAATTAGAGAAAATATAAACAAAGATCTCAAATGGATGGCTTAACTTTATACTTAAAGCACAAGAAAATATGTGGCATAGTAAATTTAAAGCAAGGATAAGAAAGGAAAGAATAAAAATTAGAGAACAAACAAAAGTGTACAAAATGGAGAATAGAAAACAAACAAAAATCAAAGAAAGCAAAAGCTAATTCTTTGAAAAGAAAAAAGTCTGAAAACATTGATTTAAAAAATAAAGAGAAGACAACAAAGATGTCATGAACATGGTAGAAGAATCCTGAATTTCCCTACTCCCACAGATACTATCCAGACATCAGTTCTCTGTAAGAAATTCAGGAAGTAGCTGAAAGACTTTTACCCTCTATGTACTAAAAAATACTCACATCAACATCAACTCATACCATGTACCCCATTCAGGGTTCAGCTTCTCTCGAAAGAGAAAGCTGGTTTGGAACACATGGCTGGATTCTATCTCAGTTCTTAGGGCATGTGCAGAATCCCATCTCTTACAGGTAGCTCCCACCCAAAGACTAGCTCTTAGATCACGTAGCTTTTAGAAATGACAGGGATATAAAATGTGTAGAAAACCTTTGAGATTGGTTAAGAAGAACTATGAATGGGGCTCCTTTGGTTAAGTGCAGAATAAGCAGACAAAATTTACTCAACTCCATTTCTCACTTAAAAGGAGTTTGACTGCATTGCTCATGTCCAACTTTCTGAGATATTGCCTATAAGATAGGCTTATAAGTCTGCATCCAAAGTTGACAGAGTGTTCACATGGTATTTCCCACAGCTTTTCTTCCTGGCTCAATTCAGCCATAGAGTCAAGTCCTTCAGCTACTTTGCTCTCTCTGTGCTCTGATGGCATTTGTTGGGCCTATGAGGGCAGCAAGGAGCAATTCAATGGGTTGAAAGCATTTGCTACTTCATAGGAATATGAGTGCAGGCTTTTGCCACAGATCCCCTATGTAGATTAGTATAAAGGGGAACACAAAACTGAAACAGGTACAAGGTTAAAAAATCACCTAAAAGACTATACAAAAAATTATAAAACTCTAATAAATGAAATCAAAGGAAGACAAGCAAATGGAATGATATGTCATGGTCATAAATTAGAAAAATCAGTACACCCAAATTGATCTGTAGATTGAATGGGATCTTTTCCAAAATTCCAGAAGTTTTTAGACATAAACATTTATTTTCATATGTGTAAGTGTGTGTGTGTGTGTGTGTGTGTGTGTGTGTGTGTGTGAGTGTGTGAGTGTGTGTGTGTGTGAGAGAGAGAGAGAGAGAGAAAGAGAAACAGAGAGAGAAAGAGAGAGAGCACTCATGTATGTATCTGCATGTGTCTATGTATTAGTGACTGAACCCAGGTCTTGGTGTATGGTTAGAATGCTTCCTACCACTGGAAGTTTTATTTTAAAATCTACATGAAAAGGTACAAACTAGAAGAACAAAAAAAATATTGAAAAAGCAGAAGAAAGTGTAAAGCAATACTCTACCTGATAATAAGGATTACTGTGGATCAACAGTAATCAAGATAGTGTGATACAGCAGAGGGATAGATGGACACATCAATGAAACAAAATAAAGAGCTCAGAAATAAACTCACAAAAATATACTCAATTGATTTCTGTCAAATATTATAAAAGTCACTTTGTGGAGGAAAGATAGACTTTTCAACAATTGGTGCTACAGTAATTGAACACACAGAGGTGAAAAATGAACATTCACATAAACTGCTTACCTCCCATAGAAATTAAATCAAAATGGACCACAAACTTAAATGTATAATGTAACTAAAATACTTTTAGAAAATCATAGGAGAAAAGTCTTAGGATCAAGATAAGCAAAGTGTTCATGGACTTTACAAGATAAGCATAGTCCATAAAAGGATAAATGGATAAGTTGCACCTCATTAAAATTACAATATTTGCTCTACAAAACTTCATGAGTATGAATATAAAATATAGACTTGGAAAAGATAAGTTCAAACTGCATATCCAATAAAAAAAACTAGTAGGTAGGATATATAAAAATCTCTCCAAATAAAAATATATATTAAAAAAACTCTCCAAACAGTATTTTCAAAAGCAAAAACTCAAATAAATGGACCAAAGGCATCAAAATTCACTCAACCAAGAGGGCATACAGATGTAAAGTGACTTCATAAAAAGATGTCATGGGGATACAGGTTGACCCATTGGATAATGAGATGTACAGGACACTATGTTGAAAACGAACTTTACAATGTGGGGGGGGGAAGGGAGGTGAGGCGGGAGGTGCTGGGGAAGAGGGGAGGGAAGGAATGGTAGAGGAAAAACAAAGGAGGAGGTAACAATGCTTGATAGGAAATGTACTCATTACCTTACTCATAACCTCTCTGTACAGTATTTTTTATAATAAAATTTATGTATTAAAAAAAGATGTCAGTGTCAGTAATCATTAAAGAAATGTAAATTAAACCCACAATAAAATAGCATAGAACATCTATTAGGAAAGCTAAAATAAAAAAATTGAAAAAATATCAAAGCACGGTGATGACACAAAGACCCTGGAGCATTTGTGCATTGGTGGTGGAATGAAAACAAACAGTGTGATAATTTCTTATAAAACTAAACAGGTAATTATATGACCCTGAAATTGTTTTTATAGCTATTTACCCTAGAGAATGTAAAACATATGCACACACAATTATCTGTACATGAATATCTATAGATCTATTCACGATAGCCCCAAATTGGAAAGAGCTAGATTTCTTTAAATATATAAATCATTCAATTCTGGTATAATGTTACAATGGAGTACAACTTAGCAATGAAAAGAAATAAATTATTGACACACTCAGCAACTTGAATATTTCCCCAAAATATTATAATGAGTGAAAAAGGCTTATTTCTAAAGATGACATTGTACAATTCAATTAACATTCAAAAATCTTTATGATACTTGAATTATAGCCCCCAAGTAATGTGATTATTGTTGAGTTGGTAAAAGTACAGAAATGTAGAATACAGCCTGGTCTGGTAATACATATTTGTAATTTTGCCACCCACAAAGATGAATTAGAAGAATTATGAGTTCCAAGGCAGCTTGGGCTACTTAATGAGTTTCTATCTCAAAAGGAAAAGAGGGAGCTGGGAAGGTGACTTAGTGGTAGAGTCCTGGCCTAGCATGCATGAAACCCTGAGTTCGATTCCTCAGTACCACATAAAAAGAAAAAGCTAGAAGTAGCACTGTGGCTCGAATGGTAGAGTGCTAACCCTGAGCAACAGAAGCTCAGGGACAGTGTTAGGCCCTGAGTTCAAGCCCAAGGACTGAAAAAAATGGAAAAGAGAAAGACGGAAGAAAGGAAGGGAGGAAGGAAGGAAGGGAGGAAGGAAGGAAGGGAGGAAGGAAGGAAGGGAAATGATGGAGGGGAGAAAATTGCTATTACAGGTGAATTCTTGTAGTGATGGAACTGCTATGTATATTGACTATAGGGGTCAACACATGAACCTGCATGTGTAATGAAACAGTTTTTAATATTTTTGAGAACATAGTAATATTTATTTTCAAAAGTCTTGATTTACAATCGCAATGGATAATTCTCCCCCCAAATCAAGTAAATAATCTGGAAAATTATTTCATAGTGCATTTTCCCTTGTAAAATAAAGAGTATTTATTGTTTCTTTTGCTATATGAAGCATTTTCTTTCTTTCTTTCTTTCTTTCTTTCTTTCTTTCTTTCTTTCTTTCTTTCTTTCTTTCTTTCTTTCTTTCTTTCTTTCTTTCTTTCTTTCTTTCTTTCTTTGTGTGTGTGTGTCTTGGTACTAGAGCTTGAACTCAGGGCCTTCTGCTTTTGCTTGGCTTTTTTCACTGAAGGCTAAGACTCTACCATTTGAGCAACACCTCCACTTCCTAGATGCAATATTTTAAAATTAAACATACACAAACTAGTGCAATTAAAATTATGGAAGATTGAATATTCTGTTAGTTGATAGAAATACGAATGTGTTGGTTTTGAATTTGTACTAAAATTCTTCAGAATGTACCATTAGAGAAATCAGTAAAGGGTAGATGGGACCTCTCTCTACTATTTCTTTTTTTTTTTTTAATTTTATTTTATTTGAGAACATACTGTACAGAGGGGCTACAATTACATGGGCAGGATAATGCATACATTTCTTACCAAGCATTGCAGCCTCCTCCTTTGTTTACCCTTCACCTCCCTTCCCAGCCTCCCCCCTCCCCCCACCCAATTATACCCCCCTCCCCCCCCCACCGACTTTGTAAAGCTGGTTTTGACATGACATTTTGTACTTCTCATTGTTGCAACAGGTCCACCTGAATCCTTAAACGACTTGTTTGCCCCCGTCTCCTCCACATGTTATACTCTCATCAAATATAGTGAAAGCGGGGGTTACACTGTGGGGGAGGGACATACAAAGCAACAAAGAAATAATCTTAAAAATGCATTAGAAACACATGCATGAAAGAAAAAAAACATTAAAATACACATCTAAGGGTTCATTTTCCTGACATCACATTATCTGACCTTTTCTGCTTGACTCATACCTATACCAGATATTGCAAATAAGGGAAACCATGGGACTATGATTGTATGTATCTATAGGAATAACTCACTCAATTTCAAATTCAAGAACAAATTTCCAACATGTGCTCATTTCCTGAGATCACAGTGTCTACAATTGTATTTTCATCATTTACATATGACATGATATTTATCAGATTGTTATTTTCAATAAAGCTCTTCACTTTTTGTATACCCTGTCATCTGTACATGAATTTCTCACTCCTTCAAGTTGTCCTTTAATGATCAATTTCAGGACATTAACAGTTGAAATGATAAATATCACTTGGTAATTGGTGTTCAAGATGATGTTCTCTCTAAATATACCCATATATCAATTTAGTTGTCATCAATTTTACTGAGTTATTCTGCTTCATTGGCTAAGGAAGTTTTAGTTTTGTTTAGTTTTGATGCCAGTACTGGGGCTTGAACTCAGAGCTGTACATTATTCCTTAGCTTTTACTGTTCAAGACTGGTACTCTAGCTTTTTGGCTTTTTTCTGGTTCATTAGAAATAAGAATCTCAGCTACTTTTCTTCCCCAGGCTGGTTTTAAATCATGATCTTCAGATCTTACCCTCTTGGGTAGCTAGGATTAAAGCAATTGGCTAAAGAAGTTTTTGGTTTTAATTTCATTATTGTCATTATTCTGCTCCCAAGAACCTCTGTGTCCATCATTTTTAGCCAGGAGCTGGTAGTTCATGCCTGTGATCCTAGCTAATCTGAGGATTGTTGTTCAAAGCCAGCCCAGGCAGGAAAGTCTGTAATACTCTTATTTCCAATTAACCACAAAATCTCTGAAATGGAGCTATAGCTCAAGTGTCAAAGCACTAGACTTGAGTACAAAAACTTAGAGATAGTGTACAGATAATGAGTTCAAGTTTTGGACACTCTCTCTCTCTCTCTCTCTCTCTCTCTCTCTCTCTCTCTCTCTCTCTCTCTCTCTCTCTCTCTCTCTCTCTCTCACACACACACACACACACACACACACACACACACACACAAACACAAAAACACATACACAAATGTGCATGTCCAGCATTCTTGTTATCCAAACTGAACTTTATTCAGTCTCATGTCACTATGGCCCTGAAATAGATCCTTCTGAGCATCAACATTCAGTTGTTTAAATAAGGAAAAATCTTATATTTTATATACTTTAAAGTCATGAAATTCTACATATAAGTTGTCTTCCTCTTACTATATAGTACCCCATGCAATCTTAGAGTATACTTTACTCTCTCTAAACTCTGTGCATTTGGAACTAGTTTCAAGTAGTGCAACAGTAACTATTATCCTGGTTGTTTGGCATGTTTGATGATAATGGAATAGCTGCTTTTGCCTATACACCTGTGCAACATGTTAAAAATTATTTAAAAAGTTGTTAGAGGCAGATAATGAAGGCTCACAGCTCCATCTTGAGTTCTTAGTACATTTCTTGCAAATGATTTCACTTCCCTGTGGCTCAGTGATCTCACCTATTAAGTGAGGATGATAGTTTCTGTGTCCCGAATTTCTTGTGAGAAATAATGTTTATGTTGGTGCTTGACACAAGTAAACTTCAACAGTTCCCATTTATTGTCATTACTATTAATAATCTAAAGTACCAAGCATAAGAAAAACCATAAAAATCTGTTACTATAAATAAAGCTCCTATTAAGTGCTAAGTATTATCTACACTTAGTTTTAAATTTCTTCAAGATATGTTTTAAACATGGGCTTTTTCACTTTTTATTTTATAAAATTAATTGGCCAGAAAGGGCAGTGGATGTAACTTGTGGGGGAAAAGTACTTGCCTACCATGCGCAGGCTCTGGGTTCAATCAGAACCACAAAAAGAAAGGAGAGGAAAGGTAAGCAAAGAAAAAGAAGAAAATAAAGGAAAGAAAAGGAAAAGAAAAAGAAAGACAAAGAAAAGATCAGTCAGTAAGTGATGGAACAAGGATTAGAAGTCAAGTTGGCTCAAATTCAAGTCTGTTCTCTTCCTTCTTTGAACTGTTTATTATGAGACTATCTCAAACATAACCAGCTATTTTGTCTCTATGATGCCTTATGCAAGGTCATTGTAATATATTCTGACAAGTAGTTTTTTTTCTAGTTCTTATCCTTGTAATCATGAACTCTCAATGTAATACCTTACATTGAGAATGAGTGGCAGGTGAGAATCTGAAAGATAAAAGAAAGAGATCAAAGTCAAGTTCTCAGTCTCCTTACCTATATGCCTACTTAGAGGCAAAAGCCATTTTTCCAATGCTTTGACCCATTTGACAGACAAAGTGGTAGAGAGGCAGTGAGAAGGAAACATCCAAGACAAACAGCAGCCCAGTTTAAGAACTCAGAAGACAGGAAGAGCAGATGAGACTTCTTAATCCAATGTCTGGATAAATTGTTTTACCTTTAATTTTTATTATTAGTTTTAAGTGGTTGTACGGAGGGGTTGACATTTAACAAAGAAGTTTATAAATACAATATATCTTGATCAATGTCACCCCTTTCAACATTCTCACCCTTCCCTCCCCTCCCCAACTTTTCCTTTATTTATTTTTGTAGGATATATATTGGATTTTGTATTCTTATATTATTCTTTCATTTCCCCCCTCTCCTCATCTTCATTCATCTACCCTTTTCTCCTTGACCCTTCCCCCCCCCTTCTGAGTACCTGTTTCCCAGTGTTTTATATCAAAGGCCTTTTTATTGTTATATTTGAAAACATTCCTAAATCTCATGATTCCTCAGTCTACCACTATCTAGTCTAGGTGTTGCCAGTCCTCTGAGGCCAGTCAATTTAAGGGTTTGTGGTTCGGTAGCCAGAAATGTTTTCTTGCAAGATTTGATACCATCCTTTCTCATTTGTGTGCTCTTAATGAATTATCCCCATATTCTGATATTAACTAGAAGAGCTCCCTTAATCTTACCATATACCCTACGAAAGATCTTTTCCTGATTAATCCAATAAGTGCAAAAAAAAATCTGAAACCCTCTATCAGAAAATGGTGGGAACAGAAAGTACTCCTTTGGGGTTACTTCATTTACTTTCTAGAAACTAAGATGGCATCCGTCTCCTCTTTTCCAATTTTTTTTCAATCAACCTTACTGGTTGTTTCAAGTAAAAAAAACCCAAACCAGAATATATTATTCCCTCAGTTTTTTTTCTAGTTAAGTCTACACACTATTTAATTATCTTACGTGTCACCCTCCCTTAATGCCTGGAGCCATGGAGAATGATATGCTGCTTTCTTCCCATCCAGTTCTGAATAAAGGATTTATATACACAATAATTACTGAAAAATATAACTCAGCACATGATAAAATACCAAACTATAAGTCAGAGATACTAAGTGCTGTGGGGGTTCAGAAGGTTGCCATAAATGTATCTGAATAGGACTACAAAGAAGAATTAGGATGCACACAGGCACCATCATGTGCATTGGATAAGACCAGCCTAAAGTCTGAAAGTTGAATAGATGTGGGCTTGAATCAGAGCTCAAAAATCTTAAATCATTTCCCTTCTTTATGTGGTCATTTCCTCATTTATTTAATATACTTGTTTTTCAATGGTCTGAATTTTAGATACTAGAAAGTAATAGGAAATATGTGATGAGAACTTGAGTGAAAGTTTAGATTTGATATCACAAATCTATGGTGATTAGTTTAAAGAGAAATTACGATATGTTTAGTTTTAGCTAGGGAAATCATATATTACCTAATTTAATCATTTTAATAGCCTCATATAGACTATTGTGAGAAGTAGTGCCCCATTTTGACAAGGTTACAGAAATTCAAAAATAGAAAAAAAATTAAGGTCTGTAGGATACCAAAGTCTTTGTTTTTTTTCCCCAGAAATACAACAAATTGTTCAAGGGAGTAAGCATGGAGAAAGAGAAATGTATGCTATGGAATCATGTATGAGGGACAGATAGGTAAGTGGCAGGAGGGGAAAAATGAGCCAAAAGACAGATAAAGGTTGTCAAGGAGGTAGATAAACTAAGGGCAAGTTTGAATATCTAGATTGTAAGATTCCTTTTGGAACCACTATAGTCCAGTATTGTAGGTGGTTACATTGTACAGACTGGTACAGTGCAAAGTAAGAGGAGGAGTAGCCAATGGGAGTCAAATAAGACAGAAACTAGTATCCATTGACAAATGTTAAACAGAAGTAAAGGAGGATAGAGATGGGAGAAATTATTGTGGTATTTTTTTCATTTCCAGAAGGTAAGAGAAAGAGAGCAAGGAAGATACATAATTGGGGTACAAAGTAAGGGAGTAGGGTGGCATGAAAATAGGTACACCTGAGATTAGAGTGGATTTCAGATGAGCCAAGCAGCCTATATTGTGAGGACCTAGTTTATTTCTCCATCCATTTATACATTATTTTTAAAGGTGTAAAAAGGGAGGGGGTTGTATGCCTTCTATATAAAATCTGTTTTAGTTCTTGAATGGCAAGATTAGTTTAATCTGAAATGTGAGCTTTGGAACCAGGCAGACACCAGATGGAAACTTGACTTGTTTCTTCCCCAGGTGGATGATAACCTTGAGCAGATTCTTCCTCCCTTGAGTTTCTTCATGTGTAAATCAAAGATGATAAAGTTACATTTCACAGAGCTCTTGAGACAGTAAATTTAGTGATTGTCTTATGATCATCCTCCCTCAGCCTCCTAAGTATTGAGACTACTAAAGCATGAGCTTTCAGGTCCACTCAGTCAGGACAAATAATTTCTTTTGTGATGGAATTGGTCAATCAAGGTTTGAGCAAAGATTTACAAAGTAACTTAGATGGAAAATGATGGTTAAAATTAAGGCTACAAGGATTGAAAATAAGTTATAGAGTCAAGGATGGAAGAGAACTACAGAAAGAAAGGTAGAGAAGTGGTAAACATCTATAAAGAAACCCCTTTCTCAAAGAATTAACCTTTTTTCTGGCTCTGGCTAAGATCGTTTAGGCAGAAACAGTCCTAACAGAAATCATTAGTGTACAAGATTAACTTCATGAGAGGTAAGTGATTTGTGGCCCCCAAAATGTAACCCTATACATTTTATGAGAATAGACACTATTTAATTTTGTAGCTTTAGGACTTGGAATAATAAAAGGCACCTACAAATGTTGTCTAAAAGATTGTTCACTGGTATTCCCCTTCCCCCTCTCCAAATAAGATAAATGTACATACAGGACTCAAGGTACCAAAATCACAGGTCACCTTGGTGACCACAGGAATATACCATTGGGGGATGAACATACAAAAGAAACAAAAAGAAATCACATAGTACTTTAACAACAACAACAACAAAGAAAAACCTCTTATGTCCATATCTTGGGGTTCATTTTGCTTAGCATCATCTCTGAAACAAGGACACAGGATGACCATTGCAACAATGATACTCACAAGACACTATGTTGGGGGGCAGTGGGAGAGATGGAGGAGGGAAGGGATAGTAAGAGAAAAACAAAGGAGGGAGTAACAGTGCTTGACAAGAAATGTATTCATTACCTTACTCATGTAACTGTAACCCCTGCACACCATCTTTACAATAAAATAAAATTTGAAAAAAAAGATTGTTCATTGGTTGGGCACTGGTGGCTCATGCCTGTAATCCTAGCTGCTCAGGAGGTTGAGATCTAAGGCTTGTGGTTTGGAGCCAGCCTGGGTGGGTAGGTAAGCCCATGAGTCTCTTATCTCCAATTAACCACCACAAGGCTGCAAGAGGAGCTGTGGCTTATGTGGTAGAGCACCAGCCTTCAGTGAAAAAGTTAACACCCAAACTCTGGGTTCACAATCTGATCTAGTGCACTCTCAATCTCTCTCTCCTTCTCTCCCCCAACTCTCTCTCTCTCTCTCTCTCTCTCTCTCTCTCTCTCTCTCTCTCTCTCTCTCTCTCTCTCTCTCTCTCTCTCTCTCACACACACACACACACACACACAGACACACACACACACACACAAACAAGATTGAGTTCCTATTAATCAATTATAAAATTATAAAAATAACTTTACTAAAAGGTGTGTCAGCATGACAGATATAGATTTTTTAAATTTTGCTTATTTTAAGTATTTTTTTATTTTTTTATTGTGAAGACTGTACAGTGGGGTTACAATTACATGGGCAAGATAGTGAGTACATTTCTTATCAAGCATTGTAGCCTCCTCCTTTGTTTCCCCTTCCCATCCCTTCGCAGTCTCCCCCGTCCCTCCACCCAATCCTCCCCCCCCACCAAAGTTGTAAAGTTCGTTTTTGACATGACAACTTGTACTTCTCATTGTTGCAACGGGTCCACCTGTATCCTTATTTAAACGACTTGTTTTTCCCCTTCCCCTCAATAAATTGTACTGACATCAAATACAGTGAAAGCAGGGGTTATACTGTGGGGGAGGGACATACAAAGCAACAAAGAAATAATCTTATAAATGCATTACAAACAAATGCATGAATGAAAAAAAAACATTTAAATACATATCTTAGGGTTCATTTTCCTAGCATCACCTTATCTGACCTTTTCTGCTTGACTCATACATATACTAGATATTGCAAATAAGGGAAACCATGGGACCTATGTTTCTTTGGGCTTGGCTTACTTCACTTAATATAATTTTTTCCAAGTCTTTCCATTTCCTAATGAATGGGGCAATGTCATTCTTTCTGATGGAGGCATAGAATTCCATTGTGTATATATACCACATTTTCTTGATCCATTCATCTACTGAGGGGCATCTGGGTTGGTTCCATATCTTAGCTATGGTAAATAATGCTGCAAGAAACATAGTTGTGCTGGTAGCTTTAGTGTGGTCTTGTTTTCAAATATTTGGGTAAATGCCCAAAAGTGGAATTGCTGGGTCATAGGGGAGCTCTATGTGGAGTCTTTTGAGGAACGTCCATACTACTTTCCAAAGTGGTTGAACAAGTTTACACTCCCACCAACAATGAAGTAAGGTTCTCTTCTGTCCACATCCCCTCCAGCATCTGTTGTTATTAGAGTTCTTGATTTTTGCCATTCTAACTGGGGTGAGGTGGTATCTCAATGTTGTTTTGATTTGCATTTCTTTATGGCTAGGGAGGTTGAGCATTTTTTCATGTGTCTATTGGCCATCCTTCTTTCTTCTTCAGAGAAGTTTCTCTTTAACTCTTTAGCTCACTTATTTATTGGGCAGTTGTTTCTTTGAGGATTTGTTGTTGGGGGATTTAATTTTTTGAGTTCCAAGTATATTTTATATACTTGTCCGTTGTATGGCTAGTGAAGATCTTCTCCCAATCGGTGGGCTTTCTATTGATCTTGCTAGCTATGTCCTTTGCATGAAGCTCTGCAGCTTCATGCAATCCCATTTGTCCAACCTTTCTTTGATTTGTTGTGTTTCCGGGTCTCTATTCAGAAAATTTCGGCCTGCGCCAAGGAGACCTAGGGTTTCTCCTATTCCATCCTGTAATATTTTCAGAGTGTCTGCTTTGACTCCGAGGTCTTTGATCCATTTGGAGTTGATTCTGGTGCAGGGTGATATATAAGGATCTAGCTTTAGTTTTCTACAAGTATTGATGGTATGAACATAGTCCTTTAAGACAGTACCAGACATACAAAGAAGTGGTGTGACTTAGTGGTAGCAATGACACACCAAATGTTCTTTACCTGTCATCTTGAAGAATTGACACAATCCTCCCAATATAGTAAGTACTGTTATTCATATTTCTCAAATAAGAAAACAGGCCCTAAATGATAAAGTTACTTGCCCAAGGCACTAGATAACTGATTTAGGATTTAAAAAATAAAACCAAGAATTTGCTCCTTTTTTGCTGAGGCTCACTACAAAACTTCTATAGTCTCCTTTGGATAGATGTCTTAGTTATTTAGGTGTTGAGGGAATTTTAAGAGGTGCTAAACATTCACTACAATTTATGGTGGAGATAGATGAGTTAATCAAGCCTTTGAAAAAAAAATATCAGTAAAAGGTCATTCAGTGGCTGGGAGAAACTTTAAAGCATTGATTTCCAAGCCCAAAGGGGATTATCAGTAATAAAATAAAATATTAGAAACACTTGTAACCTGGTAATTGAAAGAAGAAGTGTGAAGGAGATAAACACAGCATGACCCCTTCCAGAAAGTATTTGAAACAGGAACTGGGCCATTACAGTTCTATAACATGGAGCTAGGCAATGTGGGCACCATTCAGAGGAAAAATTTTTATGTTTCCTTCTCTATTACCTGTACTACATCTCCATTCACTCCTTGCCCTTCTTTCTAACCTGGAATTCAAGAGCCTGTGGAGTCAGAACCTCTCTATAACTTCCTCAGAGAGAAAGCTTCCATACCTCCTAGAGGGTCACTCCTAACTTCCCATCCCTCATTAGCTTCTTCTACTTTTGGCTTACTATGACAATTTAAAAGCTCACAGCACCCTTGCTGGGCCCTGGTGACTAATGCTAGCTACTCAGGAGGTTGAGATCTGAGGATGAAGGTTTGAGACAAACTCAGACAGGAAAGTCCATGGGACTCGTAACTCCAATTACCACCAAAGTGGAATGGTGGCTCAAGTGGAAGAATGTCAACCTTGAGTAAAAAAAGCTAAAGGAGAATGCCCAGATTCTGAGTTCAGGCCCCAGTACTAGCAACAAAAAATACCATCCTATTTAAATTTAAGTGAGTCATAACTTTATAATCATTATATTACCTGAGTAAATATTTCTGCCTCTGTGAGCCAATTTTCTACTCATATAAATGAGGAGTATATTATAATTTAAAATGTTGTAGGTATTCAGTGTTATTCCATTTCAAAAGCCCTATTTTTGAACTGTGTCCTCCTGAGGTTGTACTCATTGTTGTAGTCCCTCATTGTTGTACTATTGTTGTAGGCTCAACACTCCCAGGCTTCTTTCACATTCTCTCTTCTTATCTCTGTCCTCCGTGGACTGTTCTTAGGAAAAAAGACTTACTATGGTTGAAGAAGTAAATCCTGAATGGCTGTATCCTGGAAATTGCACTATGATGAAGGCTCTAACTTCATTACAGAACCACAGAATGTCACAGCTTTGAGCAAACCTGATGAGCAAATTGGAAGTCACAGGGAAGAGATTTCCCCAGAGTTACACAGCTTGTTAGTGCCAAAGCTAGATCCAGAACCTAGCCTTTCAGCATCTCAGCCTAGAGTTTTGTCTACCATAGAAGATTAATCACAATAAAGGATGCCAAACAGCAGACTTTGGAATTAGACTTCCAATGTACTTCTCTCTCTGTTTCTGATTAATAACAGACTTAAGACTGCTTTAGAATTGTTCAGTGCATTGGGACATCAAACAAATACAAAATATTTAAACCAGTTTGTTTAAATTATTATTCCCCTTAATATTAACTTCATTCTAGGCAGGCACTGGTGTATCATACTTGTAAATCCCAGATGTGCTGAGATCTGAGGATGCAAGTTCAAAGCCAACCCATACAGGAAAGTTCATGAGACTCTATCTCCAATTAACCATAATGCTGGGCAAGAAATGTACTCATTGTCTTACTCATGTAACTGTAACCCCTCTGTAAAGTATCTTTACAATAAAATAAAATTTAAAAAATAAAGAAGAGGGGCTGGGAAGTTTGCTCAGTGGTAGAGCGCTTGCCTTGCATGCCTGAGGTCCTGGGTTCAATTCATCAGCACCACATAAGCAAAAAGAAAAAAGCCGGAAGTGGCGCTGTGGCTCAAGTGGTAGAGTGCTAGCCTTAAGCTGAAGAGCTGAGAGACAGCGCGCAAGCTCAGAGTTCAGGCCCCACAACTGGATCAAAAAAAAAAATCAAGAAGAAATGTAATCACTCCCTTACATATGTAACTCTAACCCCTCTGTACATGATCTTGACAATAGCATCCTTACAATAAAATAAAATTTAAAAAATCAAGAAGAAATGTAATCACTCCCTTACATATGTAACTCTAACCCCTCTGTACATGATCTTGACAATAAAAAATATATATCGACTTTCAGATATATGTTGAAGTCTTTTTTTTTTTGAAGGGGGGTCCAGTCATGGGGCCTGAACTCTGGGCCTGAGCACTGTCCCTCAGCTCTTCAGCTCAAGGCTAGTGCTCTATCACTTGAGTAACAGTGCCACTTCTGGCTTTTTTTCTTTTTGCTTGTGTGGTGCTGAGGAATCGAACCCAGGGCCTCATGCATGCAAAGCAAGTGCTCTACCACTGAGCCACCTTCCCAGCCACGACTTTCAGATATATATATGTATATATACACATATATGTATATATATACATATATAGCTAAAAGTGGAGCTATATATGTATATATATATATATATATATATACACACACACACACACACACACACACACACACACACACACACACACACACACACACATATAGCTAAAAGTGGAGCTGTGGCTCAAGTGCTAGAGCAATAGCCTTAAGTGAAAATGTTAAGGTATAGTGACCAAACCTTGAGTTCAGGCCCCAATACTATCAACACATACACAGAAAAAAATAATAAGCTCTTTCACTTTAGCCCTCCCTGAGTCATGACTTTATGAACATATTAGGTTACTCTTGCAATATTCACAACCTGGGCAATTAGATCAAGATATACTGCTACAAGCCTTTCTACAAATTGGACAGTGTTGCTTGAAAAAGACTTACTGGATATGTGTAATTTTTTTCCATTTCATTTTTCTCACCTGCCACTCTGTCTTATACTCTTTAGAGAAAAAACATTATCTCAATCTCCTCCACTTCTAAAGACAATCTCTTTGATTATCTTTCAGATTCTAAATTTTCCTTCAGTTCCCAGAATTCAGGCACAGCAGGGGAGAGAACTGTCCACATAATGGCTCTTCATGCACTTGAAGGCAGTTATTAAGTTTTCTGTCCTTAACAGGCGAATGCAAGCTATGGTGCAGTTACATTTTATTTCATAACCGGGCTCTTTATTTGCCTTTCTTATTGGAGAATTGTGACTCACTACTCTCTGAGCTGCTGAGCACAAACGATTTACACATGTTGATTTGTCTTCAACTGGCTGTCTTTTGAAGTTAAGATTCTCTCTTACCTAGTTTCAGATTTAACAAAACTTTTCCAAAAACATCTATGCTTATATTATACCACTTGCTCTAGTTTTGTGACTCCAGGCTATAAAATAGGAGACAAGTGGTATATATTAGCAGACAGCTTTAAGTCTGGTCCTCTCTATGCCTTAGAAATGGCCACAAGGCTGGTTCCTTATTCTGTGAAGGAGCAGGAAAATACATTTGCAGCCACCCTGTGTATCTGCCTAATATTAAAGACACCCTGCAGGTAATGCTTTCTCTGGAGAAAAATTACTATTGATTTAAAAAGCAAATACCTCAAAGATAAAAATATACTAGCATTTACATTTTGAAAATTATGACTTATTACATGTTTAAATTTTTATTCAAGAATATTTTTTCTTATGCAGGTCCAGGGGCTTGAACCCAGGCCCAAGCGTGATCCTTTAGCATTTTTGCTCAAGGCTGGTACTTACCACTTGACCTACTCTTTCAAGTCCACCTTTTTGCTTTGTAACAGGAGATAAGAGTTTCATGGAGTTTACTACCCAAGATAGCTTGATCCTAAGATCTCAGCCTCCTAGTAGGTAATATTATAGGAATGAGACATTAGAATCTGGCTCAAAAATATTTTGTGGCCTGTTAATTATTCCAGCAGATCATTTAACTGAAGACAATTTAATTCATTTAAATAAGCTTATGTTTTGCAGTACTTTTAAAATTTAAATCTTTCCAGAGAGGAAATGGTGGGGGGTTTTGCTCTTGACTCATTTTTAAATGAATGATTTTGTTTGTGTTGTTACGGCATGGGTCACACAGGCTGGATAGCCTTACTGACACTGATGTTTGAATAAAGGTTGGTTATTTTTAGGCTGGCTTGGATAGTAAATGGCAACATTGTTAACTGGTGAGAAACCCTTTCCTTTGTCTCACCTCTGGAAAACAGAACTGTTTTCCTGCCTTGTTGTGCCCCTCCCTACTCTTGAAAGCGTCATCAGATGCAACTGGCAGTAGGAAATGCAGAGGAAAGATTACTCTGTAATCCTTTCTCACCTCCATCAACTGGTCTTTCTGAACATTGACCATGTGTTTATTTTTGCATGAGTCTAAAAGAACATTGACCATGTGTTTATTTTTACATGAGTCTAAAAGATGGAAATGATCCAATTAAAGATAGCTGTTAGCACATATAGTACCTTTGTGAAAATTAGAAAATGAGATATCTTCCAAGCAGACACAGACCTCAGAGAAGCTCCAACCATATAATTTAAATGTGCCTTGCAAGAGGTGGGGGGGGGGTTGAGGTAAAGGGGTGGGGAAGATTAATCAAGAGAGGAAGAGGAGAACTGGGTTGGAGAATGCAATCATAATATTCAATATACATATGTGAAAATGGAGCTAGGTAACTTAGGGGATGGGTAGAGTTGGGAGAGATGGGGAGAAGATGAAAAGGTAGCATTGATCAAGATGCATTATACTCATAAACTGACATGTTGGATTGAAACACTTTTATACAGCTGCTTAAAATAATTAAAATATAAATTTCAAAAATAAAATGTGCCTTGTTAACCAGGCGCTGGTGGCTCATGCCTGTAATCCTACCTACTCAGGAGGCTGAGAATTGAGGATTATGGTTCAAAGCCAGCTTGGGGGAGGGGGGGGGAGTTCAGACGACTCTCTCATAAACCAGGGAAAGTTGAAAGTGGGTAGTATTCTGAAACGGTACAGTGCTAGTCTGTAGAGGAAAAGGTCAAACGAGAGCATAAGACCCTGAGTTCAAGCCCCGGGACTGGTATAAAAATATTGTGCCTTGATGAACAGATATTGTCTTTGTTAGATGCAGATATTAAGTGTTTGTTAGGTGCAGACCTATCACCATTTTGATTTCATCTCTACCCCTCTCCTTTGGCAGAATTGTTTATTGAAGTTTCCAGTTTACATAGGAAACTGGATATTGTAGAACTGGAATCTGCATAGAGTGGAACTGGAATCTTGTCACTCTGTATGGGCAATCTTGCATAAGTCATTACTATTTTGTGAGAACTAAATTATAAGCTACAAAGGAAGTGGCAACAATGCTTGATAAGAAATGTACTCATTACCTTGCTTATGTAACTGTAACCCCTCTGTACAGTATTTTCACAATAAAAAACAAAAATTTTTAAAAAGAATTTATTCAGTTTTTAACAAATATTGAGAAGTCTTTTATAAGATAGGCAGATTCATCTAAATGAGTTACACTAGTGAACAAAATGAATGAATTTCAATAAATAAATAGCAGTGAATAAAATACTTGCCTCTGTAGTATTTGACTTCTAACACTTAATTCTGAGAATAAAAAGGCCAATGTCTCACGCTTGTAATGCTAGCTACTCAGGAGTCTGAGACCTGATGATTGAGGTTTGAAGCAAGCCTGTATAGGATAGTTAACCTCCAGTTAACTATCAGAAAACCAGAAGTGGAATTGTTGTGAGGCACAAATGGTAGAGCACCAGATTTGAAAAGCTAAGGGATAGAACCTAAGCTTTGAGTACCTGTACTGGCACAGAGAGAGAAAAAGAGAGACAGACAGACAGAGACAGAGACAGACAGAGAGAGAGGGGGGTAACAGACCGATAGACACAGACACAGATAGAGAGAAACAGAGACAGACAGAGACAGAGAAAGAGAGAGATCTTGGGGAGTTGGTGAGCTTCTGATACTGCTTTATGAAGATGAGCATAAGAAAACCAGCTGAGGGTTGGGAAGGTGGCTCAGTGGTAGAGCGCTTGCCTTGCATGCCTGAGGCCCTGGGTTCGATTCCTCAGCAACACATAAGCTGAAAAAAAAAGCCGCAAGTGGCACTGTGGCTCAAGTGGTGGAGCATTAGCCTTGAGCTGAAGAGCTGAGGGACAGCGCCCAGGCCCAGAGTTCAGGCCCTCTACCGGACGGACCCAAAAAAGAAAACAAGCTGAGTTTTATAGAGTTGCACTTAACCAAGTTCATTAAAGGATTAGATCCAAGACTGAATCTCAATATAGTTTCAGTGTAAGCTCAAATCTATACCATCTATCCACTCTGATGTCATTCAGAGAGCTACACAGAGGCTCTAGTATAAAAGACAGTAAGGATATGGATTTGTTATAATTATTTACAGGCCAACAAGGTATCATTTGAGTATGATTTAGAAGTAATCTAATGCTAACTGAGACCATTGGTTTATCTGAATTCTGAGACTTTTTTTCACTTTGGTAGATCTAATGACACCTGGTAGTTTGTGACTGTAATCTATTTGAGAGACCTCTACAGTTAACATCAAAACTATGATAAAATATGCTTTTTTGTGTCTGCTTCCTGCTCTGGATTTCATACCTCCAAACTAAAGAGATAGTACCAGCTTAAAGTAGATCAGCAATTGTCCAGTTCAACAAGCAGAACATGAGCAAATATTGAAACTCTAAACTTATATTTTTAGGCAAAAATACTTTGATAACAATGTCCCCCACCTTTAGAAAAAGTGGTAAATAAGAATGTCTTCTATGCTAGGTGCTGGTGGCTCATGTATGTAATCCTAGTTACACAGGAGGCTGATATCTGAGGATTGCAATTCAAAGCCAGCCAGGCAGGAAAGTTCTGTGAGACTTTTATCTACAATTAACTCCCAGAAAACCAGAAATGGTGCTGTGGTTCAAAGTGGTAGAGCACTAGCCTTAAGCAAAACAACTCAGAGACAGTGCCCAGGCTCTGAATTCAAGCCTTATAACTGACAAAATACACACACACATACATATACACATACATACATACATACATACATACATACATACATACACATAAAATAAATTTAAAAAGAATGTCTTCTAGGTATGAATGACATCTTTTCATGTAGCCAAATCCTTCCATTACGAGGTTTTCTAATCATTTCTTCATTTCTTCTTGCTTTACAAATTTCCTTTGCTGGTTTGCTGTGATTCTGAAAAAAATACTTTTCATGTATCTTCTGGTCATAGGAAATTGAAACATCATTTTTTATCTTCCAGGCTTTCTAGGCTGATGTGGTATTATTTGCTTAAATTTTTTACTTGGTCAAAATCAAGCATAGAATTTCTGCTTACACATCCTGTACCTAAGTGTTCGATCCCACACAGAATTTGTCCTATAGACTGTACATGCTCTGACTAGGTATTCTGCTCTGTATGTTCCTATTTTCTCATCTAAAAGTACAAAACAAGTGTGGCCAAAGACCTTGGAAATGACTCAAGTTCAAACAAAGGAACTGAGGTAGAAAAAAGAAAAACTTGCTCACCAACATATTAGGACTTACAGTAGATATACTTAACCTTCATTTCCTCACCAACCCCTCTAACAGTATAGTGATGCACATAGATCCTCAAAGAGCCTATGACTAATACTTTAGATGGATAAAATAAATATAACTTTATATTGAAAGAGCTCTCAAAATATTTTAAAGACTAAATATGTGATCTATGTATTTTTATTAATGCATCAATAACAAGATGTAGCATAAAGTCATATAACAGCTCTCTACTTTTGACACTGATGGATTTAAATGTCACTAATAGCTTCAATAATTGACATGTGATGCTATCTGTGGCTTCTGTTCGTGACAAAGTCTCACAGAGTATTAATACTTCTGTGGGTTGGTGGTTGTAGTCATCATTTAAAAGAATTCTAAATTTTATTAGGATCAGTAAAAGTTAAGATTTAATATTTCCCACCTACATTCATCAATCCCCTGATTTCTATATTTGAACCCAATTGACCACAAATCAAAAACTCCTGTTTTAGAGGCAAAAGCTCATTTGTCAATTTGTAAATAGAAATAACATCTTTCTTGCTGAGCTGTTAGGGCTGGTTCATGGTGTAGTATACAGAAAAGCACTCAGAGCAGAGTCTGCCTTCTATTAGGATTCTTATGAGAATTGTTGTGAACGAGCATGAAAAATGTCTTAACTCAGTGCTTTTCTAGTATATTATCTGACCTCCACAATTGTCTTACTTATGCCTCTCATTTCCTTTCCTCTCATCCACTCATTTCATTAATTTCCATGTTTTTCACACTCATAGTTCTCCCTTTATGTTTGCTTTTCTCCTATCCATCTTTTTTTCCCATCCTCCAATTCTCATTAGACTCTCCATCTCTATGTCCCTTCTCAGAAGAAATATTTTGTGGTTTGAGTTTTACAAAGGCATTTACATTTCAAATTACCCTCTTCCACCTGTTCGTCCACTGATGCCATCTCCTCTACCACCTCCTCCTCTTCCTCCATTGCCACCACCTCCTTTTCATTTTTTCTTTTTTCTTTTTGTGGTACTGAGGATTGAACCCAAAACCTCACATCTACTTAGCAAGCACTCTACCACTGAGCTACATCCAGAGTCCCAGATTTCTTATGTGTTTATTTTCCTTTTTCTCCTTCCACAAAGGGGATCTAAGAATATATAACAGCAGACAAAAGTAGCCCCACTCACTGGCTGGTTTTCTATTAATGTACTGCTGCTTATCCCATATACGGAATGCTCTGCCTCCCACCTAGAGAACATGCATACTTATTCTAATCCCAGCCTTAAATACACCTAGACTGCATAAAAGCTTAGATAAGCAGCACTGCTCATTTCAAGGCAACAGTGATGTTTAGAGTAGGCCTTATGTGCCTCCAAGCCTTACAATGTCTCCTAAGCTGGGAAGCTTTGCAAATAGCTTAGTACTATATGCTTAATCTTAGCCAAACACAGTAATTTAAAGTGATTGGAGGATGTGGTTTATGTAAATATGTCTTTGTCTTAGACATCTAGGCCTCAGTTTAACCAGGATGGAGGCTACAGGTAACTACCCTCCTCTTGGGTCATTCTCTGTTCAGTGGCAGATGGGCTGCAGAAACACTGCAAACTCATTGGCAAAGCATTCCAACGTCTACTTAATCTGACTACGTGTATACTCTATTGACTGAAAAATTACAAACCTACATATATATAAAGAAGAAAAAATGCATGTTGGCCAAAGGTGTGTATAAGAATATTCAAAAAGCAATATTGATAATAGATTTGAACTAGAAACTGTCCATCAACAACAGGATGGATCAATTGTGGCAATTTGCTTAACACTATACAGCAATAAGAATCGATTATTGCTACCTACCACAACATGGACAGATGAATCTCATGAGGATACTATTCATTAAAATAAGAAATATATAAAAGCATAGGTTTTAAGATTTCATTCATATAAAGTTCAAATACAGGCAAAACTGTCCGATAGTGTTTAAGTTAGGCTAGTTGTTTCTGTTAGTGACAGTTATTTCTGGAAGGAGACAGGGAAGAGCCTCTAGGTTGCTGGCTCTGTATCTTGTTTTTTTTTTTTCTATTTTTTTATTGTGAAAATACTGTATAGAGGGGTTACAATTACATGGGTAAGATAATGAGTACATTTCTTATCAAGCATTGTGGCCTCCTCCTTTGTTTCCCCTTCCCATCCCTTCCCATCCCCCCCCTCCGCAGTCCTCCCCGCCCCCGCCCCCCCACCAAAGTTGTAAAGTTCATTTTCGACATAAGGCCTT